>NC_137357.1:17025463-17539953 GCF_965287045.1 Carcharhinus amblyrhynchos
TTCCAGAGGCAGGGATGAGGAATGGAAATGAGGAAATCCGTTCATCCATCCAGTCGTTGCACAGTCCAGCCTCACCGGTCAGCTCCCGGGAACAACACTAATTCTGAGGCTCAGAACCAGTGAGCAGAGATTGGGATTCCAGGTCCCAGATCTCTCAGCTGTTCAACCGTGAGGACAAGGAAAGGCGTTAGCGAGAATCACACATTGTCAATCCCAGACCGCTGAAATCCCAGACCCATGCTGCCTTTACAGTCTCATCACATCCCCAATAACAGCCAATCATGTCGCAATGAAGGAAAGGACATTTTGCGCACAGCAAGATCCCACAAACAGCAATGAGGGAAAATGAGTTGGGCACCCCTGGCCATGGCCTTGTTTTAACACCTCTTCTGACAAACTCCCTACTCACCTGACGAAGGAGCAGCGCTCCGAAAGCTAGTAGAGTTTGCGACCAAATAAACCTGTTGGACTTTAACCTGGTGTTGTGAGACTTCTTACTGTACAGTACTCCCACAGTATCTCACTCATCTGAATCCTGAGCCACAGCAATGTGGTCGAATCTTTACTGCCCTCTGAAATGCCCCAGCGAGCCATTCAGTTCAAGGGGGGAGTTACGGATGGGCGATAAATGCTGGCCCAGGCAGTGATGACCATGTCCCGTGAACGAAGAATAAAAAAGTAGGATTACTTGTCCTGTCAGGTCCCTGGGAACTTTTAACAAAGAATGGGCAGATTCCATAGAATCCCCACAGTGCAGAATGAGGCCATTCAGCCCAACTGAGCCTGTACTGGCTCTCCAAAAGAGCATCTTACCCAGGCACATCCTCCACGCTAACCCCACAATCGTGAGCATTTAGCACGGCCAATCCACCTAACCCGCACATCTCTGGACACTAAGGGGCAATTTAGCATGGCCAATCTACCTAATTTGCACACCTTTGGGCAGTTCCCATTGCTTAAACTTGAAAGTTTTAAAGTTTATTTGTTCATGTCACAAGTAGGCTTACATTAACACCGCAATGAAGTTACTGTGAAAATCCCCTAGCCGCCACACTCTACCGCCTGTTCGGTGACACTGAGGGAGAATTTAGCCTGGTCAATCCATCCAACCAGCAAACCTTTCAGGCTGTGTTGGTGGGGGGTGGGGGAAACCAGAGCACTTGGAGGAAACCCACGCAGACACGGGGACAACGTGCAGGCTCTGCACACTATGACCCAAGCTGGGAATCGAACCTGGGTCCCTGGAGCTGTGAAGCAGCAATGCTAACCACTGTGCCACCCCTGAAAGATCAGGAAACCTGGCAAACGGGGCAAATCAAGGGGCAATAAGTGGGCTAATCTGCCCCAGGGAGAATAAGTGACAAAGCCAGTGGCTGCAGAGCAAAAGCTTGTTCTGTTGAAGTTATGTGTTAAAAAAAAACCACTTGGATTGAAAGTTTTATTCCAACTCTTTGTTCTCACGCAGACAAGCTGAACCATTCCATTCCAGCCCCCAATCCTTCTCTCCCTTTTTCTCCCCCAGCTCGCCTCCCCTGAGTTGGCACTGAATGATATCCAGCACTCACTGTGTCAGTGAGCTCCACACTCTCATCACTCTCTCGGGGGGGACATTTTCCCCTGAATTCCTTCTCCGATATAATCCTGTCTGCTCTGGGCAGCTGTAACCCGATCTCCCATTACAGGAGAAGTGTGGAGCTCACAACAGCAGCAGCCAAAGAAAATCCCAAAATCAGCCTCAAACTTCTGTTGTTTCCTGCCTTCACCTCCTGGTCTGACAGCTGGAGGACACACACACAGACAGACAGACAGACAGACACACACACACACACACACACACAGTGGAAAATAAAATCAAGTACGAGGACAAAAGTCTACATCCCAGTGAAGAAACGAGACACAATGGAGCAGAGGAATGCACACACAGTCAAACAACACAGATCCTCACTAAAGATAAACTCAGCACTCTGCCAACCCCTGCTGAAAGTTTGAGGGGGAAGTTTGTTAAAGCTGGGACAGTTGCTCTTGCAGACAGCCCTATTTGTGGACTTACCAGGGATAAGTGGGTGCCTTGCCTCGATGGGTTCTGCAAAAAAAAAGCAGCAGGACTGGTTTGCCCTCTGCAGCCTCTCCAATTCCACACTCTGTCCCCAAACCACTGGATCTTGCTGTGCCACCACCCCCCTCCCCTCCTCTCCTGCCCATTGGTCCACAGCACCATGATGTCATGCTTCCAGCAGCAGCAGCCAATCAGCAAAGGGATTCCCTCAATCCCAGAAGGGAGTTTCCAGATGTGATTGGTTGACAGAGGGATGCTGTTCTCCAAGTGAGTTAAACCGCAGGACACAAACACACACCAGGATCCAAGGCTTTTTCCTTTCCTGAAGTAACGTCTCTCTCATCTGAACAAAAATTAGAAAGAAAGGGAAGCCATTCAGCCCAGCAGGGCCCTCTGCTAGCCCTTGCTTGATCCCAGTCCCCACACCCTGCATCTCTCAATGTCCCCAGGAACACACACACAGACCGCAGTCAACCGACTCAAGAATAGCTTCTTCCCTGCTACTGTCAGACTTTTGAATGGACCTCCCTCACACTTTGATCTTTCTCTACACCCAAGCTATGACTGTAACACGACATTCTGCACTCTCTCCCTTCCTTCTTTATGAACGGTATGCTTTGTCTGTATGGCAGCCAAGAGACAATACTTTTCAGGATATGTTAATACATGTGACAATAATAAATCAAGTCAAAATCAGTGTCAGCCGCTTTATCATTCCCCAGCTGAAATGCTTCCAGATTTACAGGATCATAGAATCCCTACAGAGCAGAAGGAGGCCATTTGGCCCATCGAGTCTGCAACAACTCTTCAAACAAGCATCTAACCAAGGACCCCAACCCCACACATTTACCTTGACTCATCCATCTAGCCTACACATCTTGGCACACTAAGGGGCAACTTAGCATTGGACAATCACCTCACCTGCACACCTTTGGAATGTGGAAGTTCTTTTCACACAGAGGGTGGAACTCGTTGCCGGGAGAGGTAGGGGAAGCGGATACGGTAGTGAGTTTTAAGGGGCGTCTGGACAAATACATGAACAGGATGGGAATAGAGGGATATGGTCCCCGGAAGGGTAGGGGGTTTTAGTTCAGTTGGGCAGCATGGTCGGTGCAGGCTTGGAGGGCCGAAGGGCCTGTTCCTGTGCTGTAATTTTCTTTGTTCTTGGAAACCAGATCACCCGGAGGAAACCCATGAAGACATGGGGAGAATGTGCAGACTCTACACAGACAGTGAGCCAAGCCAGGAATCGAACCCAGGTCCCTGGAGTTGTGGGGCAGCAGTGCTAACCACTGTGCCACCCTTTCCATAATTCTGTACTTGAAGGTTGCCAACCCTCCAGCATTGATCTGCAGTCTATTTCAATGGGAATGAATTAGAGACAGTCGAGGGCTTCAAGTTTTTACATATCCAGATCACCAACAACCTGTCCTGGTCCCCCCATGCCAACACTATAGTTAAGAAAGCCCACCAATGCCTCTACTTTCTCAGGAGACGAAGGACATTTGGCGTGTCAACTACAACTCACACCAACTTTACAGATCCACGATAGAAAGTATTCTTTCTGGTTGTATCACAGCTTGGTATGGGCTCCTGCTCTGCCCAAGACCACAAGGAACTACAAAAGGTCGTGAATGTAGCCCAATCCATCACACAAACCAGCCTCCCATCCACTGATTCTGTCTGTACTTCCCACTGCCTTGGGAAAAGCAGCCAGCATAATTAAGGCCCCCCACGCACCCTGGATATTCTCTCTTCCACCTTCGTTCGTCGGGAAAAAGATACAAAAGTCTGAGGTCACGGACCAACTGACTCAAGTACAGCTTCTTCCCTGCTGCTGTCAGACTTTTGAACTGAGTTGATCTTTCTCTACACCCTTGCTCCAACTGCAACACTATGTTCTGCACTCTCTCCTTTCCTTCTCCATGAATGGTCTGCTTTGTCTGTATGGCGTGCAAGAAACAATACTTTTTACTGTATGTTCACGCATGAGACAATAGTAAATCAAATCAAATCAACAAAACAAAATGTCCCAATTCCCTTCCCAGGAACCAGATCAGGAGCTATTAGGTCTGGAGAACAAAGAACAATACAGCACAGGAACAGGCCCTTCAGTCCTCCAAGCCTGCGCTGCTGATGTGCCCAACGAGACCAATTGTGGTCTAGACTAGATTGAGACCAAACTAAAAGTGTGGTCAAAGCAATCAGCCTTCCAGGAGAAATACAAGAAATATGAGTGGCCACACGGCTGATCCTGAACTTTGACTCCATTTCTCCAGGAGGTAGAGAGGTCGAAAGGAGATTCCATCGTGCTGAAGGCATGGCCACTGATGATTCAGCAATTCAATTTGTCACGCTCACACGGCCAAGCATTGGGAAGCACTGACATCTCAGTGGGTTGTGGGGGCTCAAGGAGGTCTCACACACACACACACACACACACACACACACACACACGGAGAGATTGGAAAACATGGCGGCACGGTGGCACAGTGGTTAGCACTGCTGCCTCACGGCGCCAGGGATCCGGGTCGATTCCCGGCCTTGGGTCACTGTCAGTGTGGAGGCTGCACATTCTCCCCATGTCTGCGTGGGTTTCCATACCACAGAACCAAAGAAAATTACAGCTCAGAAACAGGCCTTTTGGCCCTCCTTGTCTGTGCCAAACCATTTTTTGCCAAGTCCCACTGACCTGCACTTGAACCATATCCCTCCACACCCCTCTCATCCATGAACCCATCCAAGTTTCTCTTAAATGTTAGAAGTTACCTCCGGGTGCTCCGGTTTCCTCTCACAGTCCAAAGATGTGGGGCTTCGGTTGATTGGCCATGCTAAATTGACCCTTAGTGACTGAAGATGTCTAAGTTCGGTGCTTTGGCGGTGCTAAATTGTCCCTTAGTGACCCTAAAGATGTGGATGTTGCGTGAATTAGTGGAGTAAATGTGTGGGGTGACGGGGATAGGGCGTGGGTATGGGCCTGGATGAGATGTTCTGTGGGACAGTCAGCACAAACATGATGGGCCAAATGACCTCCTTCTGCCCTGTAGCAATTCTATGATAAGATCCATCCAGAGTTGATATTCTTTGATAAGATGAGGAGCCAGTGTAGGTCAGGAGTGCTATGGACAAGCCACTAGCAGCTGAGTTGGTTCAGATGGGACATCAGCCAGGAGAGCTTCAGAGTAGTCTAGACTGCACGTGAATGTCACACTGACACTCGACGTCGAATCTCAGACACATTACTTTCCAACTTGGCTCTGAGCTTGTTTTGAACTTCAGAATTAATGTGGTTTCACATTTTCCATCTTGAACTGGCAAGGTCAGAGACGCTGGTGTTTCCAAGGAGAAACTGGCTTGCCATAACTCAACTGTCCTTAATCCCAAGATTAGCTACACAGCTGGAAACATTGGGGAACACACTGACACGGAGCCTCAAGACTGTAGGTTCAAGCCCTACTCGGCATCTCGGCTGACATCTTTCTGATGAGACCTCAACCTATCTTTTTTATTCATTCATTCGTGGGACACGGGTGATACGGACTCGGCCAGCATTTATTGCCTATCCCTCGTTGCCCTTGTCCAATGGGCAGTTGAATGTCAACCACATTGTTGTGGCTTTGGAGTCACACATATGCGAGACTGGGAAAAGACGGGAGATTTTGCTCCCTAAAAGTTATTGGTGAACCAGATGGGTTTTTCCGACCATGGTTTCATGGTCATCAGTTTATTCTCAGCTCCAGATTTTTTTAAATTGAATTCAAATTTCACCATCTGCCGTGGCGGGATTCGAACCCGGGTCCCCAGAACATTAGCTGAGTTTCTGGATTAATAGTTTTGCAACAGGCCAGAACCTCCCCCTATTTATACAAGATCCAAGGTTTATCCCTCAACCAATCAACTTAAACCGACCAGTCGAGGGCACTTGCTGGAAGCTTGCTGCGTAAAACAGTTTCCTGTGCGTAACAGTGCCTGTAACTAACACTTACCTCATTGACCAGGGCCTTCTGAGGTTGTGAAAGGTGTTGGATAACTCCACCACACAGGCCTTGGAGAATACTGCCTTGTCCTAGATATTCACAGCTTGCAGCTTGGCAACTCTGAGAACATCTGAAAAAGCAAGCAAGTGTCGGAGGCAGTCATCAAACCAAATGTTATGCTGGCCTTCGTAGCAAAAGGATTTGAGTATAAGGATAGGGAAGGTTTGCTGCAATTGGATCTGGCTTGGGTGAGACCACACTGAGAGTATTGCGTGCAGTTTTGGTGTCCTTATCTGAGGAAGGATGTCCTTGTGGTAGAGGGATTGCAATGAAGGTTTACCAGGCTGATTCCTGGGATGGCAGGTCTGTTGTGTGAGGAGAGACGAAGTTGATTAGGATTATATTCATTGGAGTTTGGAAGAATGAGAAGGGGATCTCATCGAAACTTGTAAAATTCTAACAGGGTTAGAAAGGGTCAATTCAGAAAGAATGCTCTCGATGGTGGGGGAGTCCAGAACGAGAGAGTCTTAATTTGAGGATAAGGGGTAAACTGTTTAGAACTGAGGTGAGGAGAAATTTCTTCACCCAGAGGGTGGTGAATGTGTGGAATTCACTCCCACAGAAAGTCGCTGAGGCCAAAACGCTGTCTGATTTCAAGAAGAAATTCGATATAGCTCTTGGGGCAAAAGGGAGCAAGGGATGTGGGGGAAGGGGGCGCGGGGGAGGATATTGAATTCGATGATCAACCATGATCAAGATATATATACACCAGTGATAAGGAAGAACTGTAGAAAAAGAGACAATCAGCCAAGGATATCTAAGGAAAAAAAGGAGGGTATCAAACTGAAAGAAAATGCATACAAAGCGGCAAAGATTAGTGGGAGCCTAGAGAATTGGGAAATCTTCAAAGGTCAACAGAAAGCCACGATAAAAGCTAATAAGAAAAGTAAGATAGATTATGAGAGTAAACTAGCTCAGAATATAAAAACAGACAGCAAAAGTTCCTACAGATTTATAAAATGAAATAAACATTGGTCCTTTAGAGAACGAGAAGGGGGATATAATAATTGGAAATGAGGAAATGGTTGAGGCACTGAACAGGTATTTTGTGTTGGTCTTCACAGTGGAAGACACAAATCACATGCCAAAAGCTGATGACAGGAAGGCTGTGGCAGATGAGGAACCGAGAAACTGTCATTATCATGAAAGAGGTAGTGTTGGGCAAGTTAATGGGGGCTAAAGGTAGATAAGTCTCCTGGTCCTGATGGAATGCATCCCAGGGTACTGAAAGAGAAGGTGGGAGAAATAGCAAATGCACAATTTGGTAATTTACCATAATTTGCTGGACTCTGGGATGGTTTCCGCAGATTGGAAAACAGCAAATGTGACGCCAGTGTTTAAAAAAGGAGGTAAACAAAAGGCAGGGAACTATAGGCCGCTTAGCTTCACTTCTGCAGAAGGAAAACGCTTGAATCTATCATCAGTGAAGAAATTGCGAAACATCTGGATATAAATTGTCCCATGAGTAAGGCACAGCATGGGCTCATGAAGGGCAGGTCAAGTTTGACTCATTTGGTGGAATTCTTTGAGAACATTACATGCGCAGTAGACAATGGGGAATCTGTGGATGTGGTGTATCTGGATTTCCAGAAGGCATTTGACTCAGTGCCGCACCAAAGACTGCTACAGAAGATGATCAGAGAATCCCTACAATACAGAAAGAGGCCATTTGGCTCATCGAGTCCGCACCGACCACAATCCCACCCAGGGCCAACCCCCATATCCCAACATATTTTATCTACTAATCCCTCTAACCTATGCATCTCAGGACACTAAGGGGCCATTTTAGCTTGGCCAATCAACCTAACCTGCACATCTTTGGACTGTGGGAGGAAACCAGAGCACCCGGAGGAAACCCACGCAGACACAAGGAGAATGTGCAAACTCCACACAGACAGTGACCCAAGCCGGGAATCGAACCCAGGTCCCTGGAGCTGTGAAGCAGCAATGCTAACCATCGTGCTGCCATTCCCAGTACTTTATCCCTTGGGTGAGCGGGCGGGTAAGTGGAACTGAGTCCATGAAAAGATCAGCCATGATCTTATTAAATGGCGGAGCAGGCTCGAGGGGCCAGATAGTTTACTCCTGCTCCGAGTTCTTATGTTCTTAAGGTGAATGGCGGAGCAGGCTTGAAGGGCTAAATGGCCTACTTCTGCTTCTAGATTCCATGTTTCTGAGCCACATCCTGAAGACTCGGAACATTTGCTTCAGCCCATTCTGGAGGAGGTGGGTTTTATTGACAGAAGCTGGCATGGGAGAGACCAGCAGCCCCAGTCAGTAAAGAGGTCCACTTCATGTTGTGCTGGGGCACAGTCCATCACTGCACTGTGATGCAGCAAGGCATTGTCCACCTCTACAGCTGTCCCATTGACAGCACATCCAATGGATTCAGACACTTCACATCCTCACCCATTCAGATCTCAGCCTCTGAAAGACGAGGATCGCTCGATGGAATGAATCAACAGTGAGGCGAACATTGCTGCTCCTACCGACCAGGATTCCTGCGTCCTACTGAACTCCCCCAACCTAATATCTCAACACGTGCGTCTTCCTTTCCCCCTCATCTGATCACGTTCCCCTCTGCCTCCACTGCTCCCTGAGATAGTGAGTTCCTCATGCTCACCTCTCCCTCTGGATAAACGTGCTTCTCCTGAATTCCTGCTCGGATTGTCGCGAGTGGAAACATCCTCTCTCTCTCTTCCCCATCAGAATTACAAAGTTTTCTTTGTAATCTCCGTCCCAGTAACTGAGAGGTTCCATTCAGTATTCCTGAAGGCACTTCCCATGCCACCCACCTCCCCATCGCTCTGTCAGAGTCCTGCTCCCCACCCTCTCAGCCACTCACCACCCTGACTTGGAAATATATCGCCGTTCCTTGACTGTTGTTGGGTCAAAATCCTGGAACTTCCTCCCCAACGGTTATGATTCTAACTCAAACTCTGAAACATTTCTGTGATTAACTGCCATCGGAATTGACTTTTAATTCTCTTAACAATCTACCTTCATTTAACACTTGGGGTACCAACTCAAACTTAAAGCTGTTGCAACACATAAACTCTTCTCCTGAACTTTAGCTCTTCGCTGAACATTAACTCTAATTGTTTCACTGAAAATAGATCGGACACGGTTGGAACAAAGTGGCCAGGCCCATCCCCGATATCCAATCTATCGTCGTGTTCTCTGAAGATGTCTTCAGGGCAGGCTTGCCAGGGTTGATCTCTGGAGGTGTTGCCACAGATACAGACTGCACGTGCCTTTTATCTACAAATTGTTTCCATTTTCCGGAGATACTGTGGCACCCAGCCAATAGTGTAACAGGAAACCGATCACGTTGCTCAGCCAGTGAAGTTGCTTTTAACAACTCCATTCTGCTTGTTTCAGATGGCATGTAGCTCACATAAAGCCCATAAAACTCAGCGTAAACAGCACTGGTCCACGCAGGAAGTTTCAGATCCCAGTTCCCAGACTCGGTCACGGCTCACAGCAACCTTCCGACTCCGCATCTGGTTTTAATTGTAAGTTGATTAGAAATCCTCGCACGCTTAACTCTTCGCCAGAATAGCCCTTCAAAACCAAGATTATCATTATTGTTGTTGTCGTTCTTTCTCCGTCCACACAACACTGTGGGCGTACCTACACGACACGGACAGTAGCAGTTCAAGGCGGCTCACCACCACTTTCTCGAGGGATGGGTAATAAATGCTGGTTAAGCGAGTGACATCCCCGCCCCACCCACCCACCATCCCGTGAATAACTCACAGTCGGATGGACATTGGCTGGCATCAAAGACCAGGCCCCTCCTACACTCCCCTCATTTCTCAGTCAATGGCCTTTGGGCGGCACGGCTGCCTCACAGCGCCAGGGACCCGGGTTCGATTCACGGCTTGGGTCACCTGGTTGGCACGTTCTCCCCATGTCTGCATGGGTTCCCTCCCACACTCCAAAGATGTGCGCGATTGGCCACGTTCGATCGACCCTCTGCGTCAGGGGGATTGGGCAGGGTCACGGGTATGGGGTCTGGGTGGGATTGTGGTCGGTGCAGCTTCTGAACGGGCCGAATGGTCTCCTTCTGCAGGGTCGGGATTCTAGGAATCGGCAGTGGCTGTAAAGTGCTTTGGGAGATAGGAAGGGATGAAAGGTGCCATGAACAAGTCTGCAGCAACTGGCCACGAAGAGGGAAATGGGATAGCCAGATGCAGCGCTGAAGCATGGATATTGTCACGTAGCAGGAATACCGACCAATTGGTCACAGCTCGGCCAACACAAACACAAAGGCAGAGTACTGAAAAATGCACATTGAAGAGATAGAGAGAGAGAGAGATGACAGCAAGCTTGGAGCCATTTCAAAGCAGTTTCATCAAAAATTGTTCAACTTGACCAACGTCCAACTTCCCACCCAGCCAAGCACAGATTCCGAACTGGAAATAAAATACTCCTGCTGAGAAGAGAGAGAGAAAATCCGCACAAATCTGCCTTAATGAAAGCATGCGTGGTGATCAAATACTAATTATTCAGCCTTGACATGCCAAAGACTACCAGAGAGAGTGTGTAGCACGTGGCTGCTGTCTCTGCATTTACACACTCTTCTCTCCAGCAAATTCAGTTTTTGCCCTCCAGCTGTTGCGAATTCTTCCTCCCTTCTCTTGTGCCTCATTCCCTTGGCCGCTTGCCTGCTCTTTGGGAGAAAGCTCTGGGATTTACGTTGCGCCTCCCCTGTGACCGCAGGTTGACCTGCACGTCCAGTGGTCCGCTTCGGCTGCTCCGCAGGCCGGCAGCAGGATCGCACGCAAACGCGGCGAGGCAGCTGGCCGGTTCGCCTGAGCTCGTGGCCCGTTGGTGGGCCACTGTTCACTTCAACCACCCTCACATTACAAGCTTCGAGGTTCAAATCCCAACCTCCCCTCCCCACTGCATTAGTGAGGGAGTGCCGCATTGTCAGAGGCGCGCACTGCACACGAAAGCATGGCTGTGTCTGCTCTCTCAGCAAGATGGGAAGGATTCAGCGGCACAGATCGGAAAATAAAATCACACAATCGTTACAGCGCAGAAGGAGGCCATTCGGTCCATCGGGTCTGCACTGTCTCTCAGAAAGAGCATTCTATCCAGTCCCACACCCCTGCCTTATCGTCGAATCCCGACAGTGCAGAAGGAAGTCATTCGGCCCATTGAGTCTGTACTGACCACAATCCCATCCAGGTCCTATCCCCTGAACCCAACTTACTTACCCTACGAACACGAAAGGGCAATCTAGCACAACCAACCTAACCAGCACATCTTGGAGTGTGGGACCCAGAGGAAACCCATGCAGACACAGGGAGAACGTGCAGACTCCACACAGACAGTGACCCGAGCCGGGAATCGAACCCAGATCTCTGGTGCTGTGAGGCAGCCGTGTTAACCACTGTGTTACTGAGCCGTCCCCAACCTCTCCGTGCATATCCCCGTAACCTTGCACACTCACACAGCAATCCTCAACTACTTTCTGTGGGAGTGAATTCCACACATTCACCACCCTCTGGGTGAAGAAATTTCTCCTCACCTCAGTTCTGAAAAGGTTCACCCCTTATCCTCAAACTGTGGCCCCTAGTTCTGGACTTCCCCCACCATCGGGAACATTCATTCTGAACCTACTCTGTTAAAATTTTGTAACTTAGAAACATAGAAGACAGGAGCTGGATCGTGACACAATGCCACGTGATACTATGTTCTTCTGAAGCAGTATAAGGCTCTGGTCAGACCCCATTTGGGGTATTGGGAGCAGTTTTTGGCCCCATGTTCAAGGAAGGATATGCTCTTTGTGGAATTCAATCCCACTCCAAAGATGTGCAGGTTAGGTTGATTGGCCATGCTCAAATTGGCCCTTAATTTCCTGAAATGCGTAGGTTCGAGGGATTAGTGGTAAATATACAGGGATATGGGGGTAGGCCCTGGGCGGGATTGTGGTTGGTGCAGACTCGATGGGCCGAATGGCCTCTTTCTGCCCTGTAGGGTTTCTATGATTCTGTGATCCAATTCTCTTCGGAATATCTTTCTTAAACCAGCCTCCACCACCCTCTCAGGAAGCTCATTCCATCCTTCAACCATCCTCTGGGCGCAAAAATATTTTCCTCACATCCCTTCTCCTCCTTATTTTCCATCTCTGCTCGCTAGTTTTTAAACTCATGGAATTCATTACCAAAGAGAGTAGTTGATGCCAAAACGTTGAATGTATTCAACAGGCAGCTGGATAGAGCACATGGGGTGAATCTAGAATACAAGAGCAGGGATGTACTTCTGAAACTGGATAAGGCTCTGGTCAGACCCCATTTGGAGAATTGTGAGCAATTTTGGACCCCATATCTGAGGAAGGGTGTGCTGACCTTACAAAGGGTCCAGAGGAGGTTGACAAGAATGACCCCTGGAATAAAGGGTTTGTCCTCTGAGGAATGGCTGAGGACTCAGGGTCTGTACACGTTGGAGTTGAGAAGGATGAGGCAGGGGGTGGAATCTGATTGAAACTTACAGAATACTGCGAGGCCTGGATAGAGTGGACGGGGAGAGGATGCTTCCGTGAGTAGGAAAAACTGGAACCAGGAGGGCACAACCTCAGGCTACAGGGACAATCCTTCAAAACAGAGATGAGGAGCAATTCCTTCACCCAGAGGGTGGTGAATCTGTGAAATTCACTCACACTGAAAGTAGTTGAGGTCGCAAAGTTGTGTGATTTCAAGACGAAATTAGATATGGCTCTTGGGGCTAAAGGGATGAAGGGATATTGAGCGGGGTGGGGGGTCAGGGAAGGTGGATCAGAATATTGAATTTGATAATCAGCCATGATCATAACGAACGGTGGAGCAGGCTCGGAGGGCTGACTGGCCTCCTCCTGCTTCTCGTTTCTCTGTTCAGTTCTTGATGATTTTCTCTCCCTTTACCCTGTCCATTCCCCTCAGGATCTTGAACAGCGCTCTCAACTCTCCTCGCAGGTTTCTTTTCTCTTGTGTGGAGTATGCACCTTCTCCCCGTGTGTGCGTGGGTTTCCTGCGAGTTCTCTGGTTGTCTCCCAGGTTAGGTTGATTGGCCATGCAAGGTTAGCCCATGGTGTCAGTGGGACTCGTTCACCCCACATATTTATCCTATCTCGATAGGTGCTGGGTGGGACTGGTGTCAGTCCAGGCTCGATGGACCCAATGGCCTCCCTTTGCACTGAAGGGATTCTCTGCAAACGATCTTGACCTCTCCAATCGATCATCATAGCTCCAGTTGTTTATCCCTGGAAGCATTCCTGTCAATCTCCCTGCAATGTCTTCAGACAGCAGTTCTAACCCCCGTGTTACTGAACAACTTGGGTAGGACTGTGCCATTCAGCCCCTGGAGACTGCTGTGCCATTAGTTGAAGAACTAATGCAGCGGGGAGTTGTACATTAAAATGGCAGAGCCATCAGGAGTATAGACACACAGAGGGACCTGGGTGTGCACGTCCACAAATCCTTGAAGGTGGCAGCATAGGTGGAGAAGGTGGTGAAGAAGGTATATGGCATGCTTGCCTTTATCGGAGGAGGTAAAGAGTATAAAAGCTGGAGTCTGATGGTGCAGCTGTATAGAACGCTGGTTAGACCACATTTGGAGTACTGCGTCCAGTTCTGGTCGCCACACGACCAGAAGGACGTAGAGGCTTTGGAGAGAGTACAGAAAAGGTTTACCAGGATGTTGCCTGGTATGCAGGGTCTTAGCTATGAGGAGAGATTGGGTAAACTGGGGTTGTTCTCCCTGGGCAGACGGAGGATGAGGGGAGACCTAATAGAGGTGTATAAAATTATGAAGGGCACAGACAGGGTGAACAGTGGAAAGCTTTTTCCCAGGCTGGAGGTGACGATCACAAGGGGTCACAAGTTAAAAGGTGAGAGGGGCAAGGTTTAACTCAGATATCAGAGGGATTTTTTTTACACAGAGGGTGGTGGGGGCTTGGAATGCACTGCCAAGTAGGGTGGTGGGGGCAGACACACTGGCATCGTTTAAGACTTACCTGGATAGTCACATGAACAGACTGGGAATGGAGGGAGACAAACGAATGGTCTAGTTGGACCAATGAGCAGTGCAGTATTGGAGGGCTGAAGGGCCTATTTCCTGTCCTGTATTCACGAAGCAGCTCCATGGCACAGTGGGTTAGCACTGCTGCCTCACAGCTCCAGGGACCCGGGTTCGATTCTGGCCTTCAGGTGGAGTTTGCACGTTCTGCCCGTGTCTGCGTGGGTTTCCTCCCACACTCCAAAGATGTGAGGGTCAGAGTGATTGGCCGTGCTAAATTGACTCAGAGCATCAGTGGAATGAGCAGGGTAAACATTTGGGGTGATGGGGTGATGGGGATGGGACCCAGGTGGGATTGTGGTTGGAGCAGACTTGATGGGCTGAATGGCCTCCTTCTGGACTGTGGGGATCGGATGATGAAGCTGACCTGCGTGGTCCTCCCTCCCCTCCACTTCCCTCAGTGAGTTTTCAGAATGTCCCTCGCTGGAGGCAGTGTGGATAATGGTGAAAGGGTGCCCTCTTGTGTCACCTCCGGAGGAGTGCAGCCCAGCAGTTTTTAACCCTCATTTCAAACAGGATCAGCCATGTGCATGGATGCAGGAAGTCCCAACTGCTTCACCTTGAGGCACTTGTCAAGGTGTTACAACGTTGGAAAAATAACGGCTAAAATGTGCACAGCAACTCTTGAGCAATCATCACCTTTGAACGTGGATGTCATTTTGATGCTTTTTTGCTTCATCAGAAAAGTCACAAGTCCAGTCAGAGTCCCCACATGAGGGACAAACCAGATCCAAGCTGATAAGACAGGGTAGACATCCCTTCTTGGGCCTGATCAAACCAGATCCAAGCTGACAGGATGAGGAACAACTTGAGGAAGCGGAGAGGAGGAAATGCCCCTTTCTATATCAGTGGGGAGGAAGGGTCAAGAGGTTCAAGATTTTAGGTGTCCAGATCACCACCAACCTGTTCTGGTCCCCCCCATGCTGACACTCTCATTAAGAAAGCCCACCAACGCCTCTACTTTCCCAGAAGACTAAGGAAATTTGGATGTCACCTCCAACTCTCACCAACTTTTACAGATGCACCATGGAAAGCATTCTTTCTGGTTGTATCACAGCTTGCTATGGCTCCTGCTCTGCCCAAGGCTGCAAGGAACTACAGAAGGGTCGTGAATGTAGCCCAGTCCATCACACAAACCAGTCTCCCATCCATTGACTCTGTCCACGTTTCCTGCTGTCTTTGAAAAGCAGCCAACATAATTTCAGGACCCACACACCCCGGATATTCTTTCTTCCACCTTCTCCCGTCAGGAAAAAGATAGAAAAGTCTGAGGTCACGGACCAACTGACTCAAGAACAGCTTCTTCCCTGCTCCTGATACAACAGTTTTTTTCATCCTTGGAATCAATCTTCTGAACTGTCTCCAGTGCCACCACGTCCTTCCTCAAGCGAGGACAGCAAAACTGCACAGATTCGGATTGCTTTTCAAGGTCATCTGTTTGCAACAACAGGCAGCAACAAGTGACTTCAAGCCTCATAACTGATACTAAAAGCACATAAACGCAGACTGACGCTCACAGTGCTCCCACCCAGGGAATGTTGCATTCTCAGGGGTGCTGTTCTTCAGGTAAGACATCAAACCCAGGCCTTGTCTGCTGTCTTGAGAATCAACAACAGTCAATCAAGTTATCTGGTTATTATTACAGTGCTGTTTATGGGAGCTACAACATCTTCTCCGGAGCCTTCAATATGTCATTAATGAAGACGAACATCTCGCCAAGGCTATCCCCACACCCCGACTTCTTGCCTTCAAACAACCGCACAACCTCAGACCATTGTCCGCAGCAAACTATCCAGCCTTCAGGAGAACAGTGACCACAACACTACACAACCCTGCCACAGCAACCTCTGCAAGACATGCCGGATCATCAACATAGAATCATAGAACGCTACAGTGCAGAAACAGGCCCTTCGGCCCATCAAGTCTGCACCGGCCACAATCCCACCCAGGCCCTATCCCCATATCCCTACACATCCCAGGACATTAAGGGGAAATTTTAGCATGGCCAATCAACCTAACCCGCACATCTTTGGACTGTGGGAGGAAACCCGTGCACCCAGAGGAAACCCACGCAGACACAAGGACAATGTGCAAACTCCACACAGACAGTGGCCCGAGCCAGGAATTGAACCCAGGTCCCTGGAGCTGTGAAGCCAGGATGGATGCCATTATCTCACGTGAGAACACCATCCTCCAGGTACAGGGCACATACACTTGCAACCGCCAACGTTTCTACCCGATACGCTGCAGGAAAGGACATCCCGAGGAATGGTACATTGGGGAGACCATGCAGACACTTGGCCGTGCTAAATTCTCCCTCAGCGTACCCGAACAGGCGCCGGAGTGTGGTGACCAGGGGGATTTTCACAGTAACTTCATTACAGTATTAATATAAGCCTTACCTGTGATCAACAATAAATAGAAAAATAAAACAAGTTTCTCCCGAATTCCCCATTGGGTGGTGGTCTGATGTTCACGCTCTTGTTTCTGGTCTCCTCAGGAAATGGAGTTGTCTTCTCAATATCTTGAGTTTAATTATCTTTACCGGGTCATCTCTCAGCTTCCTCTTTTCTTGAGAGGTCTGGAGAACTGGGGAATGGGAGGAAGCAGTGGGATGTACAGTGGGAAGAAGGAAGAGCCAGATTCTCAAGCGACAGAGGGCATTATCATTGGCCATGATAAATTGCCCCGTCGTGTGCCAAGGTGGATTAACCATGGTAAATGTGCGGGGTTGCAGGGTTGGTGGTGGTGCCTGGGTAAGATATTCTTTCAGAGTGTCAGTGCTGACTCGATGGGTTGGATGATCTCTCCATGCACTGCAGGAATTCATTATTCCCTGAAACCCCCTGAAGGATGCCTGTGAAACATGGTCTTATAATCCCAGGAGGGGACCAAGAGGTGATCAGTCACCCAACTGCTGCATCTTAAGGTGCCAGTGTTTAAGGACACTGTCATGCTCCCTGTATTCCTCGTGCCCACCTGCCCAGAGTTACTAATGGATCTCAGGGATCTCACGGCCAGTTCAGACCAAGTCATTGAGCGTCGACAGACAAGCAGCAGCTTGGAACTGAGCCTAGTGATCAAAGCAACAGGATCCGATCCCCTCTCTGGGCTATTAAACCCGACACTGCCATTACGGAATTAATTATTTGTCAGGGTAACAATGAAGTTAACACTGCAATGAAATTACTGTGAAAATCCCCTAATCGCCACACTCTGGCGCCTGTTCAGGCACAGAGGGAGGAAACTGGAGATCCCAGAGGAAACCCATGCAGACACGGGGAGAACATGCAGACTCTGCACTAACAGTGACCCAAGCCAGGAATCGAACCTGGGTGCCTGACGCTGTGCCACCGTGCTGAAGCAATGGCTAAAAGCTGCTACCAGCTGATTGTTCCCAATTTCCTCTCGGATTAACATCCCAATTCCCTCGAGGTCTGGAAAATTCCTAAAAATCCTCCAACTTGAGACCATCGCTTCCAAAGACCTATTCTAATTCCGTTACAGGATGTGGGTGTCAATGGACAGACCAGCATATTTTCCCCATCCCTCACTGCCCCCTCAGAAGGTGGTGATGAGCTGCCTTCGTGAACACATGGCAGTGATGCAGATATACCCACAGTGCTGTTACGGAGAGAGCTCCGGGACTTTGACCCAGCAACAGTAAAGGAATGGTGATACACGTCCAAGTCAGGGTCATGGGTGGTTTGGAAGAGGAACTTACAGCTGGTGGTGTTCCCAGGTATCTGCTGCTCCTGTCCTTCTAGAAATATTGCTGTCTGGACTCCCATTCCTGGGTACAGCCAGAGGTGACTTCTACATGAGTGGACAGCACTGACTTTGGGATGCAAGTTTACAGCTCCAAAATTGGCCATTAGGCCCATCTGGTCTGTGTTAGCTTTAATGCTCCACACATGCCACCCCACACTCCACTTCATGTCATTTTCTCCACTTATCCTGCACTTCCTTACTTGCTCGAATATTTAACTTCACCGGAAATGTGATTCATTCCAATTGCTCCTTGTGACCGTGGTTCCATTCTCCAGGTTAACAAGTTCCTCCTCAAGTTCTTCTTGGATTTATTGGTCACCTATAATGTGCTCTACCGCGTGCTATGTGGACTTGTGTTAGCTCCCAGTTCCTTTTGTATGACCATAGTTATAGGAACATTGCATCTGGACAGTTTCCAGGGAGCAATGGCCCCGAAGCTGGAGTGCCAGCCACTGGAAACATCTGCTCCAACAATGAAATGTTCAATCATCTTAAAAGCTTCATACAATCCCTACAGTGAAGGTGGTCATTCAGCCCATTGAGTCTGCACTGACCACAATCCCAGCCCGGTCCTATCCTCAAAACCCCATGTATTTATTAATTCCTCTAACATACCCATCTCTGGACACTTTATCATGGCCACTTAACATAAGCTGCACATCTTTGGAGTGTGGGAGCAAACTGGAGCACCTGGAGGAAACCCACACAGACACGGGGAAAACATGCAGACTCCACACAGACAGTGACCCGAGGAATTGAACCCTGTTCCCTTGTGTTGTGAGGCAGCTGTGCTAACCACTGTTGCCCTCAGGTCAGCTTGCACCGGGTCACTCTCTCTCAGTATTCTCCTGACTTGAGAAAAGAACCCTGAGCTTGTTCATCCTCACCCGATAGGTAATATGTAAATGCATTTTGCCATCAGGTATGGATTTGGGCTGTAGGAGGTGACACCCAGTGAGAAGATGGAGTTAAGATACAGCTCGGCCATGCTGCAATTAAACAGAAGATTAGGCTTGAAGGACTCAATGGCCTTCTCCTGTTCCCATATTCCTGCAATGATCAGCTTGCTGCTGTGTTGGCATGGGGAAGTCTGGAGGTAGTTCCTTGTTCTCCCAGTGTGAGAGGAGAGGCGTTAAAATGGGAATATTCCAAATGGTGAAAAATAAATCAGACAGGCTCCATCAGAGAGCAAGGAGGCTCCCACAGATCCAGACACCAGAATGGGAATAGCTAACCATCCAGAATCTTGGAATTATAATGCACCTTTATCATCAGAACACAGAGCATTCTCAAACAAAATTCAACACCAAGCAACAAGCGGTATGAGTATGACTTGAAAGAGGAGCTGACAACTGGTGGTGTTCCTTGGTATCTGCTGCTCCTGCCCTTGGAGAAATATTGCTGTCTGGACTCCCATTCCTGGGAACAGCCAAAGGTGACCAAAGATTGGAGTCAAAGATCAAGGTTTTGAAAAGGTGTTCTTGAGGAGAGAGGGGTAAGGAGATGGAGGGATTTGGGGAGGGAAGTTCAGAGTGTGGCACTGCGTGATCCTCGGTAGGCCGAGCCCTGCTTGCTTCAGTCGATGCCAAGACCTCATTTTGAGATATTGCTGCCCATGCAACTAGCTCTGCTAACTTGACCACACGCAGAATCAGAAGGATAAAGGTGAGCTAAAAATTGACTGCATTCCTGAAGGGTACACAACGCAGGCAAACAACAGCCGCTGCAAGGATTGTTTCTCAAAAGTAGGAGACAGACTGTGAAAAACATTTGCAATAACAAGATAAGGGTTGAAATATAGTTTGGATTTTAGTGTGTGTTTTCCAGATCTATTCAGTACGTTCAAGTTCAGTACAGGGGCTGGCTGTAAAAGCCAGGCTCCAAGTTGTATGTCTTGTTTAGGTCATGTTGATAATTTTTTTAAGTTGTGTCCAAGAAGACCAAACCATTTTAAAACTGATATCAGTATTATCCTCTCATCTATTCAAACAAACCGGCAGGAGGCAGAGAGTGGGGATAAAGGGGTCTTTCTCAGGATGGCAGCCGGTGACTGGTGGTGTGCTTCTGGGGTCAGAGCTGGGACCACAACGTTTCAAAAGATACGTTAACAATTTGGAGTAAAGAACTGAAGGCACTGTTGCTCAGTTTGCAGATGATACAAAGGTATGTAGAGAGACAGGTAGTATTGAAAAAGCCGGGGGGGGGGGGGGGGGGGGGGGGGGCAGGGAGCAGCTGCAGAAGGACTCGGATAGGTTCGGAGAGTCGGCAAACAAGTGGCAGATGGAATACAGTGTGGGAGAGTGGGAGATGGGGAGATGATGCACTTGGGAAGGAGGAATAGACTATTTTCGGAATGGGGTAATGTTTAGGAAATCACAAACACAAAGGGACTTGGGAATCGTTCAAGAGACTCTTAACGTTAATATTCGTTTGGCAGTTAGGAAGGCAAATGCAATGTTTGCATTCATGTTGAAAGGGCTAGAATATCAGAGCAGGGATGTACTTCTGAGACTGTGTAAGGCTCTGGTCAGACCCCATTTGGGGTATTGTGAGCAGTTTTGGGCCCCATATCTAAGGAAGGATGTGCTATCCTTGGAAAGGGTCAAGAGAAGTTCACAAGAATGATCCCTGGGATGAAGAGCTTGTCATATGAGGAATGGTTGAGGACTCTGGGTCTGTTCTCCTTGGAGTTTAGAAGGATGAAGGGGTATTTTGTTGAAACTGACAGGATACTGCAAGATGTGGATAGAGGGGAATTGGAGAGGATGTTTCCACTGGTAGGAAAAATTAGAACCAGAGGGCACAACCTCAGACTAAAGGGACAATCCTTTCAAACAGAGATGAGGAGAAATTTCTCCAGCCAGAGTGTGCTGAATCTGTGGAATTCTTTGATGCAGAAGGCTGTCGAGGCCAGGTCATTGAGTGTCTTTAAGACAGAGATAGATAGGTTCTTGATAAATAAGGGGATCAGGGTTACGGAGAAAAGGCAGGAGAATGGGGATGAGAAAAATATCAGCCATGATTGAATGGTGGAGTAGACTCAATGGGCCGAGTGGCCTAATTCTGCTTGTGGTCTTATGGAATGAATGGACACAACAGGCACCCAGGCCAATCATGGCTTCAAACCTGGAATGCTCAAGACTAGAGGAATGCTGAGACTTCAAGAGGGTTCTGGGATTGGATGGGGGGATTGCAGATAAAGGAGGAACGAGGCAGTGGAAGGATTTGAAAACAAGGCTGAGAACTCTAGCTGAGGCAGGAGGGAGATGGGCTCTATTCCAGTTAGCAGTCTGGGTGAGGGAAAAGAATATTCAACGTAACAACTGATGTCGAGGGAATGAATGGAGTTCCAACAGAAGCCGTTCAGTTCATTTCAATCCTGGAAACAACACAATGCTGAAGGAGGTAGCATTTTATAAATAGATTTATTGTTTGTGATGTGGTCAGTCATTTCATTGATTCCGACAAAACAAATGCACTGACTTCATGTCTATTTACTGCAGGTATAAATAAATATAATGGAGTTGGTAAAATCTCTTTTTTATATAGCAGCTATCGAACGACAATGTATTTCCAGTGGGCTCACGTTTGTCACCTGTGAATGCTGGCCTTGCACTCACTCAGAGCAACAGAACACGGTTCCCTGCATGGAGCACAAAGCCAGACAGAAAACATTGCTACTCAACATCACAAACCTGGATGATTGCACTTATTTTCTTTTTCGATATCGTTAAAAAGGGAACTGGGGAGGTTCCTGGCTCACCTTCTCAAAGATAATCACGTCTTGTAGCTCGGACACTCTGCCCCGACTGTGCTCCTGCAAGAAGCGGAGCCAAGTGTATAGCAAGGTCTGTCCGCGCGCGGATAAGACAGTCAAACACCCTCGGAGGGTCAGCAGACCCAACACTGCATTTCCAGCTCTTTTCCCACGCATCCGCCGCGCGTCTCCAGCCCTTTCCTGTCACAGTTACTAGAAAAATTCCAGAGCTGGCCTTTCCGCATCTTGTGGACAAACACGCTCCCAGACCTTCCCCCACCCATCCCATCCCCCCCCCGCTTCCTGGCTCAACCCTGCTACCATCTGGCACTCTGATCGCCGGCCGTCAGGCAACGTCTGGCATCTGTGGCAGCCCGCCTTCGCCCATCCACACGTTGTGCGGCATTCTCCGGTGGATCCGCCTCAGGCGCAGCAGGTAAAGGAGGATGGAGAGGAGGACAACCAGGAAACAGCCAAAAAATAAATAATGGTTGTAGACGAAGGAGAAGCCCCTCCAGTGTGCGTGGTTTCCCTTGAAGTTGTCCTGTTGCATGTCCCTGTCGGCGTCAAAGGAAATCAAGAGTGAGTGTGTGAACGTCAGTCCCATGGAAGATGAAGCCAGAGAGTTAATTGGGGAGAACACTGAAATGGCAGAGATGCCACATCAATACTTTGCTCAGTTTTCACGGTGGAAGGCACGAGTTCCATTCCTATAGGAATGGGCAAGTCAGAGGTGATAGAAATGGTAGAACTTAGAACCATCGATACGGAAAAGGTACTGAGCAAATATTGGCATTGATGACAGTCAAATCTCCTGGGCCTGATAGCCTACTTCCTAGGGTGTTAAAGGAAGTGGTGACGGAGATAGTGGATCCATTGGTTATAATCTTCCAAAATCCCCTGGACATGGGAAAGGGATGATGTGGAGATGCCAGCGTTGGGCTGGGGTGGGCACAGTAAGAAGTCTCACAACACCAGGTTAAAGTCCAACAGGTTTATGTGGCAGCATGAGCTTTCGGAGTCTCGCTCCTTCATCAGGTAAGTGAACAGTTGTGTTCACAAACATAATGATCATTATCTTGTAAATTGAGTTTGTGTCTGTATATGCTCTGTTTGTGAATACAACTCCTCAC
Organism: Carcharhinus amblyrhynchos; assembly: GCF_965287045.1. Lineage (NCBI taxonomy): Eukaryota > Metazoa > Chordata > Chondrichthyes > Carcharhiniformes > Carcharhinidae > Carcharhinus > Carcharhinus amblyrhynchos. Next base: position 17,048,282 of record NC_137357.1, read on the forward strand.
TCACCTGAAGAAGGAGCAATGTTCCAAAAACTTGTGCGATTAAATAAACCTGTTGGACTTGAACCTGGCGTTGCTAGACTTCTTACCATGGGAAAGGGTCCAGTGGATTGGAAAAATGCTAAATGTAATGCCCTTATTCGAAAAGGAAGACAAAATGTCAGAAATTATAGGCCACTTTTCGTGTTGTTGGGAAAGTGTTAGAATTAATTATCAAAGAAGCAATATCAGGACATTTGGAAGGTCAAGACGCTATCCATCAGTCATCATGGATTTGAGAAAGACACATAATGTTTGATTAATTTGTTAAAGTTTTTTGAAGATGTAACAAGCAAAGTGGATAGAGGTTGTATATCTGGATTTCCGGAAGGCGTTTGATAAGGTGCCACATAAAAGGTTAATTCACAAAGTTAGATCACATGGGATTCGGGGTAATTTATTAGTTTGGATAGGTGACTGGCTGATCGACAGAAGACAGAGTTGGGGCAAACAGATTTTTTTTCCCCGGATGACAGGACGTCCTTGGACTCCAGTTGTTTGCAATCTACATTAACAACCTGGATACAGGGATAGAAGATCTTCTGAAATGGCCCACTCAGTTAAGGGGCAATTAGGGATGGACAATAAATGCTGGCTCAGCCAGTGATGCCCACATCCCATAAAGAAATTAAAAATTTCACCGACAGTGTGACAGGAATGACATGCAATCTTGTAAAAAAAGGAAACAGGTACGACAGGGAGAGTGCAGAGAATTGCTGGCTGAATTGGCAATCAGTCTCACCTCAGGGGTAAATAACGTGTCCTGTGCAGAATTGCCCCAAGCGTCCACTGAACTTCCTTGTCGTAAACCAGTTGGGCTGTTTTCAAGCTGGTGTAATTGATAGGAAATGAGAATCCACGATGCAGAACCTCGTACATCCACGCTGATTTGAAGCACTGATACCTGGAGTTAACACAACGCATGTTCAGCAGGAGCAGAATAGCTGTCAACTACAAGGTCAACTGCATGAGATGTGCAAGGAGAGGTGACACTGAAATCCAACATGAGAATGGAGTGGGCGGGGGGAGGTGGTTACTGCCTCAAAATTAAAAAAAACTAATTAAACAACTATCCTTTTGATGGGAACAGAGTCAGGTTGGGAGACCATGTTGACACAATGAATTTTTAAAAAACGTTTATTTATTCATGTCACAAATAGGCTTATATTAACGCTGCATTGAAGTTACTATGAAAATCCCCTAGTCGCCACACTCTGGCGCCTGTACACTGCTGGAGAATTTAGCATGACCAATGCACTCAACCAGCATGTCTTGCGGACCATGGGAGATAACCAGAGCACGTGGAGGAAACCCACACAGATACGGGGAGAACGTGCAAACTCCGCACAGTGACCCAAGCTGGGAATCGAACCCAGGTCCCTGGTGCTGTGAGGCAGCAGTGCCAACCACTGTGACACTGTGTCGCCGAAAGGTTGACGAATTAAAGTGCAGGGGGTTGTGTGTGAAATTACCTATGGGTTCTGGGAGAGGCCAGTGAGACAGCAACTCCCCTGTTCAGAACTGCTGGTTCGAATGACTGTGACCTGAACAGCTGGTGCTCAGTGACAACAGACAAATAACCTCCCAGCTAGACTGACGCACTACCCCCTCTGACATTTAATAACAGGGGGATTACCGAATTCCTCCACTGTTAACATCCTGGAGCATTCACTCTCTCTACAACCAACAACAATGTGTTCCACCAACAAGATGCACCCTACAAACTCTTGGGCTGGGGTTGCAGATACATGGGAACACCTACAAGTTCCCCTCCTGACTTCGAAGTACATCGCTGTTCCTTCACTATGGCTGCATCAAAATATCCTGAAAGTCCCTTCCTAACTGCACTGTGAGTGTACCTACACTTGAGGGCTTCAGGGATTGCGGAGGCAACAAGGGCAATGACGGATGTGAGTGCCAGACTTGCCAAAGATATCCACATCACATAGAAACGTAGAAGGTGGGAGCAGGACAAGGCCATTCAGCTCTTCGAGCCTGCTCTGCCATTCATCATGATCATGGCTGATCATCCAACTCAAGAGCCGAATCCTGCTTTCTCCCAGAACCTTTGATCCCATTCGCCCCAAGTGCTGTACCCAGTCGCCTCTTGAATACATTCAATGTTCTGGAACCAACTACTTCCTGTGGTAATGAATTCCACAGGCTCACCACTCTCTGGGTGGAGAAATGTCTCCTCACCTCCGTCCTGAATAGTCTACCCCAAATCCTCTGGTGGAGGGGCCCAGAACAAATGGAAATATCCTTTCTGCATGTACCCTGATAGAATTTTATCAGTCCGAATCAATTAAAAAGATGGGGATCATCAGAGCTGGTTTCTGTCCTCAAAGTATTTGGCGTAGAGATCACAGGATAACGAGGGAAGGCTGGAATGCTTCCTAATCCAGGGGGATGGTCAAATCATTGAAGTATGATGGCTGAGTCCTGTTTAAAAGAAGGCATTATATAATTGTCCATTCTTATCCCTCAGACTGCTCATCAGTCTCATCTTCCTGCCGCCCGTGTTTGCTCACTGCAGTATTCAGGCTGGGTTTTCACTTGGAATTCCCTCTCAGCAATGTGGATGGGAAGTTCTACCTCCAAGGGGTCTGCCAGGTGAATAAGGATGCTGCCACAGAAGAGAGAGAGAGAGAGAGAGATATCCTATATTTAAGAACAGGTCCCTGGATTGCTCTTAGCTGCTGTGTGAAAGCGGGAGAGGTAACCAGGGTGCACACACAATACCTGTGCACTGGAAATAATCTGCTTTAGGTCAAGATACTCCCAGGCACTTGCTTATCCACTGACAGACTCTGCTATGATTAGCCTATTTCAGATGGTTGCTTGGACAGCACATGGAGGGAGACCTGTGCAATGAACCTTTCCATCAGTAATGGTCTGGTGCACCAAGGAGAACTCCTAAACCCCCACACCCGACCACAACATCACTGAGACTATAGTCACTTACTTCAGTCTGTGGAGGTCCGCATGACTGGAATACAAGCCACGGTCAAAACGTTCCTTCAGGATTGTCCACTTTGTTGCACAGTAATCCTACAGAATAAACAGAATCTTAAACTGAAAGTCATTCAGCCCATCGTGTCAGTGCTAGCTTGTTCACAGAGCAATCTACTTTGTCCCACTCCCCTGCCCTTATCCCATACCCCTTGAATCGATTTCTCCATCAAGTATTCATCAGATTGACTGAATGGTGATCAGGCAGTGTGTTCCAAATTCTAATCATTTACTGGGTAAAAAGGTATTTTCCTCAGATCACCGCTGGTTAGTCATAGAGATTTACAGCATGGAAACAGGCCCCACAGCCCAACCTGTCCCTGTTGCCCAGTTTTTAACTGCTCATCCCAACTGCCCACATCTCTCTATACCTATCTTGCCCATGTAACTGTATAAACGCTTTTTAAAAGACTAAATGGTACTTTTTGCCAATTGCCTGATGTGTCTTCTGCTTAGAATCCTAATGCAGTGCAAAAGGAGCCATTCGACCCATCGAGTCTGCACTAACCACAATCTCAACCAGGCCCTATCCCCAGAACCCCACGCATGTACCTCAGCTAATCCCCCTGATGCTAAGACCCTCAGGGTATTGTCCTCACACCAATGTCTCCCCAGAAGGATTAACCCTGGACACAGGGTTCAGGTGAGGCAACGTCCATCCACAGAGCTGTTGAGGGCGAGTTAATGGATTATCATGTACACAACTTGTTGTGTGCAACCTGACCACAAATGGCCAGTTCTGGACACTCATTTGACAATTCGTTCACCAGCTATGATGCACGAGGAACCAGAGGCATCACTTTAAGTTAGACAGAGGGGGACAAGTAATGATATCGCTGGAGGACCAGAACTCCACCTCAAGCATGAGACAAGACAAGGAGGCAGGCCTTGATGAACTCCTGGGTCTGGAATGTGGGTTCACCCTGCTTGACACTCCAACTATCATAGAAACATAGAAGCTCGGAGTAGGAAGAGGCCATTCGGCCCTTTGAGCCTGCTCTGCCGTTCATCACGATCACGGCTGATCATCCAACTCAATAGCTTAATCCTGCTTTCTCTCCATAACCTTTGAGCCCATTTGCCCCAAGTGCTATCGCTAGCCATCTATCTAATCAATCTTCTTACACCCAAGAACCAGCAGAGCTTTCATTAGAAATACGGGATTCACTTCAGTACCTTTGCAGCCTTGGTGAATTTAGCAACATCGTAGTTGCCACCCATGCGCAAGACGTCTTCAGTACAATAGTAGAATTCAGAGAAACCATAAAACTCGCTGTTCTGATAATCAACAGGGGGTTGGTAGACCCCACTCAGCGACGTTGAAGTCTCGTTGGTTTTATTTAAAAAAGGGCTAATCATTTGCCGACACCAATCGAAATCTCCCAGTCCTCGTAAAAACACGGTGCGACCATCCTGATGGATTTCGTCCTTGAAGTCAGCGGGCAGACAGGGGTCCAAGTAGGGTATGTCCTCTATCATGCCAGTCTTCTGGCCCAGTAACCTGCAGCAGAAACAAGCCAGGTGACTCTTTGCTCAACCTCCAACGTTTGTATTTTCACCTCAGCCCCTCCTTTCCCGAAAGGATAACATCCTTAGCTGCTCATTGGGAGTAGTGCGGAATGGAACACTGAGTGATCGAACCCTCAGGGATATTGTCCTCACACCAATGGTCTCCCCAGGAAGTCACAGCAAGGATTAAACCTTGTGGTTTACACTGAGCTCAGGTTGCGCACTGTCCATCCACAGAGCTGTTGAGGGCACATCCCCATTTCTTTGTGCTTTGCCACTTTTCTTTCAGTTCACATCCAACCCCTTGTTGCTCCCTGTGATGCCTTGCCTTCTGAGCATGTGAATTAATGGCTTCATGGATATAACCTGCTCTGTCCAACCTGACCACAAGGTATTCTTTTCACTGGGCGGCAGAGTGGCACAGTGGCTACCACTGTTGTCTCACAGTGCCAGGGGCCCAGGTATGACTAATGCTGCAGGTCGCTGCCTGTGTGGAATGTGCACATTCTCCCCATGTCTGCATGGGTTTCCTCTGGGTGCTCTGGTTTCCTCCCACAGTCTGAAAGACGTGCTGTTTGGGTGCATTGGCCGTGCTAAATTCTCTCTCAGTGTATCTGAGTAGGCGCCAGAGTGCGGGGACTTTGTTGCAGTGTTAAGGTCAGCCTACTTGTGACAATAATAAATAAACTTTCACACAAATCAAAGTTTAACAGGTGAAGTGAACTAACATGGGACAGACACCAGTCAATCCCAGCACAGATCTGTTGGACCAAGTGGCCTGTTTCTGTGCTGTTCACTTTGTGGGCTGTACTCAGCGGTCTGAGCCTGCACACATTGCTGTACTTCCTACCCCCAGCCCCCTGTGAAGCCCCTGTACCTGTTTGTCAGTGTGATCTTGCGGACGAGCTGCTCCTCGTAACGTTTCCTGGCAGCGTTGCCGCCGAAGCCCAGGAATGTGGTGACGTAGACTCGGTACACGTGCTCGGTGTGGTGGGTGTCACAGCCCAGGTTGAACTCTGCCAGCAGGTTCTTGGCCACCTCTTCCTGCACAAGAGCAATCAACGCGGTTACTGAAGCCTAAACACTCAGCAGTCCCACCTTACCCTGCATCCAGTCCAGACTCCGTGTTAACTAAAACATTCAACTGGCAGCTGACAGGCAGCAAGGTTTAAAGCAGAAAGGCAAGCAGGCAGAGCCTTCAGAGAGCAGCAGGAATGAATTATGGAGCAGATAACATGACAAATGTGCAGGTACCAACATGGGTGAGGGGGCCCCCACATTATCCAGCAGGTGACACCAGGGCTGAATTTCACTGGGAAAAGAATGTCACAGCTGATTGCGAATTCAGACTTATTCCTGCAGCCTTCAGTTCAACCATCACTTGTGTGAAACTTGCAGGGAGTGCAAGCTAACACCAGTGGAGCAAGGGTGATGGGTCTTACAGACAATCTCTTCAACCAGCCACATGTAAGAATTGAAAAACAAATTAGAAGTACAGAGGAAGAGAAAATCAGGAGCCAAGTCTTGCATAGAAGGAGAAATGATGTGGAGATGCTGGCGTTGGACTGGGATAGGCACAGCAAGTAGTCTCACAACGCCAGATTAAAGTCCAACGGGGTTATTTGGTAGCACGAGCTTTCGGAGCGCTGCTCCTTCATCAGGTGAGCACAGGACTAGTTTCTCAAATTCTGAAACAAATCCTGCCCTCACCTGATGAAGGAGCAGCATTCCAAAAGCTTGTGCTACCAAATAAACCTGTTGAACTTGAATCTGGCATTGTGAGACTACTTGCTGTAGAAGGAGAAAGCGAGAGGGGAGCAGATTACCTGAGAGAAGGAAAGGAGACAGAAAATAAAATTAAACTTCAAATCCAAGAAGGGGGGAATTGAAGACACTGTTGGTGGCCTTGGAAAGGGTCCAGAAGAGGTGCACAAAAATGAACCTTGGAATGAAGAGCTTGTCGTATGAGGAACGGTTGAGGACACTGAGTCTGTACTCGTTGGAGTTGAGAAGGACGGGGGCGGATCTTATTGAAACTTACAAGTTGCTGTGAGGCCTAGATAGATTGGATGTGGAGACAATATTTCCACGAGTCGGAAAAACTAGAAACAGAGGGCGCAATCTCAGGCTCAAAGGATGATCCTTTAAAACAGAAGAAATTTCTTCAGCTGGAGAGTGGTGAATCTGTGGAACTCTTTGCCACAGAAGGCTGTGGAGGCCGGGTCATTGAGTGTCTTTAAGACAAAACAGATAGGTTCTTGGTTAATAAGGGGATCAGGGGTTATGGGGAAGAGGCAGGAGAATGGGGATGAGAAAAATATCAGCCATGATTGAATGGCAGAGCAGACTCGATGGGCCGAGTGGCCTAATTCTACTCTTGTGGTCCAAGAAATTAGCCTGAACAGGCTAACAGTTTATCCTGTTTCCTTTTAGGCCAGGGAAGTTTGTTACTGTTTGCAATTAACATTTATGGTGCTGTTGAAGGGAGTATTTGCACTGTGAATTGTGGGGAATAACATTCCGCCCAAAGTTTAAACATGGCAATTAATGCACAAATCCAGCACGTTCTTCAAACTGATTGGGAGGTGCAAGACATGATTCTGTTTGCGTGAACTAAGTGAGGAAAGGGGACAAATCAACCAGCAAATTCCTGCAGTTTGTAATTCACGGTGTTAACTCTTTGCCCCATGTGTAAGCTGGCCAGTTTGGGCATTAATAAAGGCAAGCCATGTGTATGTGGTGGAGGCACCCCAAGACTCAGCACATCACCCGGCCACAGCACTTGGGAAGACACAGTCTTCCACCCAGACTTTTCCAACGTTCACTTTGAGAAAACCACTGGGTTCACTCACTCCTCAGCAGAAGATTCTTCTCCCCAGTTCTGGGCTCGCCGAATATAATCATGGGTACGAGTCCACTTAGAACAGAGAAGTGGGCCTGGACCTGTATTTCCCAAAGATATCCGGGTAAGCGAGGATTTCATAGAGGGTGACAGCATAGAAACAGACCCTTTGGCCCAATGTGTCCATGTCACCCATTAATTTAAACCCCTCAGCTAGTCCCAATTGTCCACATTGAGCTCATATCTCTCTGTACCCATCCTACCCATGAAACTGTCTAAATGCTTAAAAAGCAATTTTAATTTTAAAATTAAAAATTGTACCCGCCTCTACTACTGCCTCTGGCAGCTTGTTCCAGACACTCAGCACCCCCGCATGAAAAAATTGCCCTTCTGGACACTTTTGTATCTCTTCCCTCTCACCTTAAACCCATGCCCTCTAGTTTTAGACTCCCCTACCTTTGGGAAGAGATGTTGACTGTCAAGCTCATTTATGTCCAAGTCTATGATTTGATTGGCCTGTTTCGATTTTGAAAGGCAGCGAGAGAGACAGAGAATCCATTCCCACTGTTGGGGGAGTATGACACAAGGAGACATCATTTTTATATTCGAGTTAAACAACTCAGGGGAGAGTTGAAGCAACATTTCTTCACTGGGTGTAGCCCGGGGGATCAAAGTGTGGAACTCTCCGACAAGAGCAGCTGCTTGCTCAGTAAACTAGGTTACTTCCTGATCCATGCCTGATATCGTTCTTCTTGCAGGAGTTAAGACAAGTCAATGCCTCAGGATAATCTAACAGGCACTCGCAGGGACTGTGTCACTGCTTCACGTGCTTGCATGCACACTTGGGCCCGAGTGTTGGGTCACAGGATGCTCCTGTTTCCTGATTTAACCTCAGAGCAATGAAGGAGCCATCTCACTTTCAGCGCCAGAGTGTGAATCGCTGTGGCATCGTCAACCTGCCTTCAACTTGCTGCAGCTCCTGACCTCACCCACAGTCACCCCCATCTGTTCCCAGCTTCATCATCACAAAGATTAGAAGGGGGAGGAGGGGTGGGGTGGAGGTGAATAATTTTCCCATCCCGCCCATCACAGGAATCATAGCAGGTGGGGGAGGACGGACAGACCATGCAAAGGTCCGGTGACCTTGGATGGGGTTTTTCCGGCTTTGGGGCGAGCACGGCCAGACAATCATCTGTGCGTGCCTGTGCGTGTGCGTGGATCGATGTGTGTGTTAATCCCTGGTCATACTTGGTGCCCAATCTCTGCTGGCCTCTTGTCACCACGGTCCATTTCTCTAACATTATGCTTCTCTTACCTCCCCCCACTGGCTCCATTCCATCCTCAACCCCTAGCTCAGCAGGGAAATAACATCAGAGGAATGTTGCATCAGAAACTCATTTATCAATACTTTCTCAAATGAACACTGGAATTAAGAACAGAAGTAGGCAAATTCAGCCCTTCAAGCCTGCTCCGCCATTCAATCAGGCTGATCTCTCCCTGGTCTCAAATCTACCTCTCGACCTATTCCCAGAACCTTTTAACTCATTTCTTTATTCGAAATCTATCTATCTCCTCCGTGAAACCGCTCAATGATTCAGACTCCACGGCACTGTGGGACAGCGAGTTCTCCAAACGCACCAACCTCTGCGAGAAGTAGATCCTTCTCATCTTCCGCCTCTCAACCTATACCTGTGAGCCAACCTACTGTTTAATGCATGAAAAACTCATGACCTGGTATGAAAGGGCACAGCGAGATAGGCAAACACTACATTAGTGAACGGCAAGGTGGGATAACATGAGGATTCTGTTACAATGGGGTGCACATTCTAACAGCTGATCCCAATTGTGGAAAAGTTAGGGTGTTAACCTGAAGCGCAAAGCCAGGGCAGGAAAAGGGTGTCTGCGTCTTTGTTCTCTGGTGTTTTGTGAAATGAAGGAAAGGCTGACTCCACATTCTTCCTCTGCTCAGTGAACGAGCCACGAATTGTTACAAAGCAGACTCGGTTTAAAAGAAGGCGGGGTGGTGGGAGCAAGCAACACACAAGCACGAACAGCAGTTTTCAGAGCACATGCACGCTGCTGTCACAGGAAACTCTGGCCTGCAATCATAGCTCACGCATAGCCATACCTGGGACTGGACGGCACCCAAGTGTAAGAATTCAAAAGAAGTGGAGAAAACACAAAAGCAAACAGAAAAAAAAAGAGGTAGGACAGATAATAACCTGTTGTGAAGAGGCAAAGCTTACAGTTTTGGGCACTTCATAGGCTATTTGAGTAGAAACCCCTCCCATGTCTAATACACCAGTTGTCCTCTTCCGGACAACAGCTGCCTGGGCCTCAGTACCAGGAAGGTTGACTTCCACAAGCGAATCCTCACCTGTGTGAATTCAGCAAAGCACAATCAGTTAGTTTCCAATATTGATTAAACCTCGATACAAACACTGTCAACCAAGCCATAGCTGAGATTTTATCCATGCCCCACCTCAAATATCCAGCTGCAAATACTTCTTTTTTAATTGAGTCTCAGTCTGAGGGTGGCACAGTGGTCAGCACTGCTGTCTCACAGCACCAAGGTCCCAGGTTCGATTCCAACCTCGGGTGACTGACTGTGTGGGGTCTGCACATTCTCCCCATGTCTGTGTGGGTTTCCTCCCACACTCCAAAGATGTGGAGGTTAGGTGGATTGGGAAATGCACGGGGTTAGATGGATAGAGCTTAAGGGTGGGCCTGGGTAAGATAGTCTTTTGCTGCATTGCATTTACATTGATATCTCTCGCATGAGTCAGAAGCTGATCAATCCCAATCCAAAAACTCATGTATAATATCTAGGTCGACACTTCCCAAGTACAGTTTTTAGGGAATGCTGCACTGTCAGAGATGCTATCTTTTGGATGGTCTTAAACTGTGACCGTGTCTTCTCTCAGGCAGAAGAGAAAGACTGCACGACATTTTATCTTGCGTAAGACCAAGGGAGTAGTTCCCAGTGTCCTGGCCAATATTTATCCTGGAACCAACATCGATAATCAGATAAAAAAAACAAAGTACTGTGGACGCTGTAAATCGAAACTAAAAACAGAAAATGCTGGGTAAACTCAGCAGATCTGGCAGCATTTGTGAAGAGAGTAACAGAGTTCACGCTTTGGATTGCAATGACTCTTGTACAGAGTTCTAACAATACAGCCGAATTATCTAGCCAGAAAGGGGTAGGAGGAGGTGGGGCATGTTAGCAAAATCAGGGATCGGTTGGGGCAAACAGGATAATGGACAAACCAAACCCACAGTGCTGTCGGTGGGAGCAAGCTGTGGACAGATTGTCAGTGCCACTCCTGGGGGTAAATTTGCTCAGCAGTCTGCCTAGCCCTGTTTTGTGACAACTTTTCCCCTGCAGTGGCATGAGTCAAATCCATTTTAGTAACAGAGAGGTCAGCGGAAGATTAAACTATTAACTGCACGTAACCACCAGACCTGCAATCGTCCACACTTGTGTAAAATACACACCACACAAACATCATCCCCACCCTCTCTTTACAAAGTACAAGTAAACTTTTACCATCACTGACGTGGTCGAAACGCCCCAGGACAAAATTGATTCCAATCCAGGCGTAAACTCCTGAAAGCATGGAAATAAAAAGAGTTCTGTTACAACTCCTTCAGCTTTAAAACACCTTCGGCCACAAAAAAATTGCCAAGCATGAAATTTTCATCATCCAGGAATCATTAAAAAAAATGAGAAGGGTGAGCGAGATTTACTCAGCACATCATTACCCAGCAAGTGCTCTTCACACGGGGACAGAAGTTGTCCCAAAGTTAACAGTGGATGAAAACACAGCCAAGATGGTGCTGGAGTGAGGCAACAAGCTGTGCCCATCATACCCTCTAATTCTAATTTTTACTCTTCTTCTGCGCTTTTAAAACACTATTCTAACTCTTTTAACTGCTGTAACAATGCTTTCGTTCAATCTCCTGCAGATCTGGCTTTCCTTCAAACCCCAAAGATCTGACGTTAAGTTGATCTTTCTCTGCACCCCAACAATGACTGTAACACTACATTCTGCACTCTCTCCTTCCCTATGAACGGTATGCTTTGTCTGCATAGCACGCAAGAAACAACACTTTTCATTGTGTGTTAAAACATGTGACAGGAATAAATCAAATCAAATCACTCTTGTTTTAATTTGCCAGCTTTTTGCCTCAATCAACCTTTTGAAAATTACGCTGGTCCTTTTGCTCATTGTAATAACTTGTGAAAGTCATTTCACTGAGGATTTGGTGACTATACCACAATATAATACCCTACACCACAATGCAGTGGCTGTGTGGAGTTTGCACATTCTCCCCGTGTCTGCTGGGTTTTCTCCCACAGTCCAAAGGTGTGTGGGTTAGGTTGATTGGCCATGCTGAATTGATCCCAGTGTCAGGGGGATTAGCAGGGTAAATATATCGGGATACAGGAATATGGCCTGTGTTCGGTGCAGGTTCGATGGGCTGAATGGACTGTAGGGATTCAATGAAAATGTTTTCCAAAATATGGCCCAGCCTCCAACTCACTGGACGACACAACAGTGTCAATATTCATTCCATACAAGCAATGCACTGAACAAGATGGAACAGGCTGACTTCTCATGTCACAGACTTCCTTGTCAACATTTATCTAAATATCCAGACCATTTGCCTACCAGCTTATCAATTCACCCAAAAGCTCAGAGCTGTTCATCTAATCGATCTAACACAGCTGTCACTGCAGAGTACGCACCTTCCTGTTTTCCTGAAATGACCTCTGCATGGGAGTCGGCAAACAAGAAGTCGAAGTTTAAGGGAATATCCGTCCGGAGATCTTCAAGGATGGCATTTTGTTGGCTGCAAGACCAAAGTGAACACACAGTGACACACTGGAATAAGGCTGTAAACCAGTGTGCAGACAAAATTCATAGCGAGTGTCCTGCTTCCCTTCATTATATGATTCAGATGAGACCACATCTCAATTGGCTATAGTTGAATGCGTCTCTGTGACAAATCTCTACACATACAGTGACTGTTCAGAAGCTATTTGGCTGTGAGGGCATCACAACTGAGGCTGCCTTGTTGCTCGTTTTAACTGCACAGGGGAATTTTCCAATGGGCATTGCCAGGTTTCAAAAGAGTGGGGTTTTTACACCAGCTGAACCGGGATAAATGGAGATGAACTACACAGCCTCCATGACCAGCCAAACTCAGAGCCAGACTCAGGTTTCAATTTGGAGATCCAAGATTCCCTACAATGCAGCAGGAGACTATTCGGCCCATTGAGTCTGCACTGACCACAATCCCCCCCAGGCCCTATTCCAGTCACCCCACATATTTACCCTGCTAATTCCCCCTGACACGAAGGGGCAATTTAGCATGGCCAATCAACCTAAACCACACATCTCTGGAGTGTGGGAGGAAACTGGAGCACCCAGAGGAAACCCGCGCAGACGCGGGAGAACGTGCAGGTGACCCAGTATCAGAATTGAACCCAGGTCTTTGGTGCTGTGAGGCAGCAGTGCTAACCACTGTGGCACCGTGTTGCCCTGTCTGGAATACATGTCACTCGAGTACCAAGCTGCTTCAATGGAGCTGAATAGACCTAGATTCTCTGGGGTTAAGAGCATGGTGTGTTCTCAATGAAATGTATACATTTCTTCTGAGGTTTCAGAGGGTGAGAGTGTGTTTCCTTTGGTGGGACAGCAGAAGGGATTGGCCATTCAGTCACCGAGCTGAAGTGAAATGTCTTCATTCAGAGGGCCTGCGAATGTTTGGATGAGGAATATCAAAAAAGGGAAATCAGGCATGGGTATCGAACGAAATAAAGGAGGGTATCAAACTGAAAGAAAATGCATACAAAGTGGCAAAGATTAGTGGCAAACTAGAGGATTGGGAAATCTTCAAAGGTCAACAGAAAGAAATGAGAAAAGCTCTAAAAAAAAGTAAGAAAGATGAGAGTAAACTAGCATAGGATACAAAAACAGATAGCAAAAGTTTCTACAAATATATCAAATGAAAAAGAGCGTTGAAAGTAAACATTGATCTTTTAGAGGATGAGAAGGCGGATGCAGGAACTGGAAATGAGGAAATGGCCAAGGTATTAAACAGGTACTTTGTGTTGGTCTTCACAGTGGAAAACACAAATAACATGCCAAAAATTGATGGTACGAAGGCTATGGCAAGTGAGGACCCAAAAACTATTATCACTAAAGAAGCGGTGTTAGATAAGCTAATGGGCTAAAGGTAGACAAGTCTCCTGGTCCTGATGGAATGCATCTCACGGTACTAAAAGAGATGGCAGGGGAAAATAGCAAAAGCACTATTTGGTAATTTACTAAAATTTGCTGGACTCTGGGATGGTCCCACAGATTGGAAAACAGCAAATGTGACGCCACTGTTTAAAAAAGGAGGTAGACAAAAGGCCAGTAATTATAGGCTGGTTAGCTTTACTTCTGTAGTGGGGGAATGTTTAAATCGATCATCAAGGAAGAACTAGTGAGACATCAGGATAGAACTTGTCCCATTGGCAGGCGCAGCATCGGTTCATGAAAGGCAGGTCATGTTTAACTAATTTAATGGAATTCTTTGAGGACATTACGAGCACTGTGGACAACACCGTGATGTATCGGATTTCCAGACGACGTTCGACAAGGTGCTGCACAAAGGTGCTACATAAGATGAAGGTGCATGGTGTTATGAGTAATGTATTAGGTTAATTAACAGAAAGTAAATGGGTGTTTCTCCAGTTGGTGATCAGCGGCTATGGTGCGCCTCAGGGATCAGTGTTGGGACTGCAGTTGTTTACAATGTACATCGATGATTTGGAGTTGGGGAGCAAGTATACTGGACAAGGGTCTGGCAGATAGAGTACAATGTTGGTAAGTGTGAGGTCATCCACTGACAGGAATAACAGCAAAATGGACTATTATTTAAATGGGAAAAAATTGCAGCATGGTGCTATGCAGAGGGATCTGGGTGTCCTTGTACAGGCATCTCAAGGAGTTGGTTTGCAGGTGCAGCAGGTAATTTAGGCAGCAAATGGAATTTTGTCCTTCATTGCGAGAGGGATGGAGTTTAAAAACAGCGAAGTTATGTTGCGGCTGTATAAGGTGCAGGTGAGGCCACACCTGAAGTAGTGTGTACAGTTTTGGTCTCCTTACTTGAGAAAGGACAGACTGACACTGGATGCGGTGCAGAGGAGATTCGCTAGGTTGATTTGAGAATTGAGAGCGTTGGCTTATGAGGAGAGACTGAGTAAACTGCGATGAGACTCATTAGAATTCAGAAGAATGAGGGGAGATTTTATAGAAACGTATAAGATTATGAAGGTAATAGATAAGATAGAAGCAGGGAGGTTGTTTCCACTGGTGGGTGAAACTCGAACGAGGGGGCATGGCCTCAAAATAAGGGGCAGCAGATTTAGGACTGAGTTGAGGAGGAACTTCTTCACACAAAGGGTTGTGAATCTGTGGAATTCCCTGCCCAGTGAAGCAGTTGAGGCTACCTCATTGAATGTTTTTGAGGCAAGGATAGATAGATTTTTGAACAGGAAAGGAATTAAGGGTTATGGTGAGCGGGTGGGTAAGTGGAGCTGAGTCCACAAAAAAATCAGCCATGATCTTATTGAATGGCGGAGCAGGCTCGAGGGACCAGATGGCCGATTCCTACTCCTAGTTCCTATGTTCTTATCACACATGCTGTGGATGTCCAGTCTTTGAGTGTACTTACCCACAGCTTTTTGGGCACAGTCAGGGAATTGAGGGATTTCAGAAGCAGACACCAGAGTGGAGTCCAGGGCTGAGACTCTTAAGCAGACAGCATGGCCGTATCTCTACTTCCTGCTCATTTATTCTTTGTTGTACTGCTGTTTTAATATCTGCTCCCAGGCTCGGATTCAATTCGAACTCTCCTTTTCAGACATAATGTGAATGGAGATCAGTCCGGCTAAACCAGGCAGTCACCGGATCAATGGAAGAGCTCAAAATCCTGAATCTGGAATGTCACAGAGGACTGCCTCCTGGATTTGAGTTTCAGTGTAGGTTTAGACACACCGGGGGTGGCACGGTGGCTTGCACTGCTGCCTCACAGCACCAAGAACCTACGTTCAATTCCGACCTCAGTCACTGTCTGTGCAGACACTGTGTGTTCTCCCCGTGTCTGCGTGGGTTTCCTCCGACACTCCAAAGATGTGCTAGTTTGGTGGATTGGCCACGCTAAATTGACCATTAGTGTCAGGGGGATTAGCAGGGTAAATACATGGGGTTATGGGGATAGGGCCTGGGTGGGATTGTTGTCAGATGTGGAAAATGTGTTCTCAATTGTTACTGTTGGTTAGCGTTTTTGTAATTTACACTTCTTGAATTCATACTTCCTTTTTGGTAACACAGTGGTTAGCACTGCTGCCTCTCAGCCCCAGGGACCTGGATTCGATTCCGGGCTTGGGTCACTGTCTGTGTGGAGTTTGCACGTTCTCCCCATGCCTGTGTGGGTTCCCTCCGGGTACGCTGGTTTCCACCCATAGTCTGAAAGACGTGTTGGTAAATTGACCCTGAGTGTCAAGGGGATTAGCAGGGTAAATACACGGGGTTATGGGGATAGGACCTAGGTAGGATTGCGGCTGGTGCAGACTCAATGGGCTGAATGGCCTCCTTCTGCACAGCCTCTGTGTCACTTTACATATACCCCACACTTGACCGTCACAGGGGATGCACATAATGTTGCAATGATCGTCTTGGTGAGTGGCATGCGCTGGTATTTAACCCTGTGTTCACACGTTCCTGGCCTTGGGGAAGAATAAGAATGGGACACATTCCAAGCATCAGCACCCAGCCTGTACCCTGCAGTGTGATCATAACCAACGGGGGCCATTAACTCAGCTCATGAATTCACACACGCTATCACCTCTCAGTATGGAATGATCTGATCTGTAAGAGTGGAAAGACAGTTACTTTTCAGGTAGGATCCTCATCCCAGCGGTGCACAGGATATATAAAGGAGTCTCTTGGTGCTTCGAATGAGGAATATGATCAGCAGCAAAATTCAACAGAGGTGCCAAGTAATCACTGGCTTTTTCCGGTGAGGCTGCGAGATCTGAAATACCTGTGGGAAGGAATAGAAAAACAAATTAAACACAATTATTTCATTAAAATAAAAACCAATCGAATCTGTGCCCTTACATGTCCTTCTCCACAATGTACTCTCTGAACTGTATGCTTTGTCTGTGTTGTGCGCAAGAAACAATACTTTCCACTGTATCCCAATACACGTGACAATGATAAATCAAATTGGAGCCTGCGTTGTACCTGGACTGCTTGCTGACTCCTGTCCCCAGCTCAATGTTCAACACAATCGTTACTGTTGACAGACACACTCCATTTTAATTAATCATTGAAAAAAAAACCACAGAATGGGCTGGATAAATTTTTTTCAGCACGTTACACTGAGAAGTGTCCAGAGCTTCAAGTTTTTAGGCAGCCAGACCTGCCCTGGTCCCCCCATGCCAACACTATAGTTAAAAAAGCCCACTAATGCCTCTACTTTCTCAGAAGACTAAGGAAATTTGACATGTCACCTGTGACTCTGACCAACTTTTACAGATGCACGATCAAAAGTATTATTTCTGATTGTTTCACAGCTTGATATGGCTCCTGCTCTGCCCAAGACCACAAGGAACTACAAAAGGTCGTGAATCTAGCCCAATCCATCATGCAAACCAGCCTCCCATCCACTGGCTCTGTCTACACTTCCCGCTGCCTCGGCAAAGCAGCCAGCATAATTAAGGACCCCACATATACCGGACTTTCTCTCTTCCACCTTCTTCTGTCAGGAAAAAGATACAAAAGTCTGAGGTCACGTACCAACTGAGTCAAGAACAGCTTCTTCCCTGCTGCCATCAGACTTCTGAATGGACCTATTAATTTGATCTTTCTCTACACCTGAGCTATGCCTGTAACACTACATTCTGCACCCTCTCATTTCCTTCTCTATGAACACTATACTTTGTCTGTATAGCGTGCAAGAGACAATACTTTTCATTGCATACTAATACATGTGACAATAATAAATCAAATGAAAAGAAAATATATATACTAGGATGCTACTGGAACTTGATGGGTTGAGTTACATGGAGAGGCTGAATTGACTGGGTTTTTTTTCTCTGGAGCATAGGAGGCTAAGGAGTGATCTTTTCGAGGTCTATAAAATAACGAGGGACTCAGATCAGCAGGATAGTCAATATCTTTTCCCAAAAATAAGGGAGTCTAAAACTAGAGGGCATAGATTTAAGGTGAGAGGGGAGAGATACAAAAGTGTCCAGAGTGGGAATCTTATTCACGCAGAGGGTGGTGAGTGTCTGGAACAAGCTGCCAGAGGCAGTCGTCGAGATGGATACAATTTTGGCTTTTAAAAAGCATTTAGACAGTTGCATGGGTACGATGGGCATAGAGGGATATGGACCAAATCCAGGCAACTGGGGCTCGCTTCAGGGTTTAAGAAAAAAATGGACAGGTTGGGCCAAAGGGCCTGTTTCCATGCTGTAAACTTCTATGACTCTATTCAGGTGTGAGGCACTGGTGTGCTGCCAGAATATCGTTCTTAAAAGGCAAAAATTTTACAAAGAATCACGAGAAGTGGTCTGACACAGAAATGTGAAGTACTAACAGAGTCTGGGATTAGAGCCAGGGCCTGGTGCTGTACTGTATCATTCAATGTTTCCACATCAAGGAGCTGCTGAGAAAGTATCACTCAGGCACACACACACACACAGGTTTCACAAAGACATGCACATTGTCTCATTTTCTGCTTGGATTTCCTCTGGTTTCCTCCCACAGTCGAAAAGATATGCTGGTTAGGTACATTGACCCGAATGGGTGGAAATGAAACGACTGGGAAATTTCACAGTAACTTCATTGCAGTGTTAATGTAAGCCTTACTTATGACGAATAAATAAACTTTAGCTTTACTTCAAAATAGTCATATCTCTTTACGCTGTTCGGAATATTGCAAACTGATCATCTTTTAAATTCAGTCTTAGCTCAAAATAAAACATAACATGGAAGACATAGCAAGGGGAAAGACCATTCAGCCAGTGGATTTGTGCTGCTGTTCCTGTTCCATGCTTGGTTTCTCCCAATGCTCCTCATCTCACCTCAGCAGCATTCCTTTCACCCTCATGGAAAGTTTATTTATTAGTGTCACAAGTCGGCTTACATTAACACTGCAAAGGAGGCACTGTGAAAATCCCCTAGTTGTCACACTCCTGCACCTGTTTGGGTGCACTGAGGGAGAATATAGCGTGGCCAATCCACGTAACCTGCACATCTTTTGGACAGCGGGAGGAAACCGGAGCACCAGGAGGAAACCCATGCAGACGTGGGGAGAATGTGCAGACTCCACACAGACAGTGACTCAAGCTGGGAATCAAACCCGGGCCCCTGACGCTGTGAGGCAGCAGTGCTAACCACTGTAGAGATTACCAGGTCTGCTGTGTTTTATTTTCCAGCATTTTCCATTGCCTTACCTGGTTTGATCTTCATCACCACAGGTTGTCTGTTCCTGCCTCTCATCTGTTTGATATCAAGTAGATCGTGTGGGTTGCCATTGTGTCTTGGCCAGCAATACACAAACAGCCTCGAGCCACTACTCCCACAGTCGATCACAATGCCATAGTTTAAATAAGGATTCTTGATATCAGTGGCCTCCATGTCTGTCAATTTGGTGAAGTACCTGTCAGGAGGAGGGGAAGAAGGTCAAACAACAATAGCTTGCATTCATATAGAACCTCTGAAGTGCTTCTCAGGTGTTCTCCAAGTCAAAATGTGACACTGATTCACGCAAGGAGGTATCCAAGCTGGTGACTAAATGTCTAATCCAAGAGGTTGTTTTTGAGGAAGTCTTAAAGGAGGAAGAAGTAGAGAGGCAGAAAGGGTTAAGCTTGGGGCCCATGTAGCTGGACGAAAAGCCACCAATGGGGCTCATCAGGAAAAATCAGGGATACTCAAGGGGTCAGAATTGGAGAGGCTGACAGGCTTGGGAAGTGTTAGAGACGGTGAAGGGGAACATCACTGGAGGGATTTTGAAAAGCAGCACTGGAACCTTGAAAATCAAGGTGCAGCAGGAACAGGAGTCAACGCTGGCCAGCTAGTGGACTGGTGGGTGAAGGGGACTTGATTTGAGTTAGGATCAGGACAGCAGAGTTTCATACAAACTCAACTTTACGGAGGGCGAGAGGTGGGAGATCAGCCCGGGCAGCGCTGACGTGGACGAGTCTGGAAGGCAGCAAAGGCACTGACAAAGTGCAAGCATTGGAGGAATGCTTAAAAAGGCACGAGGGAGAGAGAAGGATAAGAACTGAACGGAAATTGCACAATCCAATATCATCATCGGAACTGGAGAAAAATCCGAAGGAGAGGATTAACACCCAACTTGGAAAGGCCTGGGTTAATTAGGGAGAGTCAGCACGGCTTTATCAGAAGGCATGCCGAATAAACGTTTAAATTTTTGGAAAATGTGATCCGAGTTCATGGATGAGGGATGCAGTTTGTATGGATTTTAGCAAAGTTTTTGATAAGGTCCGACATGGGAGACTGATTGAGAATACATGGGATTCAGGGAAACTTGGAGAGATGGATCAGTAACAGGACACAAAAGGTAGGAATAGAAGGCTGTTCGAGTGACTGGAGACCGGTGTTCAGTGGTGTAGCACAAGGATTAGCACTGGGACCCTTACTATTTGTTATAACCATAAACGATATGGATGATAACATGGAGCGAATGAGAAGCAAGGATTTTGAACAAAACGCTCCAAATACAAGTGTGGGTTGAGCATCAAATGAAAGCGAGATCAATAACCAAAGAAGCTGCTTATACACTACCTATCTCCTCTGTCCTGGTATAAATGTCCCCATCGATTCTTATCCAAGACCAGTAGAACATACAGCAGAGACACTATAACAGCGAGCAACGTAAAAGCCACCAGCTGACGAAAGGTGGTGTTGAAAGGCCGTGGACAGGTTGACGGAGATATGCTGAAATGCCAGGAAGCTGGGAATAAACAGGAGACATAGAACCTGCAGAACAGAAAGGTACACGGGCAAAAATACAGCCACATTTCAACACAGATTACATACAACTCACAATTCATTTACACTTACTCGTGACTGTGCAACAATGACGCTTTTCTACATCACGG
Organism: Carcharhinus amblyrhynchos; assembly: GCF_965287045.1. NCBI lineage: Eukaryota > Metazoa > Chordata > Chondrichthyes > Carcharhiniformes > Carcharhinidae > Carcharhinus > Carcharhinus amblyrhynchos. The sequence continues at coordinate 17,068,873 of NC_137357.1, forward strand.
GAATCTACCTCAAGTTCATTTCTGTGAGTATCCCAATGTGTAGATGGTCATCTTACACTGCCCCAACTACCACGACTAACACCTCTCCAAGTTACAGGGTAATGGCTATTCAACGTCAGCCATGATCCAGTGGCTCACACTTCTGCCTTGGGGTCAGAAGGCGGTGGCTTCAGATTGCATACCAATCACCCAAGCACAAGATCTCAAAGCCGACACTCAACAGCGAAGGAGTGCTGCACTGTCACAGGTGCTGTCTTTTGGATGAGAAGTTAAGCTGAGGGCCTGTGTGCCCTTCCTCTGACACTGAAGAAGAGCAGGGACTTCTCCCCAATATTCTCTCAACTGAGATAAAAAAAAACAGATGCTCTGATCATTCCGATAGCTGTTTGGGGGAATTTGATGTTATAGAGACATGGAACAATACAGCACGGAAACAGGCTCTTTGGCCTCATTGGTCCAAGCTGACCATGCTAGTCCGAATTGCCCTTGTTTGACCCATATTCCTCTAATCCTTTCCCATCCATGTATTTATCCAAATGCTTTTTAAATGTTGCTATTGTACCTGCTTCAATCACTTTCTCTGGCATCTCGTTCTACACACACACCACCCTCTGCATGAAGAAGTTGCCCCTCAGGTCCCTTTTAACTCTTTCCCCTCTCACCCTAAATGTATGTCCTCTAGTCTTCAATTCTCCTTCCCTGGGAAGAAGAATACATGCGTTCAACCTATCTATGCCCCTATGTGTTCAAAGTGGCTGCCACCTTTTTGCCATTACAACAGGACTACACAGCACAAGTACTTAGATAAAGGCAAAATACCGTGCGTGCTGGAATTGGAAACAAAGACAGAAAAATGCTGGAAAACCTCAGCAGGTCTAACAGCATCTGTGGAGAGAGAATAGAGCCAACGTTTCAAATCTGGATGACTCTGACGAAGGATAATGTAGACTTGAAACGTTGGCTCTATTCTCTCTCCACAGATGCTGTCAGACCCACTGACATTTTCCAGCATTTTCTGTTTTTGCTGCAAACGTACTTAACTGACTATCAAGTGCTTTGGGACATCCTTGGGTGACTGGCTGTGTGGAGTTTGCATGCTCTCCTCGTGTCAGCACAGGTTTCCTCCTTCGTGTCAGGGGGATTAGCAGGGTAAATATGTGGGGTTATGGGAATAGGGCCTGGGTGGTATTGTTGACGGTGCAGCCTTGATGGGCCGAATGGCCTTTTTTTTGCACAACAGCGATTCTATGATCCTGAGGTGGAGAAAGGCATGATATCATAGAAACCATGGAAACTCGACAGTGCAAAAAGAGGCCATCTGGCCCATCAAGTCTGCACCGACCACAATCCCATCCAGGCCCTACCCATATCCCTACATATTTACCTGCTAATCCCTCTAACCTACGCACCTCAGGACTCTAAGGGGCAATTTCTCTTAGCACGGCCAATCAACCAAACTCACACATCTTTGAACTGTGGGGGGAAACGAGAGCACCTGGAGGAAACCCACCCAGACACAAGGAGAATGTGCAAACTCCACAGACAGTGACCCAAGCCAAGAATCGAACACAGGTCCCTGACGCTGTGAAGCAGCAGTGCTACCCACAATGCTACCGTGCCTGCCCCAAATTTCTGGATTAACAGTCCAGCATTAATACCACTACACCACTGCCTCCCCAATAAATAATATAAATGCACGTCTTTCTTTATTCGTTGCAAGGACAGAACTGAGCATAGCCAGCCTCATACTTGTTGAAAAGTGATCTGTGTGCTACATGTGACCTCCTTGCTGAAGTTCAGGCTTTACCCCTTCAGAGTTGAGCTTTGATGGGAATGAAACGTAATTGTGCTCTACCAGAACAAAACTCTCAGCAAGTAAAATTTTACTACCTTAAGTGTGACTGATTCAACAACCTTCGATCTCCTTTTCAAAGATACGTGGCAATTGACTTCCAAAGTAATGATAATCCCTTGTCTCGAGTGCACTTTAGTCCACGCTGGAGAGTTTGTGCCAGAATTTGGATTTGACCAGTTCCTTACCTTCCCATGATAAAAGGCTGCAGCTATCACGGAACAAGAAGAAGCAATGATCGACATTCAATGAATCCGAGGTGTGTCAAGTACAGTGCACAGTTCTGCCAAGGAGGTACTGTTTTCCTGTTGGTGAGGAGAAAGGGATTAACACAGGACTCTGTCAAATGGTGCACATGCATCTGTTCTGTATCATTTTCACATCAACTTGTGCATCCGTATCACAACATCCTGTCCATGTGTCCAATAAAACACAAGACTAAGGTTCAGTGTTCTCTCTCAAATAAATTATTTCTCATATTATACCTTTTATAGATTATGCACGTGGGGCATCAATAACTGCAGTGACCAGTACAGCATCATTGAGGATGCCATTTGGCCCATTCGAACTATGCTGGCTCTCTGCGTAGCAACCCAATCCCTTTTTTTGGCTTTTTCCCCACTCTGCCCATCATCCTGCAAGTTTTCCTCCAATTCATAATTTCCTCTACACTTGAAGTCAATGAGTTCCAGTTCACTCCCACTCATTGCCTGAATAAAGCCTCTTCCTCACATACCCCATGCATCTTTTACACAAAACCTTAAACTTGTATCCCCTGGGCCTTGCACCATCAGCTATTGGAGAGAGCTTTTCTTTATTTAACCTCTGTGCACCTCAGTCAAATCTCTCGTCAATCTCCTTTATTCCAAGGAGAATGACTCCAGCCTTTCTCACCAAACCCCCAGGTTAAATTTCCTCATGCCTCAAATCATCCGGGTAAATTCCTTCTCCATTCATACCCTTCCTGAAGTGTGCCGACTGAATTGAAATGCAATCCTTCAGTTGTGGCTCCACCAGAAAATGGAACCATGGCGAGACAGACAGAGAGAGGGAATTTATGTGACAGGAGGTAGTCATTGTGAGGACAGACAAAGAGATACCCAGCTCCAGTTCAGGTTGTTAATTGGCAATTCAGCAACTATCCAAGAACTTTCTCCTGAGAGGAAGCTATCTGCCACCACCACCATCTTTCAGGTCGCTAAGTTCCAGTCCCACAGCGCCCTCTGGGTTAAAATGCTTTCTCTTCAATTCCCCTCCAATTGTTCCACCAATTACTTCAAACCTACAGACCCATAATTATTCAGCCCACTGCTAATAGCAATAGGCTCTTCTTGATCACTCAATCTCGGCCATTTTATACATCTCAAATAAATCTTTCGTCAGCCTCTGCTGCCCCAAAGAAAAGAAGCCCAGCCTCACTAACTTTTCCTTGTCGCTGGACTTCCCAGCAACATGCTCAGGAATCTCTGCTGTACTCTCTCAAATTGACATTGACAACAACTGTATGCAGGACTCTAGCTGTGGGTGAACTTGTCCAGTTCCTGCATCGCCTCCCTCATGCTTCAGCTCAGACAGACAAGTATCCAGTATGCCTTTTCAACCAGATTATCGACCTGTCCAGACAACTACAGGAATCCATGAACGTTCGAAGGTCCTTCAGGAATTAGATCTTACCTTCAAGGTCCCACTTTACCTCTCGCAATTCCACTGTTTCTGGCCAAGTTTATCCTCCCCAAATTCATAATCTCACCCTTCTCCAGACTGCCATTTCTAACAGTCTCCTGTAACTAAGCCACTGTTGAACTATTGAATTAAATATGCCACTTTTCCTTGGATCGCATGAGCCTTTCATTTTCTGACCTGTCCATCGCGTGGAACATTGTCAAAAGCCTTCGTGAAATTCCTATGAAATGTTTCACCCTCATCGCTTGTTACCTTCTCAAGAAATTGAGTCAAGTTTGTTGCACAGGACCTTCCTTGAGTAAATTCATTTTAACAGTTCTTGATGGACCCTTGTCTCTCCAAATGATGATTTATTTTCTCACAGGATTCTTTCCAATCATTTACCCCCAGTGAGGTTCGACTGACTGGCCTGTCATCAGTCGCTCACTTTTTAAAATGATGCTTCAATGTTAGCACTGCTCTGATACCACAGTCAGAGGGAAATTTGATGACAAGGTGAGGCTGGAGAAGCTAGGGTTGTTCTCCTTGTTGCAAAGGAGATTGAAGGTGTACAAGATGATGATAGATTTCAAAAGGATAGACAAGCAAAAGTTTGTTCCAATAGCTGATGCTACAAGTCATGAGGGGACACAGATTTAAAGGTTAGCATATTTTCCATGGCTAACCTTTCTCTGTGTGCATGAGATACACAGGATTCATCAGCTTGGAGAGAGTTTGTCATTTGAAGGGTCAAACTGATGCGCTGGATCATAGAATTTCTGCGGTATGGAAGGAGACCATTGAGCCTGCACCAACCACAATTCCACCCAGGCCCTATCCCCATAACCTGAAGTATTGATGCTGCTAGTCTCCCTGACAATAAGGAGCAATTTAACATGGTCAATTAACCTAACCTGCACATATGTGGAAGGAAACCAGAGCAACCCAGAGGAAACCCAAGCAGACACGGGGAGAATGTGCAAACACAGACAATCATCCAAGGCTGGAATTGAACCCGGTTCCCTGCGCTGTGAGGCTGCAGCGCGAACCACTGTGTCGCCTCGATCTTCAAGTGGTTCAAGTAGTTACTTTGGATAATTATTTTAACAAACTGTGTTTATTTTCTGACTGTGTTTCTATTATTTGGGTTAATTATTTTAACGAAGTTAATTGTATTTTTGTTCATGCTGTGTTTTTTTTATTTGATGTGGAGTTGCCAGTGTTGGACTGGGGTTGGCATGGTAAGTAGCCTCACAAACCAGGTTAAAATCCAACAGGATTATGAGGTAGCACGAGGTTTTGGAGGTGAGTCACCTGATCAAGGGGCAATGCTCTGAAAGCTCGTGCGATCCAATAAACCTGTTGGACTTTAACCTGGTGTCACAAGACAAATTCATGGAATCATAGAAACCCTGCAGTGCAGAAAAAGGCCATTTGGCCCATCGAGTCTGCACCGACTACAATCCCACCCATGCCCTATCCCCAGATCCCCACATATTTACCCGCTAATCCCTCAAACCTACATATCCCGGGACACTAAGGGGCAATTTACCATGGCTAATCAACCTAACCAGCACATCTTTGGGACAATGGGAGGAAACTCACAAAGACACGGGGAGAACGTGCAAACTCCACACAGACAGTTACCCAAGGCTGAAATTGAACTCGGCTCCCTGTGCTGTGAGGCAGCAGTGCTAACCACTGTGTCACCTAGCTCTTCAAGTGTTTCAACTAGTTACTTTGGATAATTATTTGAACAAACTGTGATTATTTTCAGACAGTGTTTCTTTTATTTGGGTTAATTATTCTAACAAGGTTACTTGGGTTTCTGTTCAGGCTGTGTTTCTTTATTTGATGTGGAGTTGCCAGCATTGGACTGGGGCGGGCACATAACGTCGTCTCACAACACCAGGTTAAAGTCCAACAGGATTATTTGGTAGCACGAGCTTTCAGAAGCGAGTCAACTGATGACGAGGCAGCAATGTGAAAGCTTGTGTGCTACCACATAAACCTGTTGGACTTTAACCTGGTGTTGGAAGACAACTTCATAGAATCATAGAAACCCTCCAGTACAGAAAAAGGCCATTTGGCCCATCGAGTCTGCACTGGCCACAATCTCATCCAGGCCCTATCCCCATATTCCCACATATTTACCTGCTAATCCGTCCAACCGACGCATCCCGGGATATTAAGAGACAATTTAGCATGGCCAATGAACTTTACCTGCACATCTTTGGGACAATGGGAGGAAACAGGAGCAGCCAGAGGAAACCCACGCTGACATGGAGACAATATGCAATCTCCACACAGACAGTGACCCAAGCCGGGAATCGATCCCAGGTCCCGTGAAGCAGCAGTGTTAACCATTGTGCTACTGCGCTGCCCCTTACTGTTTCTTTGTTTCCTTACTAGTTTATTTTATTTGGGTTAATTATTTTAACAAGGTGTGTCTTTGCTGTATCTTTGCCAGTAATTTTTCCCCACCCTATGTCCCCACTTGTCCACCATCCCCACTGTAAAATACCAGCTGTCCAGGTTGTCCCTCCACCTGCCTGCTTACCTGGAGGCCCGCCCTACGCCTCTGCTGATTGGCTGCGGTGCCCCCAACCAGCTGATTGGTTAGCCAGGCTGTCAATCACCCGGCCTGCCACGTCACGGACGCATGCGCCAGCGCGACTAGCGGCACCGACACACCGAACCCTCCGAGTGGATTTCCGCCGGGGGGGAAAAAAAAACAGAAAGCAGTGAATTCCCCGGGGGAAGAAGATAATCCGGTAACTTACCCCTTCATGTTTGACCGTGGACAGTCCTGTCAGCAGCGCCGACGGATAGATAACTGCCAGAGCCAAAGGCCGGCTGCCGCCATCTCGACCGCTTCGGCGGTAACGGAAATGTTTCACAGCATTTGGCGACAGTGCCGTCGGTTGAGGCGCTGCTGCATGATGGAAGTTGTAGGCTGCCGAACGATGAACAATGGGTGTTGTAGGCTTTCAAGTGATGTACTGGGAGTTGTAGGCTGATGCACAATGCATGCTGGGAGTTATAGGCTTTCGTGCGCTGCATGCTGGGAATTATGTGCTGATCTCACCAGAAGGATGCTGGGAGTTGTAGTCCATCTTCCTGTCATCCCCACATTGGCAGATGCTGTCATTTTATCTGGCATTTGCCACTGCTGCAAAGAATTGAATTGCACCTTTTTTGACAACTTTGCTTTCTTGCAAATAATTAGTTACATTAAGGACAGCAAGAAGTCCAGTTTAACGCCCAACCACTCTTTCATCAGTGCTCCGAAAGCTCGTGCTACTAAATAAACGTGTTGGACTTTAACCTAGCATTGTCTGCGGCTACTGACTGTAGAAGGAGAAAGCGAGAGGAGAGAAGATTAACAGAGAAAGAAAGGAGACAGAGAATAAAATTAAACTTGAAATCCAAGGAGGAGGGAATTGAAAGCACTTGGAAGGCTCCAGAGGAGGTTCACAAGAATGATCCTTGGAATGAAGAGCTTGCCACAGGAGGAACGGTTAGGACTCTGGGTCTGTACTCATTGGAATTTAGGATGAGGGGGAGCTTATTGAAACTTAGAGGATACTGCGAGATCTGGATAGCATAGACGTGGAGAAAATGTTTCCATGAGTAGGAAAAACCAAATAAACCTGTTGGACTTTAACCTGATGTTGTGAGACTCCTTACTGTGCCCATCCCCAGTCCCAACACCAGCATCACGACATTATGGCTACATGAAGAAAATGGATTCATTGAATCCTTGCAGTGCAGAAAGAGGCAACTGAGCCCATCAAGGCTGCATCGACAACCATCCCACCCATGCCCTACCCATTACCCCACATTTTTACCCTGCTAATCCACCTGACACTTTGGGTCAATTGAACATAGCCAATCCATATCTTTGGAGTGTGAGGGGAAACCCATGCTAACACAGGGAGGACATACAGACTTCGTACAGTTGGTGACCCAAGCCGGGAATTCAACCCTGGCGCTGTGAGGCAGCAGTGCTAACCACTGTACTGCCCAATGATGAATATTGTGCATTGGCTAGTTCAAACAAAATTCTTGGTCAGAGCTAAGAGCAGAACATAAGAACTGGGAGCAGGAGTAGGCCATCTGGCCCCTCGAGCCTGCTCCGCCATTCAATAAGATCATGGCTGATCTTTTCGTGGACTCAGCTCCACTTATCCACCCATTCACCATCACCCTTAATTCCTTTACTATTTAAAGATCTGTCTATCTTAGCCTTAAAAACGTTCAATGAGGGAGCCTCAACTGCTTCACTGGGCAGGGAATTCCACAGATTCGCAAACCTTTGTGTGAAGAAGTTCTTCCTCAACTCAGTCCTAAATCTGCTTCTCCTTATTTTGAAGCCATGCCCCCGAGTTCTTGCTTCACTCGCCAGTGAAATCAATTTCCCTGCTTTTGGCAGAAGACAGCTTTGTTTTGTGATTAACTCTGACGAAGGGTCATCCAGATCTGTTCTCTCTCGGAATGCTGTCAAACCGGCTGAGATTTTCCAGCATTTTGTGTTTCTGTTCCAGATTCCAGCGTCCGCAGCATTTTCCTTTCATCAAAGAAAATTCTTGTCTTTCCAATCGCACTTGAAATGACGACAGTGCATTCCGGGGGCATTACCCAACCAAAACCTGTCACTGAATCACATAAGGAGATGACACAACAGATAACCAGAGGCTTGGCCAGGCAGGTCGGTCTGGAGGACATCCTCAAAGAAAGAATCAGGGAGCAGGGCGGGGAGGTTTCAGAGCTCATTGGAGGAGTGAGTGGCTGCAGTATTGTGTTCGAGGTCTGAATTGAGAAGGGGAGGGTTGTAGACTGGAGGATGATGGACTGAAAGCTAAGGAGGGAATTGGGAATTGAAAAGAGGAGGTATTGCCCCACCACAAATGGATCTGGACGACCCCCTGCTTTTTGAGGTTGTTGCTTTTCTACTGTCACGCACTTTGGTTTACTTTAGCTTATTAGTGTCACAAGTAAGGCTTACATTAACACTGCAGTGAAGTTACTGTGAAAATCCTTCAGTTGCCTCCAGCATTGAACCCCCCTCTCTGGCGCTGAGAGGCACTTTCTCCCTGTGTCTGCGTGGCTTTCCTTCAGGTTCCTCCCACAGTCCAATGACGTACAGGTTAGGTGGATTGGCCAGGCTAAAGTGTCCCTTTCCACAGATGTGGTAACAACATGGAATTGTTGGGGTAGGGCTTGGGCGGATGCTCTTTGGGAGAGTTGGTATACACTGAATGGGCCGAATGGCCTCCTTCAGCACTGGTGGGATTCTCTGAAAAGGCCTGAAAAAATGTTCCTGCTCTAGTTCCTGATGCCAGCCTTATTATAGGGACTGTTGGGCTAACTCATTGACAGACAGTACGAAGTATGCGGGGAGAAAGAAATCAGGCTGCATACACAAACCTCTCAGCCAGAGATAGCTTTAATGTTTCGTCAAAGTGCATGGAACCTTTTTACAAATGTGTGTGTGTGTGTGAGAGAGAGAGAAAACGCGATTTGTCTGTGTATGTATGAATGATGTGTGAACTGTGTGTTAGTGTGTGAACTGTGTGTGTGTGTGTATAATCTGTGTCAGACGTTGGGATGTCCAGCTGTTCAGTCATCATTCAGCAGCTGCGTCACCAGCAGTATCCTGCAACATGAGAAATAAAAAGAACATTTATCAGGATGTACCGTACCGACTCCCAACAGAATGGCTTGGGCGCAAGGGCCATTTACCCATGGTGCCCGTACTGGCTCCCCATTCGAATATCCCAGAATCGGAGCACACCACAGGCTGCTGGAGATCCCACTCAGTACTGAGGGGGTGCCGCACTGTCACACCTGCCGTCTTTCAAATACGATATTCAACCTGGGCCCCCTTCCATTCCCCCATAGGCTGATACAAAAATAACCTGGCACAGTGGTTAGCACTGCTGCCTCACAGCGCCAAGGACCTGGGTTCAATTACTGGCTTTGGGTCACTGTCTGTGTGGAGTCTGCATGTTCTCCCCGTGTCTGAGTGGGTTTCCTCTGGATGCTCCGGTTTCCTCCCCAACTCCAAATATGAGCGAGTTGGATGGATTGGCCATGCGAAGTTGCTCAGGTGGATTAGCAGGGTAAGTACGTGGGGCTACGGGGATAGGATATGGGTGGGATTGTGGTCGGTGCAGGTCCAATGGGCCAAATGGCCTCCTTCTGCACTACAAGGTTACTGTGTGTTTCTGATCTCCACAGAGAGAAGGGACAGGGGCTGGGTTCACCACAGTGTCTTGGCCAATGTTCAAAAACCAGTACAGACTCAAAAGGGCTGAATGGCCTTTCTGTCTGCTGTAAGACTGTAGAATTATACAAAATCACAGGGGAAAGCAACATGCCAGGAAGGGAGAGTTCAAACGAGGAAAGAAGACAAAGAGGGAGCCAAATACAGATCAATGGGCTCCACGAGGTGGTCTATATCGACGAGCGGAAGCACATACCAGTGTGTCATCATTGCTGTCTTCAGACTTCCTGTGAGGCTGAGCTGGAAAGATAAGACAGAAAGATGTATTGAGCAAGAGGCCCAGGGCCTAGCTCTGCCAAAATAGCCAGCCTGTCCACAAGCCCAGAAGACTTCTCACTCTTCCAGCCAGACATCACCCTTTCCCCCACCACACGACCTCCCTCATGACCCCCCCTCAGCCACTTCTGAATCGTCCTCAGTCCCGCAACGTAGGGGAGGGTTGCAGCCACATGCTGCAAAGCAAGATCCCAGAAACAGCAACAACCTGGGTTTTTAATCAAGGGATGTTGGTTGAGGGATGCCTGAGGAGAACTCCCCAGCTCCTCTCGGGATGGAAATGCCATGGGACCTTTGACAACCGAGGTCTCACGTTGAGAGACAAGATTTCACAGGACAACACAACCAATCAGAAATGGTCCACCGAGTGTCTGGGGAGCAGTACGTACCTCCAGACCCATTTCCAGTGTCCCAGTATTGTTATTTATTCTCTCATGGGTTCAGGGGAGTTGTGTCGCTGGTTGGGTCAGCATCTGTCACCCATTCTTAATTGCCCCTTGAACTGAGTGGCTCGCGAGGCCATTTCAGAGGGCAGTTAGGAAGCAACCACATTGCTGTGGCTCTGGAGTCACATGTAGGCCAGACCGGGTAAGGACGGCAGATTTCCTTCCCTAAAGGGACATTACTGAACCAGACGGGTTTTCCCGACAATCGACACCATTACTTAGACTGGCTTTTACATTCCAGATTTTGTTCATGGAATTGCAATTCCACCAGCTACCGTGGTGGGATTTGAACCGATATCCCCAGAGGTTTTGTCCACAGCTTCTGGATCACAAGTCCAGTGGTACTGCCAATCCCCCTGCCCTCCACCCCTTGCCCCCAGCAGCTTATCCCACGCTGGATGTGGCTCACCAAGGCTGCCGATGTCAGGGGCGGGTGGGTCAATATCAGCAGGTCTGGAAAATCCTGCCAGCGCAAAGGGTCTGAAATACCCGTCTGTGGTCATTCCAATCTCTCTCTCTCCTGATGGAATGAGATCAATCCTGACGCTTTGAAGAACCAGGTTTGTAACTCACCTTTCCGTTCACCCAGGGCCTTGGGTCTGGGGTCTCGCTGCCCTTTGCGTTCATTCATCTGCAGTCCCAGAGCTCTGAAGACCAGCCTCTTAGCGATCACAGTGTTGGTCTGTGCCCTCTCTTTCACCGGCTGCAGGAATTCTGCAAGTGAAAATATCAACTCGTTTAAAAACAGTGAGGTTATGTTGCAGCCGTATAAGGTGCTGGTGAGGCCACCCCTGAAGTACTGCGTACAGTTTTGGTCTCCTGACTTGAGAAAGGATATACTGGCACTGGAGGGGGTGCAGAGGAGATTCACTGGGCTGATTCCGGAGTTGAGAGGGTTGGCTTATGAGGAAAGACTGAGTAGACTGTGGTGAGACTCATTGGAATGAGAGGAGGTCTTGGAGAAACATATAAGATTATGAAGGGAATAGATAAGATAGAAGCAGGGAAGTTGTTTCCACTGGCGGGTGAAACTAGAACTAGGGGGCATGGCCTCAAAATAAGGGGGAGCAGATTTCGGACTGAGTTGAGGAGGAACTTCTTCACACAAAGGGTTGTGAATCTGTGGAATTCCCTGCCCAGTGAAGCAGTTGAGGCTCCCTCATTGAATGTTTTTAAGGCAAGGATAGATAAATTTTTGAACAGTAAAGGAATTAAGGGTTACGGTGAGCGGGTGGGTAAGTGGAGCTGAGTCCACGAAAAGATCAGCCATGATCTTATTGAATGGCGGAGCAGGCTCCAGGGGCCAGATGGCCGACTCCTGCTCTGAGTTCCTATGTTCTTCTCAGCGTTTCCCAACTGGAAGCTGACAGGAATTGTCCAAAACACTGTGAAGGTAGAGACAGTGAGACAAGAAAAGCGGGCCTTGATTCTAAACTATTTGATTTGATTTATAATACAGTGGTTAGCACTGCTGCCTCACGGCGTCAGGGACCCAGATGCGATTCCCGACTTGGGTCACCGTCTGTGTGGAGTTTGCACATTATCCCCACGTCTGCTCTGGTTTCCTCTCACAGTCTGAAAGACGTGTTGGTTAGGGGGATGAGCCGTACTAAATTCTCCCCCAGTGTACCTGAACAGGCGCCAGAATGTGGTAACGAGGGGATTTTCACAGTAACTTCATTGCAGTGTCAATGTAAGCTACTTGTAACACTATATGTTCTTTCTTCTCATAATTGTCACATGTATTCGTATGCAACGAAAAGTATTATTTCTTGCGTGCAAGACAAAGTATACCGTTCATCGAGTATATAGGGGAGGGGGAAAGGAGAGTGCGCAGAATGTGGTGTTACAATCTTAGCTAGGGTGTGGAGAAAGATCAGCTCAATATAAGGTAGATCCATTCAGAAGTCTGATGGCAATAGGGAAGAAGCTGTTTTCCAATTGGTTGGTACGTGACCTCAGACTTCAGTATCTTTTTCCCGATGGAAGAAGTGAATTTATAACAATCTCCTGCAGAAGAGGCCCCAAATTTTTCTGAAAATTAATGTGCTGTGTTGGTATGCAGGTGCAGCGACTCATTTACGCACAGCAAGATCCCACATGCCGCAGAACGAGAGACCAGAAAGTCAGCCTGCTCCAGACGGTGTCAGCAGGAGAAGTGTCCGGCACCTGTAAACAGCGTGCGAGGGGCTTCCCCCCTCCCCCCCCCCCCCGGAGGTGACTAACACGATCGAGTGTCCTTTACCATCCAGACCACGCGGCACCCTCCCTCAGCCCTGTGCCGCAACGCCAGCCGACACCGCGTGGCCGGGCCCTCAAACTGCACGCTCTGAGCCTGGGACTGACCCGATACCAACACACACAGGGCGAAGGCAACGGCAAGTCCGTTCCCCGGCACAGGGATCAGGAAAATCACGGGGCAGAGGGGCAATTTATCCAGGAATACAAACGCACAACAACAAAGTGTGACAGCCGGGGATTTCTCTTGCGTTTCACGGCTCAGGACATTCCAAATGCTGACCAGCATTTATTGCCCATCCCTCGTCACCCTGGAACTGAGTGTCTTGCTTGGTCATTCCAGACAGGCTGTTAAGAGTCAACCACGTTGCTGTGGCTCTGGAGTCACATATAGGCCAGACTGGGTAAGGACGGCACATTTCCTTCCCTAAAGGACTTCAGTGATTCCAAAGTGTGTTCCAGTCTGAAGTTTGGATTGTATTAATATCACAGAATTATAGAATCCCGACATTACAGGAGGCCATTCAGCCCTTTGAGTCCGCACTGACCCTCCAACATTGCATCTTCCCAAGGCCCTATCCCCACAACCCCACGTATTTACCCCGCTCATCCCCCAAACCGACGCATCCTGGGACACGATGGGGCAGTTTACCATGGCCCAATACACCTAACCTGGGCATCTTTGGACTGTGGGAGGAAACCGGAGCACCCGGAGTAAAACCCACGCCGACACGGGGAGAACGTGCAGACCCCACACAGACAGGAGACACAAGTCGGGAATCGAACCTGGGGGTCCCCGGCTCTGTGAGGCAGCAGTGCTAACCACGGTGTCCTTGTGTCGGAAACACAGCGGGTTCCCACAAACAGCAACGCACAGGAACAAAAAAATAAAAAGTGACAACGATTCAGCAATAAATATCGGCCAGAACACGAGATAATCTTTCGAACCACAACCGCGGTGACTCAAACCATGCAGCTGAGGGGACAGGCTGAGCCTGGGTTTAATCTCACCTGAAAGGACGGTTTGACACACTGACAGGACACAGAGTAACTCCCCCCCCTGCCCCAGACAAACCATCTGTCTAGCGATTACCTGAACTCCTCGCCACTTTCAGCTTTGACTGTTTTGTGGCTTCTGACAAAGGGCGTGCTTTCAGCTGGGAATGACTGAGTGACAGGGCCTGGGAGGCTGAAATATAAGAACACAGAGGGAAAACCAAATCACTCCAGTTTCTCTCCACACATTTTCTCATCCCCAATACACAGCTTGTTATGTTCCGATTCTCTCCAGCTTCTCAAACAGATCCACAGTCACCCGTTCTTCTGTATCCTGCCTGCGTGAAACTTATCAAGCATTCCGATCCGTGGGACACCCCAGATCGAGTTCAGAGTCACTCGGGGTGGACTCCGAGAGATCAGAGAGCAGATGATCAGCAGTTCTGCCTGCCAGGAGAATACCTCTGATGATACTGTGCGGTCGAGATAGTTTACGTTTAAGGGGAATGTCTTAAACTTCAGTTTATTTCTGCAGGCAGTCAGTACGTCTGTTGGGAATACAGCTCGGATGCTGGGAGAGCAGGGTAATTACTCATTTTAGCCATGTAGTGTTTACTGAGGAGACAGCAATGGATTCTTGTTGACAGATAACGATTTCCCCTCGGGTATTTGGTTAGGTTGATTGGCAGGGTCCTGCGATAAGGTGATTCATTGGAGATATGTAGCAGAGAAGAAACTGCTTTCAGTTCAGGCTGGGGTTTCTTAAAAGACAGAAGTCTGCAAGCTGCTCTAAAAATCAAAACACCTCTCTGAAAGCTTCAAGACTGACTACACCCCTTACAGCAAGTATATTTATGATTGCTAACTCGATTTCAAGTGGCATTTTAAGCCTGTAAGAGGAATGTTGCTGACTTGGAACTAAAATAGCGACGTTAGAAATTAAAGTTGTCTTCTTTCATTTTTAAACTACTGTTCAATTGTTATGAGTTAAACTGCTTCATTTGGTTTGAGTTATAGTTAAACTGTGTTATTAAATAAAGTTTGTTTTTACAGTCGAAGATCCCTTATTTGTCTGCAGAATAACTCCTGGAGCGAATTATCCTATCCTCACGTTTATGCCAAAACAGAATAATTGTTTGGGGGAAAGTCTGGCTTCCTCAGGTAATTTGAGATTTTGGTCCAGACCCTAACACTTCACATTCAGATAGCACCGTGGGAGCTGGAGTCAGCCGTTAGCAAGTGAAAGGCGTGGGTCTGCTTGATCAGCATAAGTAAGTATTGAGACCCGTTGTGGTTAGGGAGGAGAAGAAGGTTTACTAAACAGTGTGTGCTAAAAAGTCAAGGACTCTGTGCGTCGACATGTACAGCAATAAATATACAAACCAAGGATTGAAAAGATGCTGGATTGTACTGGTTGAAAGTGTACACCAAACTGTAATGCTGTTGGTGTTTTAACTGTGATGTGGAGATGCCAGCGTTGGACTGGGGTAAACACAGTAACAAGTCTCACAACACCAGGTTAAAAAGTCCAACAGGTTTATTTCGTAGCACAAGCCACTAGCTTTCAGAGCACTGCCCCTTCATCAGGTGAGTGGGAGTTACACTATCTGTAACCCCCATGACTTGCCTGGGCTTGCAAAAGCTCACCAACTGTCCTGGCTGGAGACAATTTCCATCTCTTTCACCTGTGCTTCACCCTCTCTCCACTCACATTGTCTGTACCTTTAAGACTTGATTATCTGTAAGGACTCGCATTCCAACCCTTATTTTGTAAATTGAGTTTGTGACTTTATTATGCCCTGTTTGTGAACAGAACTCCCACTCACCTGATGAAGGGGCAGCGCTCCAAAAGCTCATGGCTTTGGCTACCAAATAAACCTGTTGGACTTTAACCTGGTGTCGTGAGACTTCTGACTGTGTTTTAACTGACATATATTGGCTGCAAAATACTATCATGGAAACTGTTTCATTGAACCTGATCGGAAAATCATAATGAGACCCACTGTGGTTGTTCTCCTTGCGCACAAGCAATAAAGGCGTAGTTTTTGAGTACTCACTGTGCATGGTCTGGTTAATTCTCTACTGTATCTAGCACATCGAGAGGCTTGACTGGGAGAGTTACCTGATAAAACTTTAGTGCTGAGCTCCAAAAGGAAATCTGAGGAAGCCTGATTGAAGCTCATTCAAAGAGGTAGGTGTGGGAGTTAAAATGTTCAGAATGAAGTTTCATAGTTTGGAAGCTCAGTTGTGCGGAAGTTAAAACGGTCAAATTAAAGTTTTACGCCTTCTCCATAGAGCAGTGGAAAATGTTTATCTGTAGATCTTTGAGAGAGGTCAGTGTCTGCTATGAACAGGCTAATCCTCGTCTGCGTAAGCCCAATAACATTCGGCCTTCACTGGAGAGTGAGCAAGACCAGATTTTTCCACAACAAATACCAAAGGTGAGTTATGGGGATATGCTATGCAAATGAAGGATGAGCAGCAGTCAGTTTTTCATTGACTGAGAAAGGGTGAAAAGCCAGGATTTAATCTGCAAATATGTATGCAAATGGAGGATGAGAAAAATTGCTCGTTTCTGATTTGCTGGAGTTAACCATAATTGCCAAATTGTTTGTCTGTAACGTCAGAAACACTTGCAGGACAGCACAAGTCATTCAAGGCCTCGTATCAGATTACGGATGATGTCTCGGACTGTTTGAACTCAAACTGACTGAGAGTGCCTTGGATTGCTGGGACCCAGGATCTCTGAAATAGGTTTGAGGGAGGATCTTTGGGGGAGGTTTGGGGAAAGAATTCTGGAGTCGAGGATTCATGGTTGAATGAACCATTGAGTGGCCGCCGATAGTGGGATCGATTCAAATGAAGCTACTCAAGAACTGAAGGTGGTCTGGGGTGTGAGCCTTATCAGGATAAACAGAAGGACTGAGTGGCAGGAAAGGGAAATGTATCATTATGACATTGTCTCAGAAACAGCTTCAGGAGTTGTGAAGATTTGGTTTTAAACACAGATTGAGATTTCCATTCAGAACCACCCCCTCCCCTCACTGACCAAGATTTGACTTCTCTCTGTGGTCAATCTCACGCGTGGGAAATACCTCTCACATCCCAGAAAGTGATCTGGGAATCCCATCCAAAAATCCGACAGCGACAGTCAGCACGTCCCACACAATTCCCTCACCTGAATCCGCACAGGAAAATATTCCCAAGGCGTGTGTGCTGTCCACCCATTTTATTCGGAATCCTGTGTCGCTGGCAAGAAAAAAGCAATGGTTAAGTCTCAGGAAGGATTGGCATGTCTGGTCACCGTCCGTTACCCCCCACCATCAACCCCTCCCGGGTGGTTTGATGGCACAGTGGGAGGTGTCACTGCCTTTAAGGCAGAGGGTCTGGGTTCCCGTCCCACTTTAGGACTTGATGGTAAAGGAAGGTGTGTTTGGTACGTGGCCCAATCGGTGTAACCTGCAATTTCTTCCAATGCCACTGGCTGGGGCGAAGAATCGTAGTGTGCCCACAGTGCAGAAGAGAAGACAATTTGTCCCTTTGAGCCCTCGCCGACAACAATCCCACCCAGACTCTATCCCCCGTAACCCCATGCAATTATTGTGCCGTTCCCCCTAACACCAAGGGGCAATTCAGCACGGCCCATCAACCTCACCCGCACATCTTTGGAGCGTGGGAGGGAACCGGAGCTCCTGCAGGAAACCCACACAGACACGGGGAGAACGTGCAGACTCCACACGGACAGTGACCCGAGGCCGGAATTGAACCTGGGTCACTGATGCTGTGAGGCTGCAATGTTAACCACTGCGCCCCCTATGGAGTCGTGCCCCTCGAGTTAGAGCCTCAGGATTCTGGCTAGCGACGTGTTCCAAGAAAATTAACAGTTATGCAAAGCATCTGTATTCTCTGCCTCACGTCTCTCCAGCAAGTGCAGCATTCTGAAGAATACAGATCTAACATTCTCAGTAACTGACTCAAGTCTCAGTGCAAACTTGGAAAGCACTGATCTTAAGGTGCTTCACTTTGCAGTTATTCTCATTAATCACATTTATCATTTCAGCTCAGCTCACAACAAGCGTAACATTTAGTTTTCAAGATGTGTCTTAGTCAGTGTGCTCATCTCTTGATTCCCTGAAATCGATGTGCCATCTACAAGTCAGGAGTGTGAAGGAATACTCTCCACTTGCCTGGATGGGGGCAGCTCCAACCACACTCAAGAAGCTCGACACCATCCAGGATAAAGCAACCCGCTCGATTGGCACCACATCCACAAACATTCACTCCCTCCACAAAGCACAGTGACAGCAGTGTGTACCATCTACAAGGTGCACTGCAGCAACTCACCAAAGATCCTCAGACAGCACCTTCCAAACACACAACTCTTTCCATCTGGGAGGACAAGGGCAGCAGATACATGGGGAACACCACCAACTCCAAGTTCCCCTCCACGCCACTCACCATCCTGACTTGGAAATATATCCCCATTCCTTCACTGTTATTGGGTCAAAATCCTGGAACTCCCTCCCTAACAGCGCTGTGGGTGTACCGACACGACAAGGACTGCCCAGGTTCAAGAAGACAGCTCACCACCACCACCTTCTCAAGGGGCAATTAAGGATGGGCAATAAATATGCAGACAATGCTCACAAGAATTTTGAAAAATTTCCACCAAATCAATTTTATAATTCCAATCTTAACACAAATGATATGAATGTCCCTCCCCTGTGAGAAAGGGGAAGGAGAGGGAGAGAGACTTGTTCCAGTACAGAAGACTGAATAGGCCATGTTTTCAGCTCCAAGTTCATGATGAGTCTTGTGGTTTGCTCAGACCTCACTAAACCCACAGTGTGTAATCGTCCTGCCATGGAACCATCCTAAGCTACACCAGAGAAAGCAGGAGCTTCCAGGCAGAGGAGACTCCGAGGAAATCCGGACACTTACTGGAAACTGGTAAAGGCCTCGTATATGTCTTCCGTTTTCAGCTGGGCTGGGAAGTCATAGATTTCAATGATGTGTCCAAACTCCAGCTGGGCTGCAGGGTCATCCCCTGCCAGATAGCTGGAGTAATCAGACAGAGGTTCTTCAATACTGATACACATCTCGCCCAGGCAAGCAGAAAGCTGCAACCAACAGAAAGCAGGTTCAGACAACGCAGCCAAGCCAAAAAAACATTTCAACAGCACTCGCAGCAACACAGGGTCTTTTATTTATTCGCAGCAAGTAGGCACAGAATCCCCACAGTGCAGAAGGAGGCCTTTCAGCCCATCGAGTGTGCACCAACAAACAATCCCACCCAGAGCCTATCCCCATAACCTCACCTATTTACCCTGCTAACCTACAGGACGCTAAGGGGCAATTCAACACGGCCAATGCACCTAACCTGCTATGAACAGGCTAATCCTCGTCTGCGTAAGCCCAGTAACATTCGGCCTTCACTGGAGAGTGAGCAAGACCAGATTCGGAGTGTGGGAGGGAACCGGAACACCTGGAAGAAACCCACGCAGAGACAGGGAGAACGTGCAGACTCCATACAGACAGTGAGCCAAGCCGGGAATTGAACCGTGAGGCAGCACTGCTAACCACTGTGCCACCATGGCATGACCTTAAAGGCCAAGAAATTGGAATTGTTGACCCCAAAACACCAATCACAATTCAATGAACTCTGTTCGAAAGAAAGTTGTGAGAAGCAGATTGTAGAGTTTGTCAATGGTTGTGTTCTTTTTGTTCTTTACAAGTCTGCAGATGTGTCACAGAAACATCGAGTGCAGAAGAGGCCCTTTGGCCTATCGAGCCTGCACTGACACGTGAAAACACCTGAACTCTCAGCTAATCCTATCTGCCAGCACTTGACCTATAGCCCTGAATGTGAGGCTATGCCAAGGGCTTATCCAGGTACTGTTTAAAGGATGTGAGGCAACCCACCTCCACCACCCTCCCAGGCAGCACATTGGTGGCACAGCAGTTAGCATTCCTGCCTCACAGTGCCAGGTACCTGGGTTCAATTCTTGGCCCTGGGTCACTGTCAGTGCAGGGCCTGCATGTTCTCCCTGTGTCTGCATGGGTTTCATCCGGGTGCTCCAGTTTCCTTCCACAGTCCAAAGGTTAGGTACACTGGCCGTGCTAAATTCGCCCTCAGTGTACCCGAACAGGCACCGGACTGTGGCGACTGGGGGGTTTTCACAGGAACTTCATAGAATCATAGGATCTTACAGTGCAGAAGGAGGCCATTTGGCCCATCAACTCTGCACTGACCATAATCCCACCCAGGCTCTATCCCATAACCTCTTGCATTTCCCCTAGCGGACACGAAGGGGCAATTAAGCATGGCCAATCCACCTAATCCACACATCTTTGGACTGTAGGAAGAAACCGGAGCGCCTGGAGGAAACCCATGCAGACATGGGGAGACCATGCAGACTCCGCACAGGCTGTGACCCAGACCGGGAATCGAACCCAGGTCCCTGGTGCTGTGAAGCAGCAGCGCTAACCACTTGCCGCCATATTAATGCAAGCCTATTTGTGATACTGATGAATAAACTTTAAAAACTTTTCCAAACCGTCACCATCTTCTGGGTAAAAGAAGATTTTCCTCATATCCTCCTGCCCCTCACCTTGAACCTGTGTCCCCTCGTGACTGACCCTTCAACTCAGGAGAACAGCTGCTCCTGACCCACTCTGTCCATGTCTCTCATCATCTTATACACCTCCATCAGGCTACCCCTCAATCTTCTCTGCTCCAATGAAAACAACCCAAACCGACCCAACCTGTCTCCAGAACTTCAATGTTCCATTTCCCATTGTGCTTGCAATGAGGTATTTGTGAATACAACTCCAACCATTTTCTTACCTCTTTGAGTAAACTTATCAAGGCAGCTCCAGGAGTTTTTGTTTCACTGCGTTCAGTGTCCACTCCGACTGCACCTTGTTCAGCGTCCACTCCGACTGCACCTTGTTCAGTGTCCACTCCGACTGCACCTTGTTCAGTGTCCACTCCGACTGCACCTTGTTCAGTGTCCACTCCGACTGCACCTTGTTCAGTGTCCACTCCGACTGCACCTTGTTCAGTGTCCACTCCGACTGCACCTTGTTCAGTGTCCACTCCGACTGCACCTTGTTCAGCTTCTGCTGTGTGTGCTCCAGCGTTCGTTATCCGATCCGGGCAGTGGTTCTCCTTGTGCTCCTCGCTCACCGCGTGCTGACCCTCTGGGACACTGGCCATGTTCTCAGAGCCGCTTCTCAGCGACCATTCCTCATTGAGGACAGCGTTGCTGCCCTCAGACTGAAGATGACAGTCCGCCCTTGGGCTGGTGGTGGGGGCTTCCGTTATCTTTGAGGTGTGCGGGGGTGACTGACTCCCACCATGGACAAGGTGGTCTCCAATCACACCCTCGGTAAGACCCACCAACGGTCTAATGTTCTCTGACAGATTTCCCTGGCTGTCCAATTGGGATGCATCCTTTGCTGCTCTCTTGTCAGTGGATGGGAATTGGATCTCCTCCTCTGAGCGTGGACCTCGCTGGGCCTCGGATTCCCGGGAACTTCCATTCAAAATATCATCAGCTGCTGAGTCTTCAGTTGGCTGCTCCTTGTGGAAGTCACCTTCTGTTTGCTGCAGGTCGGAGCGATTGGCTTTCTTGCCTTCCTCAGTCCCAGTGGTCTCTCCTCTGGGAAGCGCACAGAGTGGAGTGGTCTCTTGAGAAAGCTGCCCGCTCTCCACTTGCTCCTTTTCCACGGGCAAGTTGACGTGATTGCTCCTCCCGTCTCCTGGGTCTCTTCTCCCATCCCTCTTCCTGCTACCGCTGTTCTCCGCTTCCCGTCGGGAATGGAACCTCCTGTTCTTGCCACTGTTCTGACAGTGAGGCCTGGCAGTATAGTAGGCTTTGTCGGGCCTGTTCCTGAACTTGCCAGGAGGCAGCTTTTGGTATCTTGAGGCCCTATCAGGAAACACTCTAAACGCCTCTGTCTGCTTATCATTGCTGTTCGGGTCTGTCTGGTGACTTTGAGAATGATTACTGCTGCGACTCCCTTCCAGAGGTGGAGATAATCTGGAATTAAAAACAGCCAGTTACAAACTATCAAGGCCCATTACTGAGCCCAGGGCTCCAGTTCCACCTGACCTTCCCGGAATGGTCTGTCTGTCTTGGCTGTGTGAGTGAAAGATGCTGGAGCAGAATCTGTCACAGTCATAGAGCTTTACAGCATTGAAACAGGCCCTTCGGCCCAACATGTCCATGCCACCCCTTCTTTTCAACCCCTGATAGAAGTCTACAAGATTCTGAGGGACATGGACAAGAGTGGATAGTCAGAGCGATGGAATTCCAGCAACTGAAGGGACAGCCACCAATGATGCAATCATTATAATTCGGAATGCTCAAGGCATCGGCACGAGAGGAGAACAGACATCTCCGAGATTACACAGGTGGGAAAGGGTTTGGAACAAGGATGAGAATGCCACAGGCATTCAGCCTCTGATCTTCGGGTAAACATTCTCCAAGGCGGCCTTCACGACACACGATAACGCAGAGTCGCTGAGCAGAGACTGATAGCCAAGTTCCGCACACGAGGACGGTCCCAACCGGGATCTTGGGTTCATGTCACACTATCTGTAACCCCCGTGACTTGCCTGGGCTTGCAAAATCTCACTCACTGTCCCAGCTGGAGACAATACACATCTCTTTAACCTGTGCTTAACCCACTCTCCACTCACACTGTCTGTACCTTTAAGACTCGCATTCCAACTATTATCTTGGAATTGAGTTTGTGTCTCTTTATGCCCTGTTTGTGAACCAAATCCTGCATTCACCTGATGAAGGGGCAGCGCTCCGAAAGCTTGTGCTACCAAATTAAACCTGTTGGACTTTAACCTGGTGTTGTGAGATTACTTACTCATGATTGTTTCACAGCACTGTCAAACCTCCAATCCCCGCACCCCCCCCTCCCCCTCCCCCCGGCAACTCCCTCTGACACCCTGAACTCCAAACGGTGACGTTGGCAATGTTTGCTGGTGTGATGACTCTTGTTGCTGATCAGAATCTGCACCGTTACCACGGTGAGGCCGTGTGAACTGACAGGGCCAACATTCTCCCCTCAGACTCACCTCTTACCAGCCAGACAGACAGCTGTCTGGCGGCTGGCTCCCTCTCCCACCGAGAAGCTGTCCAGTGGGTCAAAGTTCTCCACAATCCGATGGATTAGATACCTCAAACGGCTGGGCAGTGGCGGAAAGAGCAGGACCCTGCAGGTGGGACACAGGAAAACCAAAGTGAGCAACAAACAACCACCTGCCTTCTGACTGTCCCTTCAATGTCAGTGGGACAGTGTACAGGTACACAGGTCACTGAAAGTGGCAACACAGGTGGAGAAGGTCGTCAAGAAGATATACGGTCTGCTTGCGTTCATCGGCCAGGGCACCGAGTTTAAAAATTGACATGTTGCACCTCTATAGAAGTTTAGTTGGGCTGCACTTGGAATATAATGTTCAATTCTGGTCGCCACACTACCAGAAGGATGTGGAGGCTTTGGAGAGGGTACAGGAAAGACTTAGCAGGATGTTGCCCTGGTATGGAGGGCATTAGCTACGAGGAGAGGTTGGAGAAACTTGGTTTGTTCTCACTGGAATGATGGAGGTCGAGGAGCGACCTGATAGAAGTCTACAAGATTATGAGGGGCATGGACAGAGTGGATAGTCAGAAGCTTTTTCCCAGAGTGGAAGAGTCAATTACTTGGGGGCACAGGTTTAAGGTGCGAGGGGCAAGGCAGATATTTCACACAGAGGATGGTGGGTGCCTGGAACTCATTGCCAGGGGAGGTAGTGGAAGCAGATACACTGGTGAGGTTTAAGGAGCATCTTGACGAATGGAGGGATATGGTCCCCGGAAGGGTAGGGGGTTTCAGTTCAGTCAGGCAGCATGGTCAGTGCAGGCTTGGAGGGCTGAAGGGCCTGTTCCTGTGTTCCTAGACAGAACTGAGAGCACAGCCCACAATGGAGTGTGTGAGAGAAAGACAGAGAGAGAGAAAGAGGCCAAATCCCCCTCGCAGCTGTTTGCTTTTCCAGTCAAGGTACACACAGCACGTGACCCTAGCTGCCTCATTTCTCACCTTCATGGTGTGGCCAGTGAAGACTGTGTTTACACAGACACTACTTTTCACATGTTGCAACTGATGAGCACTCAGCGAACTCCCTCAAACAGCAGTGAGATTCTGAGCAGAGAATCTGTTTTAGTGACAGGATAAATCAGGACTGTGAGGATAACTCCCCTGCTCATCTTCAAATGGTATGACTTATTGTCACATGTCTTGGGATACAGTGAAAAGCATTGTTTCTTGTGCAGACAAAGCACACTGTTCATAGAGTGCATAGAGGAGAAGGAAAGGAGAGGGTGTACAATGTCATGTTACAGTCACAGCTAAGGTGCAGAGAAAGATCAACTGAATATGTGATTGGATTTATTATGTCACTTGTATTGGGATAAAGTGAAAAGTATTGTTTTTTTGTACGCTCGACAAAGTATACTGTTCATAGAGTACATAGGGGAACAAGAGAATGCAGAAAGTAGTGTTACAGTCACAGCTAGGGTGCAGAGAAAGATCAGTTTAATGTGAGGTAGGTCCATTCAAAAGTCTGACAGCAGCAGGGAAGAAGCTGTTCTTGATTCAGTTTATTACGCGACCTCAGACTTTTGTATCTTTTTCCTGATGGGAGGAGGTGGAAAAGACAATGTCCGGGTTGCATGAGGTCCTCAATTATGCTGTCTGCTTTTCCAAGGCAGGGGCAAGTTAGTGCAAGGGGTTCTTTTAGATCAGTTGGAATCTTGGCATGGCATCTCATCTGAAAGACACAAAACTCTCTCATGCACAAGAGTGTCAGCCTTGATTTTTTATTTGGTACTCAAGTCCCGGAGTGGGACTCGAACCCAGAACCTTGTGATTTGGAGAGTGTGCGAGTACTAAGAGTGTACTAGCAACTGGGCAGACAGGACAGCGAAACTGCAGACAAACATTCCTGCTGACACTCATCTTACTCACTTGTTTGGATTGTCCACCGTTTTCGAAAGGAAACCTTCCAGCTCCTGGGTAATTTTACCCACAAATTCATCTTCTTCTTTGGAAAGATAAACACCATCCAGACGGAACACAGCCAGGATGAAGGACAGTCGGCCACACCAACCTGCAAAAGGAATGACACAACACCAGACTCCAAAGTACCAGCAACAGGACTGCACTAAAATGACAACTCAGAGAGATCTTCACCCAATTCCTCATCTTCCATACAATTTCCAATCCAACCCCTGCGTACAGCTCTCCAGAGCCAACTCTGTATGTTGTTCTGTATCACAAGGATGGGAAAGTGCATAAGCTGCTTATAAACGCACTCCCCCATCTGCACCCAGCCACATGGTATCCTGGCTTTACCCTTATCTCAGCTCACAGGCTGACGGATTCCCAGTCCAGCAACTTGAGACCTTGGCACTCGAGTGCGGTACTGACGGAGTGCGACTCAGTCAGAGGTAAGGTCTTTCAGATGAGACATTCAGTCATGGCCCCAGTCTGCTCTCCACAGTCAATGTCACAGATCCCTGAGCACTTGCCCCTTGGAAGAACATGGGTGTTCTCTCTGCAGCTCTGGCCAATATTAATCCCTCAAGCAGTCAGTAAAAAGAGATGATCTGCTCACTGTCTGATTGCTGTTTCTGGGAGTTTGCTGAATGTTAAGGTGACTGTTACAGCAGTCCCTCCATTGCAAAAATACTTCACTGCCTGGTCCCAAGAATATCCTAGGAAAATGAAAGCTGTTGTCTGAATACACATCCTGAATTCCCCACTGCATTTACTAACCACCAGCCTACATGTGTGATATTGTGGGACTGCTCCATCTCCCCCACATCGAACCAAACAATTCTCCCAGGTCACCCCAGCCTATTCCACTTCAACAGATGGGTGAAACTTCTCCGTTCCGGCATTCCAGTACTCCAATATGGAGACTGGAAAGGTGTGCAGTTCTCCAAGTGCAACACGGAGGCACAGCTGCATCACAACATCAGGAACCCAGGTTCGATTCCCAACTTGGGTCACCGTCTGCGTGGAGTCTGCACGTTCTCCCTGTGTCTGCACGGGTTCCCTCCGGGCGCTCCGGTTTCCCCCCACAGTCCAAAAGACCTGCTGGTTAGGTGGATTGGCCGTGCGAAATTCTCCCTCAGTGTACCCGAACAGGCCCCAGAGTGTGGCGACTGGGGGATTTTCACAGTAACTTCATCGCAGTGTTAACGTGAGCCTACTTGCGACACTAATAAATAAAATTTTACAAAGTATGGACTTGCCCCAGTTCAACTCAAGTTTCTCGATACCAATCAGCTTTCCAAGTCTATCTCCGCTGGGCTAAACCTGTAGTGCTTTGTGTGTTAAATGACCTAGAGAAGTTGCACCACTTCTTTCAGTGGAGGAAACCGCTCCCTGATGCAGCAGTACAGAGCTCCGAGGCGAGTGAATAAAGATCAGTCTGAGCACTAAGCCCCATGCACAGAGAAAAGCCCTGACACAGCAATGTTTGGAAGGGCAGGCAGGCAGGCAGTGATGCCCCAGAACCTCTCCCTTCCCCAGGAACAGAGTGGCAGGATGACACAGAAAGCAGGGCAGTGTCCTCCAGGTTGCCAGGGACATGAGGAACACTCTGGTCCATGGATTCTGCTGTTGGGTTGTTGGAGGAACAGCAGAAGCCAGCTCTCAGGATCAGAGACAGAAAGCAGCACAAACTGCCAGAACAAACACACAGCACTCAAACTGCCCAGTTTCAGCTGGACAATGTATTACTTACAGATGAATGTGCCCTGGCTTTGTTTGAAAGCACTCACTCACTCACACACACTGCTTCCGGCAGCTTTGCAACACTCCAGAGAATGGATACATTCCGGAGCATGCGCACTCCCCGCCCTGCTGCAGGGGAAACTGACACCCAGGACACTGCCATCTGGAGGAGGGAGAGAGAGAGAGAGACATTCCCCATTCATCACAACCTGCTTTAACACTCAGTCTCATCACCCCTCACCATCTCTAGAACATCCCTCCAGTCCCCACAACCCTCCCTGCTGCCTCACAGCTCCTTCACACTGTCTGCAACCTCTTTGGACTTGCAAAGTCTCACTCACTGCCCTGTCTGGAGACAATACCCAACCCTTTAAGCTGTGCTTAACCCTCTCTCCACTCACACTGTCTGCACCTTTCAGACTTGATTGCCTGTCAAGACTCGCATTCCAAACATGATTGTGTAAATTGAGTTGGTGTCTTTATTATGCCCTGTTTGTGAACAGAACTCCCACTCACCTGACGAAGGGGCAGCCAGCGTTCCGAAAGCGAGTAGCATTTACTACCAAATAAACCTGTTGGACTTCAACCTGGTGTTGTGAGACTTCTTACTGTGTTTACCCCAGTCCAACACCGGCATCTCCACATCATCACAGCTCCTTCGTCGGGGAAGTGGGATTTCACCTGACAAAGGGGCAGTGCTCCAAAAGCTCGTGACTTTTGCTACCAACTAAACCTGGTGTGGTGAGACTACTTACTGTGTTTACCACAGTCCAACACCAGTATCTCCACATCATGGCCTCACAGCACCAGGGACCTGGGTTCGATTCCCGGCTTGGGTCATTGTGTGGAGTCTGCACATTCTCCCTATGTCTGTGTGGGTTTCCTCCAGCTGCTCTGGTTTCTCCCCACAATGTGAAAGGTGTGCTGGTTAGAGAATTTAGCATAGCCAATGTGCCTTCGGGAATTTTCACACTAACTTCATTGCAATGTTAACGTCAGCCTATTTGTGACATTCATAAATAAACTTGCACACTCCTTATCTCTGTAACCCTTTACAACAATCCCTATCTCTCATCTCCTCCTGACAAGGTCCTTATGGCAGATTGGTACAGAAGATGAAGTCAGAGGGGATCAGACCCAAGTTCGCAAGGTGGATACAAAACTAGCTCGGTCAGAGAAGACAGAGGGTAGCAGTGGAAGGGTGTGTTTCTAAATGGAGGGCTGAGACAAGTGGTGTTCCTCAGGGATCAGTGCTGGGACCTTTGCTGTTTGTAATATAAATCTATAAATGATTTGGAGGAAAACGTAACTGGATTGATCAGTAAGTTTGTGGACGACACAAAGGTTGGTGGATTTGCAGACAAAGATGAGGACCATCAGAGGCTACAGCAGGAGATAGATCAGCTGGAGACTTGGGCAGAGAGATGGCAGGTGGAGTTTTATCTGGACAATTTTAGGTAATGCATTTTGGAAGGTCTGATACAGATAGGAATTATACAGTAAATGGCAGAACCCTTAAGAGTATTGATAGGCAGAGGGATCTGGGTGTACAGGTACACAGGTCACTGAAAGTGGTAAGAAGGCTACAGCATGCTTACCTTCATTGGCCAGGGCACTGAGATTAAAAATTGGCAAGTCATGGTGCAGCTTTGTAGAACCTTAGTTAGGCCGCACTTGGAATATAGTTTTCAATTCTGGTCACCTACCAGAAGGATATGGAGGCTTTGGAGAGGCTACAGAAAAGATTTACCAGGATGTTGCCTGGTGTGGAGGGCATTAACTATGAGGAGATGTTGGAGAAACTGGTTTGTTTGGTTGATCTTTTTGCGGACTCAGCTCCACTTACCCACCCGCTCACCATAACCCCGAATTCCTTTACCCTTCAAAAATCCATCTGTCTCTGCCTTAAAAACATTCAATGAGGGAGCCTTAACTACTTCACTGGGCAGGGAATTCCACAGATTCACAACCCTTTGTCTGAAGAAGTTCCTCCTCAACTCAGTCCTAAATCTGCACCCCCCCCCCCCCTTACTTTGAGGCCATGCCCCCTAGTTCTGGTCTCACCTGCCAGCAATCTCCCTCCTTCTGTTTTATCTATTCCCTTCATAACTTTTTATGTTTTTCTAAGATCCCTCTCATTCTTCTAAATTATGATGTATATTGTCCACTCAGTCTTTCCTCATAAGCCAACTCTCTCAACTCCCTTCTCACTATTTACTCTGTCCCTACCTCTCTGCATCCCGAATCCCTCTATCAAGTCTCCCCTCAGCCTTCTTTTCTCCAAGGAAAACAGTCCCAACTGTTTGAGACTATCCTTGTAGCAACAGTTCCTTGTCTCTGGAATGATTCTTGTGAACCTCCTCTGGACTCTGTCCAACATCTTGACATCTTTCCTTGAGTATGGCCCTCCGACCTGGCTGCAGTCTCCCACCCTGAGAACTAAAACATAACCTCCTTCGACTCAATACCAGTATTAATACAGCTGAAGATACTGTATAGTACAAAATAAATAGCACACAGATCCTTGGAATCAGTTGTGCCTGGCTGCTCGAACTCAGAGCTCTGTTTGGAAGAGGGGGTGAAGGAAGATAGACAAGTTATAATAAGGGTGATCAAGACAATAAAACAATCTCAAATTCTGGTCCAGCCTTCACTCATAGCAAATGAAAATACCACACACAAAAACAAATTTGTTAGACTTTATTTAACTCCATCTTTCTTTTTAAAAATAGCTCACATTTTAATTAGCCAAATGTATGTATGTCATGAAATAGTGCGACAGAAAAATATATATATTTCTTACAATTCATTCAAGTTAGGTAGAAGACTGATGGGCTCTTCATGTTGTGGGAACAGCTCAGCACTCAGTTCAGGTGGATGAAAAGGGGAAAACAGGAATGTTGTTTCCTGGAAGACAGTAGGGACCGGGACTAAGGACACGTGCAGAGACTTGGTGAAGGAGAGAAAGGGAACAGTGGGGAGTTTGCAAGCTTCATTCCGTCAATCCTGACCTCTCAGTCCCTCTGTGTTACTAATCTGGACACAGTACAAAGTCTCACAAGACCAGGTTTAGTTGATAGTCTGTTTACTATCAAATTAACCTGTGGACTTTAACCTGGTGTTGTGAGACTTCTCACTGTACCCACCCCAGTTGGCATCTCCACATCGTGACGAATCTGGAGAGAGAGATTGGACCATGTACTGCTTTCACTGGGGAAGCATTCACTTTTCATTCCCACATTTGGGTTGTGAACCCTGAGCTTGTGTCACACTTTTCAGCCCCAAATACAATCATTGCCCCCACCCCCCCCCTTTAAATTCACACACAGTGCTCCTCTGCAACGCTTCCTCTATACCAACCCAATGAAAGAGAAATGAAGACAATGAGCCAGAAGTGAACTGGCCAAATCTACCACCACTTTCCAAGGAAGGGGAACCCTGAAACATCTCTTTGTTTGTAAACACGTGTGTCCAATGAAGACTGTGCTTTTGTTGCAAACCATTTACTTCCTCTGAAAGCCCATGAACGGAAGTCAAACCAGGATTCCATTCACATTCCCTCACCTCATTCCCAAAAGTCCAAGGTTGGAGTTTGTCCATCAAAAGTGCAAGTAGATTCTGTACTGGACATTTTCAGTGTGCTTTCCATACCTAGAATGTAGTTTATGACATTACAATATTGCATCAATCTTCATGTTTGAAATATCATCCATTACCTGCTGACCATATGGCACATGAAACCCATCGTAATAAAATTTGGAAAAGCCAACTAGATCCACAGTCCATCCTGCCTACCTCTGTAATAATCTCCATGTGGAGGTTTCTACCTTTCTGCTCAGACCAGGGCCCCTTTGTTTTACAGGTGACTATTTCACAGGCTTGGGCTCAATTATTCATTCGTGGGACATGGGTATCGCTGGCTGGGCCAGCATTTATTGCCCATCCCTAGTTGCCCTTGGAGGGCAGTTGAGAGTCAACCACATTTCTGTGGCTCTGGAGTCACATGTAGGCCAGACCAGGTAAGGACAGTGGATTTCCTTCCCTAAGGGACATGAGTGAACCAGATGGGTTTTTCCAACAATCGACAGTGGTTTCATGGTCATCTCAAATCCAGGCTATTTTTTATTGAATTCAAATTCCATCATCTGCCGTGGTGGGATTTGAAACTGGGTTCCCAAAACATTAGCTGGATTAAGAGTCGAGTGATAATTCACCTCCTGAATGACTCAGTGGTGTTGAGCTGAGCCACACCAAGACTATGGGCCAAGCACTGGTCAATGGAATTAGGTGGAAGGTTGGGTGTTTCTCGCGTGTCGGTGCAGACTCGATGGGCCGAAGGGCCTCTTCTCCACTGTACGAGTCCCTCCCTCTCATGTCACCACTTGAGCTCCCACAGGTACACGTCACAAGGTTCAAATCCCACTCCCAAGGGTTGAGCACAAGAATCAAGCCAACACCCCGGTGCGGCGCTGAGGGAATGCTGCACTGGCACACGAGATGCCAAGTCCTCTCCTGTCTCACAGCTGTAGGGAGGGTGGGAGTGAAAATCCTCACGGCGCCATTTTGAATAAGGGCAGGGTTGTTCTCGTCAACGTCCTGCACAAGTCGTAGCCCTCAGCAAACAAAAACGGATCATCTGTTCATTAGCATGTTGCTGTATATGGGATCTTGCTGTGCACTGGGGAATTTGCTGCTGTACTTCCCAAATTCCAACAGTGACTACAGGAGGAGAGGGTGCCATCGTGTTAAGTGCCAGATAAAAATGTTACGTTTCCTTCAGCGCACCCTGATGGGTAGAGTAGATAAAGCAACACCAGTCTCTTCCCTTGAGGCAAGATGTTCCTACTCCACAAGGGAGACCCGTGGGAGTGTCCGAGCTCTCATCGCCTGGAACCGTTAACCAGCGCTCCAGTGTGAGGTGTTTCAGGCCAACCCTCCCTGGCTGATTTACATCAAGATTGGAATTGTCCATCTGCTCGATGGCTTCCCCAGGCCGCCCCACAAGGGCGCAATACTAAATGTATTGATTCATGGGACATGGGCGTCGCTGGCTGGGCTGGCAGTTTTATTGCCCATCCCTAGATGGCGGTGGTGAGCTGCCTTCTTGAATCGCTGCAGTCCATGAGCTGTGGATTGACCCACAATGCTGTTGGAGAGGGAATTCCAGGATTTTGACCCAGTGACTGTGAAGGAACGGCCGATATATTCCCAAGTTGGCTCGGAGGTGAACTTGCAGGTGGTGGTGTTCCCAGCTATCTGCTGCCCTTGTCCGTCTCGATGGAGGTGGTTGTGGGTTTGGAAGGTGTTGTCTACGGATCTTTGGTGAATTTCTGAAGTGCATCTTCTAGATAGTCCACACTGCATCAATTTCCAAACTGAAGATGTCATATTAAATGAGAGGGAAAAAGAACAAGCTTGCCATTGATGGAGCACCTTTCACAAAACAGGACCTTCCCAAAACGCTTTGCACTCCTGTTGCATTGTCTGAGACGCAGTAGGAAATTTTCACACAGCAAGATCCCAGAAACAGAAAGATGATCAGGGACCAGATGACCTATTTCAGTGACGTCAGTTGGAATGAAATGTTGGCCAGAACACTGGGGAGAACTCGTTCAATCTTCTACAAAAACAGTAGCCTGAAGCTTTGACTGATCCCGTGAGGGGCGAGACGGTCTCTCACAGTGAAAAGCCTCACTCCGCAGTCCAGCACACCATGAAAAGAATTGTGTGGGGAACTGTCTGGATCAGCAGCTTTCTGACAGAGAGGCAGGACAGCAGCTCCTTGGGAAGATCCAGAGAGTAATGGGAAAGGCAAAGAAACAACAATATCTGGAAAGGGACATGGCTGTGCTCACATATACGCCTCACTTCAACCAGGTTATTGCTGGACAGAACACAGATTTCACAGAGACTCCCAACAGGATTCTGCACCAATTGTTTCATGTCCTTGTGCTTTGCATTTCAATAAAACATTTGCTTCCAAAGACATGGTTCACCTCAGCTGAGTACCAATACTCAGAGAGCTCCAGAGATCCAAACACCCTGAGCTTTCCAGTCTGTTCTACCACAACGATTTAAAAAGTAGCAAAATGGAGTGGTCAGGGGCGCATTATAGCAACAGTTATGAAGGCCATTCAGCCCATGATGTCCATGCTGGGATGGTTCAGGAATAGGATTGCCTGCTCTGATTGGATGTATTCCAAGAGGTCTCACACATGACCCTTCCCCATCCCTGCCATGTTGACCCACATTGTCTCCCCACCCTTTCACAACACCCACAGGCCGTGATCACTCATTTCATGGATTCTCGCCTCTCAAACAGTCCTCTCCCCTTCAACTCCTGTATTTTTCAATAATTGTGATGAGTCAGATGGTCATACAAAACTTGAGTATTGTTGAAGAAAGGCATTTTGTTGAAGCTTCTGGTCTGGCACTCATCAGGCAATCACAAGAATACCATGTCAGGGGGAACAGCAACTTTCTGCTCTCTGAGAAGGGAGTGTTCTTTGCAGACAGAAAGGACAGGTATACACATTGCAGTGGTTTCAGCTATGAAAAAAAGTGATAGCTATTTACTGGTTCATTCCTCAGGGCAATATCTTGACCAGAGTCAAGCTACCTGGTTTAAATGTCAAACAACGCTTGGCAGTTAACTATCTGCCATTATTAACCGGTGCATTCTCCATGTCAATGCCTGTATCAATTCTCTTTGTACCAATCAACATCCTCTTTACAACCAGTGTAAATTCCTGTTTCCCCCCTGGCACTGGTATACTTGCCATTGTCCTGATGAGTGCAAGAAGAAAAGCTTCGACCAAATGTCTTTTCTCAGCAGTTATTGCGCATATTCAAAGAAAATACTGGGGGTACAGGGTGACATAAAGGTGATGCCCCTGAGACCCAGATTTTGTGCGGAAGACTGATGTCAAGATCCATCCTTAACCTTGGGGCAATACAAGAGAGCTGGCAACCCCATTCCAGAACCCTCCCCGCCCCTGACCAGGTGACATTTGCTCACGGGTGACAGCCTGGAAGGTGCCTGAATGTCCCACTCAGTCCATAAGCGGTGAAGTGCATAGTCTCTGCTTCATTGCACAGGCGCCAGTAGCCAAGAGCGCCTGTTCGGGGCCACCCTGTACAGTCAGTCCATCGACAGTTGTGCTGGGTCTCAGATCTGTGCCCAGGACTCGGTCAGTTCTTGGACACGTGTTTCGATGACAGCTCGCATCACTGAATACCTGGGAAACACAAACATCACAGCGTCAGACTCCGTCGCCAGTGACCTCAGTGCTGGGCCAGGACCTGCGTTCACTGCTCACGAGTGGAACTTCAAAGTTTCACCTTATTTATTAGTGTCACAAGTAGGCTGACATTAACACCGCAATGAAGTTACTGTGAAAACCCTGGACTGGCCATGCTCGGTCACCGATTCAGGGACACTGAGGGAGAATTTAGCACGGCCAATGCACCTGACCAGCACGTCTTGCGGACTGTGGGACGAAAGTGGAGCACCCCGTGGAAACCCATGCAGACACGGGGAGAACATGCAGACTCCACACACAGACAGTGACCCAAGGTTGGGAATTGAGCCCGGGTCCCTGGCTCTGCGAGGCAGCAGTGCTAACCACCGTGCTGCCCACTGCTCTGTCGGAGAGTTAGTGCGGGCTCCATGTTACTGAATGGCCTCTTTCTGCACTGTGGGAGAATCTGCGAAATGCCTTTGTACCCACACACCCGTGCCCCGCTCCCCATTAACTGCTGAGTTCGTAAGAGCAACACACAGACAGACACACACACACAGACATGGAGAGAACGTGCTTACACCACGCAGACAGTGGCCCAAGCCAGGAATCGAACCTGGGTCCCTGGCTCTGTGAGGCAGCAGTGCTAACCATTGTGCCGCCTTGTGTCTCGTGCCAGTGTTTCAGACTCTCTAAGTTAACCCAGAAGCGCTCATTTCTCCAGTCAAAGTTAGAATAGTGAGCAATGATGCAGCTTCCTGTTGGCTGAAATTGGCTCCAGCCCTCCCCGAACCCACCGCCCCCACCACCACCTCCCTCCCACGCCCTCAGTTGAGCCAGATTTGGACAGGAACTCACTTGCGTGTTAACTTTTTCACCTCTCGATCTTCCTCTTCCTTCAGCTTTACAATAAAACTCTGCAGCACCGGCATTTCAAACTTGATGTACTGAGCAACCTGGGTGAGGGTCGGAGAGAGGATCAGAATCAGGTACATGTACAAACCCTGACAGAGATACGGAAAGACTACACCATGAATCCAGCACTGAGACATCTCCCTCCTCATGTCCTGGCTGAGCAGCTCAACTCGATTGTACTCAGTTTAGGGGGGAAATGAGATTTTGATCCAGATGTACGAAAAACATCTATAATTTGTGATAATAGTAAATTCCTATGTAAACCAGTCACACTGTAATGACACCCTGGTGCCTGTGGTGGCACTGCAGCGCCTCACCTGGGCATCTCGGAGACAACTCTTGCTGTCTGTTTGCCATCAGACCCAGAGAGTCAGGGTGCCTCACGGGGAACCTGGTTGGCAAAACTCAGCTCATCCCTGATAGTGAGATGGCGAATAATCACAGAGGTTTACAGCATAGAAACAGGCAGATAAACAGCACATCCTTACTTCACTTTCAGCCCTTCCCACACACCCCAGACAAAGGTCATGAACGAAACCAGTCCGTCACACAAACCAGCCTCCCATTCACAGCATAATTTAGGACCCCATGCACCCCGGACATTCTCTCTTCCACCTTCTTCCGTCGGGAAAAAGATACAAAAATCTGACGTCACGTACCAACTGACTCAAGAACAGCTTCTTCCCTGCTGCCATCAGACTTTTGAATGGACTTACCTCGCATTAAGTTGATCTTTCTCTACGCCCTCGCTATGACTGTAACGCTACATTCTGCACTCTCTCCTTTCCTTCTCACCTATCTACTCTATGAATGGTATGCCTGTCTGTGTAGCTCGCAAGAACCAATACTTTTCACTGTATCCCAATACATTTCCAAAGATATGCAGGTTAGGTCACTGGCCATGCTAAATTGCCCCTTTGTGTCTCAAGATGTCTGGGTTAGAGGGATGAATGGGGTGAATATGAGGGGTTACAGGGATAGAGCTTGGGTAAGATGCTCTGCCAATGCACAATATTCATCATTGGGTTGGCACAGTGGCTCTCACTGCTGCTTTGCAGCACCAGGGACCCTGGCTCGGATCATTGTCTGTGGTGAGTTTGCACGTTCTCCCCATGTCTGCACGGGTTTCCTCCCATTCTCCAAAGGTGTGCAGGTTAGGTTGATTGGCCATGTTAAATTGGCCCTTAGTGTCAGGGTAAATGTGAAGGGTTATGGGTGGGATTGTGGTCAGTACAGACTTGATGGGCCAAATGGCCTCCTTCTGTACTCTAAGGATGTGACAATAATAAATCAAATCAAAATTGTGACTCTCTCACGCGCCGGCAGCCCATCTCGCTCTCAATCTCTACCCATCAAAAACCATAGTTTATTGATTGTGAATTTCTTGAGCTGTAAGCTGTCAGGTAATTATACTGATGGCTAACGTGTAGAACAGTAAAAGGGACTCACATCATAGGTGACCTCTTCACCCAGGTCCTTCTCCATCAGAAAGATTTTAGCTATGGCTTCACAGGGTCCCTGAAGAACTCGGGAGATCAGAGGATAGTCTGCATCCTTCAGTTTTGTTCTTTCTGGAGAGAGTGATACCATTGAAAAGATTAGGGAGCTAAGCCTTTCTAATCCCAGCTAAAATTCTTCCGTGTCCTCACCACATCAATGAGAGGCAGTGTGCCTGGTTCTCGGTGTACACGAGAACCTCAATATGGAGTTGCTGGCTTTGGACTGAGGTGGGCACAGTCAGTAGGCTCACAACACCAGGTTAAAGTCCAACCAGTTGATTTGATAGTAAACCCACAAGCTTTCAGAAACGCTGTTCCTTCGTCAGGTGTGTGGAAAGTTCTCAACTGGTTGGACTTGAACCTGGTGTTGTGAGACCTCTTACTGTGTTTCCCCCAATCCAACGCCAGCATCTCCACATCACAACTCTCTCAGCCCAGGGACCAGTGTCGTGAACCGTCACTGTACCACCTCCAATACAACTATATCCTTAAATATGGAGACCAAAACTGCACGCAGCGTTCCAGATGTGGCCACATGTAATCGTCACCACACATCCTTTGTTGCTGCACTCCAATCCCCTTGCAATGCAGAGCAGTGTTGGATCTGATAGCCTGAATGTTTGCCATGC
Organism: Carcharhinus amblyrhynchos; assembly: GCF_965287045.1. Classification (NCBI taxonomy): domain Eukaryota; kingdom Metazoa; phylum Chordata; class Chondrichthyes; order Carcharhiniformes; family Carcharhinidae; genus Carcharhinus; species Carcharhinus amblyrhynchos. Next base: position 17,105,717 of record NC_137357.1, read on the forward strand.
TGACATGTTAACTTTGTGTTTGTTGTGTGGGTCCCCTCAGAAACATCAACATTTCCAACGTTCTCACTATCGGAGCAGTACTCTAATGTGGTGGAAAAGTGGACTTGTGCATTATGTCAGAGTCGTCATGATCTCATTGAATGGTGCAGCAGACCTGATGGGCCAAATGGCCTCCTTCTGCTTCTCTATCTGATAATTTTACGTCAAAACATGACTCTATATCCCTGTAAAGTTACACCCCGTGACTGTTAAGAATGGAGTACAATCAAAATTAAAATTGAAACTGGGATAGATCAATTGGATAAAGGGAGAACTGCTGAGTGCAGTTGTCTGAAGGGGTGTTTTCTGATATATAAATTAGCCCAGCCGGAGGGAAACAAGTGTTTCCCCAGGGGTAAACAATGGTGTGTGGAAGTGAGAAGACAACGGGATACTTTGCCCGATGGGCTAAAATCCTGGTCCATGGGGGTGGGTAACATCAAAGGGTGAAAAAACAACATATCCATCGCAGGGTAACTGGAGAGAAAAGGGTCAGAGACAGACGCCACCAACACAGCCACATCCAGCTGGAGAAAACTGACTCTCGGGAAAACAAGTTATCGCTGAAAGGCAGCACTTTAAAACAAAACTCAAACACAGGACTTCTGAGCTGAGCTGAAGGTCTTCCCAAACCAGCAAAATAACCCATGGGTGGCATCTCACGACTGGATTCAGCTCCGAGACTTTTGATATTGTTTAGGACAAGTTCAGGGAACACAGGTAGCAGGGAACAAGGGGCAGTTTCATGATATACTCCCTGTGTATAACCTTCTGTTTAGTTCACTGGACTGTTGTGAAGTCTTTCTTACTGCGTGTTTTCTTTTATAAATTAATAAATATTCTTTAATAATTGATCACAATAAGACTGTACAGTTCCTCACCGCTTTGTGTATCATTTCCCACATGACACCAAATTGGAAAGTATACACCACGACAAACCGGTGTGAGCTCCCCTTCTGGATTTTGGGATCCCCTGGCATTTAAAATCAGTGGGGTTCATAACACACGCCCTGACACACAGGCACGGGGGTGGGGTGACCCGCGGCGAGAAGTCATCCTGGTGAGCGGGGAGAACTCACATCATGCCCAACCTGAGATCACTTTGCAAAGAGGTCCCACAACTCAATGAGAAACAAACTGCAATGGCAAAGACAAACGTGCTGAGGCTGACAGCAGGGGGTGAGTGAGGGTTGAATGACAGAAACCCAAGCAAGCAGGACTAACCCACCCCCTCCCCCACCCGGCCCCCGGTGAACAGGTGAACATCTGCCAATCTCTGCCAAAGTTAAGGTGGGTGAGGCTGGTGTGATGGAGGCACACCACCCACCGAGCTGTGTGACAGAGGGGTACTTATCCAAACAGGCCTGGTGATCTGGAGTAACCTGCTGTCTGCTTTTACCCAGTCTGAGAGGCTGGTTCCCTTCTCCCCTGGATGTCAAACCATCCTCCCCAAGATCTCGAGACAGACCTCAACTCACCTCCGCTGGTGTGGACAATATAAAGTGCAAATTCATCCGAACTGTTTTCAATCTGCAAAGAAGGGATGGGGAGGGAGAAAGTTAATCATCACAAAACAGGTCAAGACCTCTGCCCGTGCAGAAGGAAAAGCTCTCAGCTTTCTGATCCACCTGCCATAGGTCCACCCCCCCCATTTCCCACCAATCTCCTTTCGTGCCAGGCGCTGACCAACAACAACTGGCATTTGTGTGGCAGCTTTACGATAAAATAACAGGTCCCATTGGCTCTTCCCAACCAACCAGAGTGAAGAACGGACATTGAGCCAAAAGAGGGGAGGTAGTTCCAGAGGTGGCGGAGGGGGAAGGGAGGAGGGGAACTGAGAACTCAGCCAGAGATGGATTTGAACATAAGAACTGGGAGCAGGAGTGGGCCACCTGGCCCCTCGAGCCTGCTCCACCATTCAATAAGATCATGGCTGATCTTTCTGTGGACTCAGCTCCACTTACCCGCCTGCTCACCATAACCCTTAATTCCTTTACTGTCAAAAATGTATCTATCCTTGCCTGAAAAACATTCAATGAGGTCACCTCAACTGCTTCACTGGGCAGGGAATTCCACAGATTCACAACCCTTTGTGTGAAGAAGTTCCTCCTCAACTCAGTCCTAAATCTGCTCCCCCTTATTTTGAGGCCATGCCCCCGAGTTCCAGTTTCACCCGCCAGTGGAAACAACCTCCTTGCTTCTGTCTTATCTATTCCCTTCTTAATCTTGTATGTTTCAAGGGACTTGGGTTCAATTCTTGGCTTGGGTCACTGTCTGTGCGGAGTCTGCACATTCTTTCCATGTCTGCGTGGGTTTCCTCTGGGTGCTCTGGTTTCCTCCCACACTCCAAAAAGACGTGCTGGTTAGGTGCATTGGCTGTGCTAAATTCTCCTTCAGTGTACCGGGACAGGCGCTGGACTGTGGTGACAAGGGGGTTTTCACAGTAACTTCATTGCGGTGTTAATGGCTTAATGTGTGCAACTTGGTCAATCCAACCTGACAACAAGGTGGCCTGTTCTGGACACTCAGACATAGGGGTGGCACGGTGGCTAGCACTGCTGACTCACAGCGCCAGGAACCTGGATTTGATTCCTGGCCTTGGTTCGCTTTCTGTGTGGAGGCTGCACATTCTCCCCGTGTCTGCGTGGGTTTCCTTCCAATAGTCCAAAGATGTGCTGGTTAGGGTGCATTGGCCATGCTAAACTCTCCCTCCGTGTACCCAAACAGGTGCCAGAGTGTGGCGATGAGGGGATTTTCACAGTAACTTCATTGCAGTGTTAATGTGAGCCTTGTGAACTTGAAGTTTTAAAAAGCTTCAGAGTTGCTCTCCTGCGAAGGGACCTGTTTTGTCTGAGGGAATGGCCAGATGCGAGCAAGGTGGCTGTGCAGTCGCCAGACACTGGAACCACTTCATCCTAATGATGACCGATTTCTCCGCGCCCTCCCCTTCCCTGCCAATAGCTGACAGAGACTGCTTCATAACCATCAATGCTCACCTTAAACTTGTTGAGGAGTAGGTTCAGCACCTGAACAGTGCTCATCGTGCTGTTTACACGGACATTCGTCACAGAGCCAAATGCAGGAGTAAAGACAGACGTCTGTGTAAAGAGAGAGACGGGGAGAGAGAATCAGAGAACTGTTACCGTGCAGACGGAGGCCATTCAGCCCATCACATCTGTACCTGCTCGGGACAGAGTGCATTCATCATAGAATCCATTTAGTGCCGATGGAGGCCATTCAGCCCATCGTGTCTGTACCTGCTCGGGAGAGAGTGTGTTCATCACACAATCCCTGCGGTGCCGATGGAGGCCATTCAGCCCATGGCATTTATACTTGCTCGGGAGAGATTGTGTTCTACAAGAGAACGTGTGGGCCAGACCGGGGTAAGGACGGCAGATTCCCTTCCCTAAAGGGACATTGGTGAAACCAGATGGGTTTTTCCAACAATGGTTTCATTCTTGGTTCTGGATCTTTATTGAATTCAGTTTTCAGCATCTGGGATTGGAGCTCCAGCCCCAGGGGACGTTCCTGGAGATGCCTAGCCCAGTGACAATGCCACTGCCTGCCCCCTGATTGAGCAGGCAATCAGCTAACGGGTACAAGAGCCATTGCCAAGCTAACAGGCAGTTGAATGCTCCTGACCTTGCACACTGGGCATGGTTAGGCCCGTTGGCAGTGCTGTGCCACACATTGGCACTGTCTCTGACCCTCTCCCAGGACCTACCTTATGGTTATAGAAATGGCCGTTGATGGAGAAGCGATGGCGTCTGATTCTCCTCTTGTCGCTTGGTGAGCGCAGATTCGCTCTTCGTAAGATCAGGGCTCCAGCGTCGCTCTTGGTGCGCATGAGCTGTGAGCCCCCTGGGTCACCCGAAGTACCATCCTGGGAAGCTGGGGAAGGGAAAGGAGAACAGAGTGTGTTCATTTCCCCGCTGCCAGTCTCCTGCCCTCTCAGCTGAACCCACAAAGCCCAACCACGCGTCCAAGTCTGTACACCCAACCCACAGAGAGTCACAGAATCCCTGCAGTGCAGAAGGAGGCCATTCAGCCCATCGATCCTGCACCAACCACAATCCCACCCAGGCCCTACCCCGATAACCCCATGCATTTACCCTAGCTCGTCTCCCTGACACCCAGGGGCAATTTAGCATGGCCAATCCATCCAACGCACACATCTTTGGAGTGTGGGAGGAAGCCCACGCAGACATGGGGAGAACATGCAGACTCCACACAGACAGTGACCTAAGCCAGGAATCGAACCCTGGGCCCCTGAGGCAGATATCAATAAAACCATTCTGCACTGTCTCTCGTTTCCTTCTCTATGAATGGTAAGCTTTGTCTGTATAGCGTGCAAGAAACAATACGTTTCACTGTCTGTTAATACATGTGACAATAATAAATCAAACCAAATCAGTGCCACTTGTTCTGTAATGAGGTCACTCGTGTTACTCAAAAAAGGACAAAAGGAAAGTTTGAGCCACCAAACCATCAGACTGTGTGTGTTGGAGCCCAGGTGAATGCACAAAGAGTGGCCTTGGTTCCAGGTTTGTCCAAGCCTGACCCCCTCAGTGCACCTTTCCTCCGTGGGCAGGCAGTCAGGCTAACCAAGGAAGAATGAAACATAGAAACCCCACAGGACAAAGAGAGGCCCTTCGGCCCATCGAGTCTGCACCTACCACAATCCCACCCAGGCCTACCCCCAAACCGTACATATTTTACCCACTAATCCTCTCTAACCCATGCATCGACGGTCAAATTAGCATGGCCAATCAACCTAACCCGCACATCTTTGGACTGTGGGAGGAAACCCAGGCAGACACGAGGAGAATGTGCAAACTCCAGGCAGACATGTCCCCCTCCCCGCTCTTCACCAGTCCCGGCTGCTGGATAGAGAAACGCGGCTGATCACAAAGATCACCATCCGAATCCCAGCCCCGTCTCTTCCTCCTGGTGTACGGTCAAGGACAAAGTCAACCTTCCTCTTGGTGACTCTGACTGACCGAGGGAGCCGCACTGGGAAGGCGGGAGCGGAGGTCGAAGGAAGGCTGGGGGAGGGCTGGGTAGGGGGGATACAGAAGGCAGAACCCAACCACCCACCCTGTCCGGAGAGTTCCTGGGACTGATCATCAATAAGGGTGGACATTAATTGGAGTGGCCCACCTGAGACTGAATGAGCCCTTCGCTTGGTCATGGCCGATCGATAGAGGGGGTGGGGGGGATTTTGCAGGGTAGATCAATAAAACCGGGCGGGATGGGGGACTTGCCACTCTGAGCCAGCTCGTGCAGGCTAGATTTAGAAAATACTTTTTCACACAAGTCCTGGGAGACGTGAGCAACTCTCTCTCTCTCGTCGCGTTGCCAACTGTGATTCCATGGATTCCCCTGGAGCTTCCATCACATGCCTCGCCGTCGCACCATGCCCCCCACCCAACCACCACCTCTCCGGCCACGAGCCGGCCAACACATCCATATCCTTCTAAAGCCCATCGCAAAGCAAGAAGACCCATTACCCCCCAACTGGAGAATGTTCAACTGGCAACGAGCCAGCCTTCTCCCTCCCCCTGTCCCCAGCCATTTTCACCATTTCTTTTATCTGGCAAAGAGAAATGTTTAAAGAAAATGATGCAAGTGCTCAGTTTTTCTCAATGCCTGGATGATTCTTCTCCTGGGTTGGATACAGCAGGATCCCGGAGATTTACCTTCCTATTCCTGGAGACTCCAGGACAATGCTGGGGAGTTAGCAACCCTCTCAATCCATCAGTTTCCAGCTCAAATCACAGAATCCCTCCAATGGACAAGGAGGCCATTCAGCCCATCCAGCCTGCACTGACCCTCCGACAATGTATCTCACCCAGGGTCATATTCTCAGAACCCCATGTATTTACCATGCTAATTCCCCCGAACCTGCACACCTAAGGGGCAATTTACCACGGCTAATCCCCCAATTTACACATCTTTGGACACGAAGGGGCAATTTACCATGGCCAATCCACATAACCGACACATCTTTGGAGTGACATAGGGAGAATCTACATAGGTCAGGAGACATGAACTGGAAAAGTCAGGGGGATGGGTTTTAAATACAGAGGATACATTAGGGGCTGAATGGCCTTCTCCTGATCCACATTTGGAACCTGGATTGAGAATGATCTGACCTTTGTCACTGTGTGTTTCCTTGTTCTGGGGTACACTCTCTGCCTCCTCCACCTTCACATCGGGGATAACAAATGTTGTCTTTGTGGGTCTGTGTGAGATAGATAGAGAGAGTGAGTTATCAGAACACTCATTACACAGCGAACTCAGGAACTTCTCCCAACTGACGGTGCAATTGGAAAACACCCTTTCCGATAAAACCACCACCCTGATCCAATCTCAGCCCGTTACCCCCCCCACCCCCGCTGTGTCCAGTTTCTCCTCCCACCCCTACCCTCTTCCCCCTGTTCCCTTTCCCACTCTTCAAAGAACAGAGAAGAATACAGCACAGGAAACAGGCCCTTCGGCCCTCCAAGCCTGTCCCGCTCATTGGTCCAACTAGACCATTTGTTTGTACCCCTCTATTCCCAGTCTGTTCATGTGGCTATCTGGATCAGTCTTAAACGATCCCAGTGTGTCCGCCTCAACCACCTTGCCTGGCAGCGCATTCCAGGCCCCCACCACCCTCTGTGTAAAATACACCCCCCGCATGTCTGAGTTAAACCTTGCCCCCTTCACCTTTAACCTGTGACCCCTTGTGTTTGTCACCTCTGACCTGGGAAAAAGCTTCCCACTGTTCACCCTATCTCTGCCCTTCATAATTTCATACACCTCTATCAGGTCTCCTCTCATCCTCCGTCTGCCCAGGGAGAACAAGCCCAGTTTACCCAATCTCTCCTCACAGCTAATGCCCTCCGTACCAGGCAACATCCTGGTAAACCTTTTCGGTACTCTCTCCAAAGCCTCTACGTCCTTCTGGTCGTGTGGCGACCAGAACTGGAAGCAGTACTCCAAATGTGGCCAAAGCAACATTCAACATTAGCTCATTATCAAGCTGGATTATGGCAAGGGTAAGCATGTATCCGAATATTGGACAATGGTTTGGAGAGATCGGGAAGTGGGAGAGAACTCAACTCAATCCCATCGGAAACAGCCTTGTGCTTGGTATGGAATTAGGGATGCCCTGCTGGCAGGGTGAGGATTGGCACGGCAATGGGCTCAGTGCCAGCGTAGGGTTTCCGGACAGTGTGGGGGTTCAGGGTGGAATTAGCCCCAGTATGGGGGTTCAGGATGGGGTCAGCCTCAGTATGGGGGTTCCAGACAGTTGTGGGGGTTCAGGATGGGAAGAACCTCAATTTGGGGGTTCCGGATAGTGCAGGGGTTCCGGATGGGATTAACCTCAGTGTGGGGGTTCCGGATGGGATTATCCTCAGTGTGGGGGTTCTGGATGGGATTAACCTCAGTGTGGGGGTTCCGGATGGGATTAACCTCAGTGTGGGGGTTCGGGATGGGATTATCCTCAGTGTGGGGGTTCCGGATGGGATTAACCTCAGTGTGGGGGTTCCGGATGGGATTATCCTCAGTGTGGGGGTTCCGGATGGGATTATCCTCAGTGTGGGGGTTCCGGATGGGATTAACCTCAGTGTGGGGGTTCCGGATGGGATTATCCTCAGTGTGGGGGTTCCGGATGGGATTATCCTCAGTGTGGGGGTTCCGGATGGGATTAACCTCAGTGTGGGGGTTCCGGATGGGATTATCCTCAGTGTGGGGGTTCCGGATGGGATTATCCTCAGTGTGGGGGTTCCGGATGGGATTATCCTCAGTGTGGGGGTTCGGGATGGGATTAACCTCAGTGTGGGGGTTCCGGATGGGATTATCCTCAGTGTGGGGGTTCCGGATGGGATTAACCTCAGTGTGGGGGTTCCGGATGGGATTATCCTCAGTGTGGGGGTTCCGGATGGGATTATCCTCAGTGTGGGGGTTCCGGATGGGATTATCCTCAGTGTGGGGGTTCCGGATGGGATTATCCTCAGTGTGGGGGTTCCGGATGGGATTATCCTCAGTGTGGGGGTTCGGGACAGTGTGGGGGTTCGGGATGGGATTAACCTCAGTATGGGGGTTCCGGATGGGATTATCCTCAGTGTGGGGGTTCCGGATGGGATTATCCTCAGTGTGGGGGTTCCGGATGGGATTTTCCTCAGTGTGGGGGTTCGGGACAGTGTGGGGGTTCGGGATGGGATTAACCTCAGTGTGGGGGTTCCGGATGGGATTAACCTCAGTGTGGGGGTTCCGGATGGGATTATCCTCAGTGTGGGGGTTCCAGATGGGATTATCCTCAGTGCGGGGGGTTCCGGACAGTGTGGGGGTTTGGACTGGGATTAACCTCAGTGTGGGGGTGCCGGTCAGTGGAAGGGTTCTGGACAGTTTTGGGGTTCCGGATGGGATTAACCTCAGCGTGGGGGTGCCGGTCAGCGTGGGGGGTTCGGGATGGGATTAACCTCAGTGTGGGGGTTCGGGATGGGATTAACCTCAGCGTGGGGGTGCCGGTCAGCGTGGGGGGTTCCGGATGGGATTAACCTCAGTGTGGGGGTTCCGGATGGGATTATCCTCAGCGTGGGGGTTCGGGATGGGATTAACCTCAGTGTGGGGGTTCCGGATGGGATTATCCTCAGCGTGGGGGTTCGGGATGGGATTAACCTCAGTGTGGGGGTTCGGGATGGGATTATCCTCAGCGTGGGGGTTCGGGATGGGATTAACCTCAGTGCGGGGGGTTCCGGATGGGATTATCCTCAGTGTGGGGGTTCGGGACAGTGTGGGGGTTCGGGATGGGATTAACCTCAGCGTGGGGGTTCCGGTCAGTGGAAGGGTTCTGGACAGTGTGGGGGTTCGGGATAGGATTAACCTCAGTGCGGGGGGTTCCGGATGGGATTATCCTCAGTGTGGGGGTTCGGGACAGTGTGGGGGTTCGGGATGGGATTAACCTCAGTGCGGGGGGTTCCGGATGGGATTATCCTCAGTGTGGGGGTTCGGGACAGTGTGGGGGTTCGGGATGGGATTATCCTCAGTGTGGGGGTTCGGGATGGGATTAACCTCAGTGTGGGGGTTCCGGTCAGCGCGGGGGGTTCCGGATGGGATCAGCCCCAGTATTCCCTCCTCCTCCTACCTCTGTGCTTCGATGCTACATCCGGAATGCCAGGAGGTTGATGAAGGCGGGGGTCGAATCCGCTCATTATCATCCTGCATCTGCAATCTGATTGGCCGGCGCAGTCCCCACGAGATGTTGAGGAGTCCCTCGATGATCAGCTCCTCTTCTTCCTACCGAGGGTGGGGAGGGAGATTCGTCAGATCGGCCTCGGGGAGGCAGGGTCGTTCCCCTCAGAGTGACCGAGATCGAGGGAAGGTCTAATCCAGGCGGACAACGAAGAGGAACTCCTGTTGGCTGATGGTCCAAGGCCACAGGGCCCGGGGTTGAGGGAGAGCGTGACCCTCTCTGTACACCGTCAGTGGGAATGGTCCACAGGCTTAGCTCAGCACTGAGAGAAATCCACCAGGGAAACAGCATCGGCTCAAAGGGCAGAACGGCCTCCTGTGCCAATATTCCCGGGGGGAGTCGCCCCCATGGGGAGCGGTGAAGATGAATGTAGATAGATTTCAGGGGATACTGGACAAACACAAGAGGGGGAAATGGATTTAAGACGGGGTGGGGGGGGGGGAGGTAGACACGTCCCCCTCCGACCCTGCTGGACAGGCCTGATGTACCTGATACACTGCTGCCCTCCTGTGGGTTCAGCAAGCACTGCATGGTGCTCCTGCTATTTTATTGACTCATTCACGGGGTACAGGAGTCACTGGCTGAGCCGCCGTTTATCACCCAGCCCTCAGGGAAATTAAGAGTCAACCACATTGCTGTGGCTCTGGACTCACATGGAGGCCAGGCCGGGTAAGGACAGCAGATTTCCTTCCTGTGGACGTGAATAAACCAGGTGAGAAGGAAACCTGCCATCCTTACCCGGTCTGGCCTCAATCACAGTGGTTGGCACTGCTGCCACACAGTGCCAGGGACCCAGGTTCAGTTCCAGCCTCGGGTCACTGTCTGTGCAGAGTCTGCGCCTTCTCCCCGTGTCAGCGTGGGTTTCCTCCCACACTCCAAAGATGTGCAGGTTCGGGGGACTGGACGCGCTGAATTGCTCCTTACTGTCTCAAGATGTCTAGGTTAGATGGATGAGCCATGGTAACCACGGTGGGGGAGAGGGCCTGGGTCAGATACTCTGTCAGAGAGTCAGCAAAGACCTCAATGGGACGAATGGCCTCTTCTGCACTGTGAGGATTGTATAATTACCAGTGGGGTTGAATCTTAACTGCCTCTGAAATGGCTGAGTGGGATGCTCAGTTTGTGGGGAAATGAGGGATGGGTAATAAATGCTGGCCATGTTAGTGATGACCACATCCCAGTGCTTTCTGGGATGCCTTGGCACTCTGCCCCGAGTCAGAGAGACATCCTCAGGAAGATTCAAATGGGAGACAGAGGATGAAGGAGAGAACTCCAGACCGTGGGGCCAGTGAGATTGAGTTTGTGTGATCAGTTTGAACTAAACCAGGTCTATCCTGTGGGTTGTCACTGTAACGACACCAGGCCTGGGGCACTGGGGTCACTGTAACGACACCAGGCCTGGGGCACTGGGGTCACTGCAACGACACCAGGCCTGGGCACTGGGGTCACCGTTATGACACCAGGCCTGGGCCCTGGGGTCACCGTTATGACACCAGGCCTGGGCCCTGGGGTCACCCTAACGATACCAGGCCTGGGCCCTGGGGTCACCGTAACGATACCAGGCCTGGGGCACTGGGGTCACCCTAACGATACCAGGCCTGGGGCACTGGGGTCACCCTAACGATACCAGGCCTGGGCACTGGAGTCACCCTAACGATACCAGGCCTGGGCACTGGAGTCACCGTTACGACACCAGGCCTGGGCACTGGAGTCACCCTAACGATACCAGGCCTGGACCCTGGGGTCACCCTAACGATACCAGGCCTGGGCACTGGAGTCACCCTAACGATACCAGGCCTGGGCACTGGGGTCACCCTAACGACACCAGGCCTGGACCCTGGGGTCACCCTAACGATACCAGGCCTGGACCCTGGGGTCACCCTAACGATACCAGGCCTGGGCACTGGAGTCACCCTAACGATACCAGGCCTGGGCCCTGGGGTCACCGTAACGATACCAGGCCTGGGGCACTGGGGTCACCCTAACGACACCAGGCCTGGACCCTGGGGTCACCCTAACGATACCAGGCCTGGGCCCTGGGGTCACCCTAACGATACCAGGCCTGGGCCCTGGGGTCACCCTAACGACACCAGGCCTGGACCCTGGGGTCACTGTCAGCCACACTGAATTCAAGTGAAGAGTTTACCTCTCTGTGTCGCAGCTGGGCAGTCTGTCCTTCATAATAATAGTTATACGTCTTCAAGTGTCCCAGTAACTCCTTCCTAGAGGGAAGAGATCAAAGAGTGTGCTTATATTCATTTATCGTCTCTCCATTCCCATCACCACACATAACAGCTATCTCACAGTGAGTACACCCACCCGGGTCAGTGCTGAGGGAGTGCCGCACTGTCAGAGGGTCAGTGCTGAGGGAGTGCCGCACTGTCAGAGGGTCAGTGCTGAGGGAGTGCCGCACTGTCAGAGGGTCAGTGCTGAGGGAGTGCCGCACTGTCAGAGGGTCAGTGCTGAGGGAGTGCCGCACTGTCAGAGGGTCAGTGCTGAGGGAGTGCCGCACTGTCAGAGGGTCAGTGCTGAGGGAGTGCCGCACTGTCAGAGGGTCAGTGCTGAGGGAGTGCCGCACTGTCAGAGGGTCAGTGCTGAGGGAGTGCCGCACTGTCAGAGGGTCAGTGCTGAGGGAGTGCCGCACTGTCAGAGGGTCAGTGCTGAGGGAGTGCCGCACTGTCAGAGGGTCAGTGCTGAGGGAGTGCCGCACTGTCAGAGGGTCAGTGCTGAGGGAGTGCCGCACTGTCAGAGGGTCAGTGCTGAGGGAGTGCCGCACTGTCAGAGGGTCAGTGCTGAGGGAGTGCCGCACTGTCAGAGGGTCAGTGCTGAGGGAGTGCCGCACTGTCAGAGGGTCAGTGCTGAGGGAGTGCCGCACTGTCAGAGGGTCAGTGCTGAGGGAGTGCCGCACTGCCAGAGGGTCAGTGCCGAGGGAGCGCCGCACTGCCAGAGGGTCAGTGCCGAGGGAGCGCCGCACTGCCAGAGGGTCAGTGCTGAGGGAGTGCCGCACTGTCAGAGGGTCAGTGCCGAGGGAGCGCCGCACTGCCAGAGGGTCAGTGCTGAGGGAGCGCCGCACTGCCAGAGGGTCAGTGCCGAGGGAGCGCCGCACTGCCAGAGGGTCAGCGCCGAGGGAGTGCCGCACTGTCAGAGGGTCAGTGCCGAGGGAGCGCCGCACTGTCAGAGGGTCAGCGCCGAGGGAGCGCCGCACTGCCAGAGGGTCAGCGCCGAGGGAGCGCCGCACCGCCAGAGGGTCAGCGCCGAGGGAGCGCCGCACCGCCAGAGGGTCAGCGCCGAGGGAGCGCCGCACCGCCAGAGGGTCAGTGCCGAGGGAGTGCCGCAGCACCAGAGGGTCAGTGCCGAGGGAGCGCCGCACTGTTATGAAGTCAATCAGAAACTGCAGCTCGCACCTTCAACCTGACTAAGGTCCAACTAATATTTAGAAACAAATAATTACAAATTAATATTTCCTTGTCAGAGGTTGGGAATATCTCTCGGGAGGTGTTCTCATGTTGAACCGTTCTGCATGTCTGTTTCACATTGAGGCTTGCTGTGGTTGATTGGTTAAGCCTGGGTGTGGACTCAGAGTAAAGTCAGATGCAATGAGGGAGAGCTGGAGTTGAAGCAGGGGACAGAGATTTGAAAGCACGGTGAATGAAACAGGTTCCACACGCACGGTGGGACTTACAACACCATCGCGGTGATTCGAAAACCCACCGGCTTTGGCCAATTGGCAAACCCCACACCATCAAATTCTGCCCACGAAAACTATTGTCATCTTTACATCGCTCTCAGCTGTAAACTATACAATAGGTGGGAGAAATAAAACAATCCAATCTCTTTTCCCCTCAGTCTCTTCAGGCTTCCAAGGAAAGTATTCTTGTTTCACAAGCTCAGGAATCAGTATGAAGTCTCACAACACCAGGTTAAAGTCCAACAGGTTTATTTGGAATCACGAGCTTTCGGAGCACTGCTCCTTCAGCAGGTGAGTGAAGGTTAGAGCTAAACTGACCAAGGGGCAGTGCTCCTGATTCCAAATAAACCTGTTGCACTTTAACCTGGTGTTGTGAGACTTCTTACTCTGTCCACCACTGTCTCCACATCAACAGAGAGAAAGCAGTAAGATCCAATCTCCCAGCCAGCCCTCCCTTCGCCAACACATTCATCCAGGTCAGATTAATGAGACAAATAAAACCTTGATCGTGAGAGGATTTGAGTCCGGGGGCAGGGATGCCTTCTTATCAGTAGACAGGGCCTTGTCGAATATTGTTTGCAGTTTTGGTGTCCTTATCTGAGGAAGGGTGTCCTTGCTCTGAAGGGAGTGCAGCGAAGGTTTACCCGGCTGATTCCCGGGATGGGGGGGTACTGACGTACGAGGGGAGATTGAGTTGATTGCGATTGCTTTCCGAACAAGTCTCTTATCGAGACTGATAAAATTCTAACAGGGTTAGACAGGGCAGATTCAGGATGGTGGGGACTCCAGAACCAGGAGTCTGAGGATACAGGGCAGACTGTTTGAGTTGAGTTTATTTATTCGGATCATTAACGCTGCAGTGAAGTCACTGAGAAAATTTAGGACAGAGGTGAGGAGAGGTGGTGAACGTGTGGAATTCACTCCCACAGAGAAGAGTCGAGGCCAAAACATTGTGTGATTTCAAGAAGAGATTAGATATCACTCTTGGGGTGAACGGGATGGAGGGATATGGCAGGGAAGGGGAAATCAGGAGATTGAATTCAACGTTCAGCCGTGATCAAAATGAACGGTGGGGCAGGCTCGAAGGGCTGAATGGCCTCCTCCTGCTTCTCGCTTTGAGGGACTCCTTCATCGCAGCCTCACCAAACTGCACCATTGGGGGGGGCGGTGGGGAAACAGAAACTCAGTCCAGTGGGGGGGGTGGGGGGAAGGAAAGACGGAGAGGCTGAAGGAGGGAATTCCGGAGCCGAGGAAGCAGTGACGGGAATGGGGGGGACGTGTGTCCCAGAGTAACAGGTCATGAATATGGAATGGCTGTTTGGTTTCAAGGCGCTTGACGACAAAGGGGAGACTCGGGAAGGTCTTTGACACCAGCGGTTGCTATGGAGCCAGGCAGCAAACAAGGGGAGCAGTCAGACGGTCGGACGCGTTCTCTCTGTCTGCGCTTTCAGTCGGGCTTGTGAAAGTCACATGAGCGGTTTGCAGACGGAGAGCTGGCAGTCATGTGGTGAACAGGAGGACGGGGAACTTTCTATCAGAAAGTGCAGGACAGGAGGGAGTCCATTCCTCTGAGCTGAATCAGTAATACGAACCCCACACAAACGGAACAAAGCTCCTCTGTGTATCCCCCAGGGTCTGACCCACACCCCCTGCCAGCCAACCAACCATTCTCTCCCTCCCTTTGTGTGGCCCCGCTGACTCCGACTCCCAGGCAACCTCTGTTCCCTCTCACAATAACTCACGGCAGGCTATTCAACCACAATGGGCATGTCACGCCCCAAAGCAACCCCCCCCCCCCCCCCCCCCCTCCCCCACCACTCTCAACATCCATTCACTGACATGTCCAGCACAGGAGGCCATTCAGCCCATCGCCTCTACACACAGGCAACAAGGAACTCCTGACTGCACTCGTTTCCCAGGCTGCGAACCCAGAAACTCGGCTCCTGCTCTGGGGACCCGGGGTTCAAACCCCACCACGGCAGAAGATGGAATTTGAATTCAACAAAAGAATCTGGAATTAAGAATCTACCGATTCCTGCGAAACCATTGTCGATGGTTCACTCATGTCCCTTCAGGGAAGGAAATCTGCCGTCCTTACCCGGTCTGGCCTACACGTGACTCCAGAGCCATGGTGACGTGGTGGGCTCTCAGCTCCCCTGTGAGATGGGCGAGGGGGACACCCGTTTCAAGGGTAATGAGGACAGGTCAGTCAATGCTGGCCCAGCCAATGACACACATGTCCCATCAACAAATGAAAAAATCCACAAAGCAAATGCTTGTGCCTCAGAATCTGGCCATTCCACCCCCTCCTGTAAGCCTAGCTCCTCCAGTCGGACATGTTCTTCAAGCTTTCGTCACAAGAACATCAGAACTGGGAGCAGGAGTCGGCCATCTGGCCCCTCGAGCCTGCTCCCCCATTCAATAAGATCATGGCTGATCTTTTCATGGACTCAGCTCCACTTACCCACCTGCTCACCATAACCCTTAATTCCTTCACTGTCAAAAATTTATCTGTCCTTGCCTTAAAAACATTTATTGAGGTACCTCAACTGCTTCATAGAGTCCTAGAGGATTACAGCATGGAAACAGGCCCTTCGGCCCAACTTGTCCATGCTGTCCATTCTTTTTAAACCCCTTAGCTTGTCCCAGTTGCCCACATCCCTCTATACCCATCGCACCCATGTAACTAAACACTTTTTAAAAGACAAAATTGTACCCCCTCTACTCCTACCTCTGGCAGCTTGTTCCAGACACTCACCACCCTCTGTGAAAAAATTGCCCCTCTGGATCCTTTTGTATCTCTCCCCTCTCACCTTAAACCTCTGCCCTCTCATTTTAGACTCCCCTACTGGGCAGTGAATCCCACTGATTCACAACCCTTTGTGTGAAGAAGTTCCTCCTCAACTCAGTCCTAAATCTGCTTCCCCTTTATTTTGAGGCTATGCCCATTAGTTCTCGTTTCACCTGTCAGTGGAAACAACTTCCCTGCTTCTATCTTATCTGTTCCCTTCATAATCTTATATGTTTCCATAAGATCTCCCCTCATTCTTCTGAATTCCAATGAGTATAGCCCCAGTCTCCTCAGTCTCTCCTCATCAGCCAACCCTCTCAACTCCGGAATCAGCCCAGTGAATCTCCTCTGCGCCCCCTCCAGTGCCAGTATATCCTTTCTCAAGGAAGGTCAACACTCACTCCTAACCACACACCCGGTCAAATAGCCCTTACAAGAAAATGAATACTTGACCAATAACACAGGAATAACGAACACATCTGCTCCAGGTCTCTCCCATTCATCTCTCTGATCGCTGCAAATACTATCTTGAATTCCTCAAGTACTGACCACACTGAGGTTTCTGTCTGTGCTCACTCCGAATCAATCCATCCAGGATCCTTCCTGCCATTCTCCCTCCTCAGATCTCCACCTTTTACATTTATTGATCAGAGCCACAAGTCAGGATTACGTTAACACCGCAATGATATTACTGTGAAAATCCCCTAGTCGCCACACTCTGGCGCCTGAAGGAGAATTTAGCATGGCCAATCCACCGAACCAGCATGTCTTTCACATTGTTGGGCACCCGGAGGAAACCCATGCAGACACGGGGAGAACGTGCAGACTCCACACAGACAGGGACCCAGGCTGGGAATTGAACCCAGGTCCCTGGTGCTGTAAGGCAGCAGTGCTAACTACATTCTGCATGGATCAGTTGGTGCAGATCTTCACAGACATCTTCAACCTTTCTTTCCAACAATCTGAGGTCCCTGTCTGCTTCAAGAAGATGACCATCATTCCGGTACCTAAGGACAACCAGGCAGTGTGCCTTAAGGACTATTGGCCGGTGGCTCTGATATCTATCATGATGAAATACTTTGAAAGTTTAGTCATGGCACGAATCAATCCCAGCCTCCCGGACTACCTGGATCCACTACAGTTTGCCGACTGCCGCAACAGGTCCACTGCAGACACCATCTCCCTGGCCCTGCTCTCAACCCTGGAACATCTCGATTACAAGGACACTTCTGTCAGACTCCTATTTATTGACGACAGCTCAGCCATCAACACTATTATTCCCACAAAACTCATCTCCAAACTCCGTGGCCTGGGCCTCGGCACCTCCCTGTGCCACTGGATCCTGAACTTCCTAACTCAGAGACCACAATCAGAAAGGATAGGGAACAAAACCTCCTCCCCAATCATCCTCAACACCGGTGCCCCACAAGGCTGTGTTCTCAGACCCCTCCTATACTCCTTATACACTATCACTGTGTGGCCAAACTCCCCTCCAATTCAATTTTCAAGTTTGCTGACGACACTACCACAGTGGGTTGGATCACAAACAATGACGGGACAGAGTGCAGGAATGAGATAGAGGGCGGGAAAGTGGAACTGAGCCACGACAGATCAGCCATGATCTTATTGAATGGCGGGGCAGGCTCGAAGGGCCAGATGGCCTACTCCTGCTCCTATTTCTTATGTTCTTATGTTCTTATGTTCTTATGTTCTTATCTGGTGAACTGGTGTGGCAACAATAATAATAATAATAATAATAATAACAATAATCTCTCCCTCAATGTCAACAAAACAAAGGAGATTGTCATTGACTTCAGGAAGTGTAAAGGAGAACATGCCCCTGTCTACATCAATGGGGATGAAACAGAAAGTGTTGAGAGATTCAAGTCTTTAGGTGTCCAGATCACCACCAACCTGTCCTGGTCCCCGCCATGCTGACACTATCGTTAAGAAAGCCCCACCAACGCCTCTACTTTATCAGACTAATGAAATTTGGCATGTCAGCTACGACTCTCACCAGCTTTTACAGATGCCCCATAGAAAGCATTCTTTCTGGTTATGTCACAGCTTGGTATGGGCTCCTGCTCTGCCCAAGACCACAAGGAACTACAAAAGCTCATGAACGTAGCCCAGTCCATCACACAAACCAGCCTCCCATCCACTGACTCTGTCTACACTTCCCACTGCCTCGGGAAAAGCAGCCAGGATAATTAAGGACCCTCACACATTCTCTCTTCCACCTTCTTCCTTCGGGAAAAAGATACAATACTCTGAGATCACGTACCAACTGACTAAGAACAGCTTCTTCCCTGCTGCTGTCAGACTTTTGAATGGTCCTACTTCGCATTAAGTTGATCTTTCTCTCCACCCTAGCTCTGACTGTCACACGACATTCTGCACTCTCCTTTCCTTCTCTATGAATGGTATGCTTTTGTCTGTGTAGCGCGAAGAAACAATACTTTTCACTGTATGTTAATCCATGTGACAATAATAAATCAAATCAAATCCATGTTTCTTCCCAATATTCCTCCCATTTTCTTTACCAAGTTGAGATGATCACAGCTTCAGCCATTCCCTGGGATAAATGATTCTGTGATCCACAATTCTATGTCCTGAGCTCACCCTTGTTTTAAAAGTGAGGGCTCCCTCTTACTGCCTCCCCCACCCCAGTGACCCCACTCAACAACCCAGGATGAGGGGAGACTGTTCCCTTTCCTGGTGGCCTCTCCCTCCAACCCTTTGCTGCTTTCCAAATCCTCCATTGCAGTTTCTGACACTCAGTGAGGCCCAAACAGAGAAACAGGAGTGAAGAATTGTGAGATATGCTCGATGGGGAAGGCAAGAATGGAAGAATTGGTAGCAGGCATGGTGGGCTGAATGTACAGCACAGAGTCAGGCCAATCGATGAGTGGGCCCCCTCGACCCAGCTCTGCCGCTCAGCGAGACCGTGGTTGATCTATCTCCATCCCCTCCCTCACATCCCTGGATTCCACCGTGTTCAAAACTCTTAGCAATCTCAGCCTTGAATATCCTCAACAAGTTAGCATCCAGAGGCCCCCCCCGGACACTCACTATCCCCCCAGTGGTAAAATTCCCCCACCTCTTCAAAAAACATGGAAAATGACAGCACAGGAACAGGCCCTTCGGCCCTCCAAGCCTGCACCGACCATGCTATCTGACTGAACTGAAACCCCCAACCCTTCCGGGTACCATATCCCTCAATTCCTATCCTAGTCATGTATTTGTCCAGAAGCCCCTTAAAACTCAGTACCTTATCCACTTCCACTAGCTCCTCCGATAGCACCCAGTTCTCTCTGTGTAAAAAATCTACCTCCTATATTTCCTTTAGACCTTGCCCCTCGCACCTTAAACCTGTGTCCCCAGTAATTGACTCTTTCACCCTGGGAAAAAGCTTCTGACTATCCACTCTGTCCATGCCTCTCAGAATCTTGGAGACTTCTATCAGTTTGCCCACCCAACCTCCATTGTTCCAGTGAGAACAAACAAAGTTTCTGCAACCTCTCCTCATAGCTAATGTCCTCCATACCAGGCAACATCCTGGTAAATCCTTTCTGTACCCTCTCCAAAGCCTCCACATCCTTCTGGGACTGTGGTGCCCAGAATTGAACACTATATTCCAAGTGCGGCCTAACTAAGGTTCTATAAAGCTGCAACATGACTTGCCAAGTTTTAAACTCAATACCCCGGCCGATGAAGGCAAGCATGCCGTGTGCCTTCTTGACCACTTTCTCCACCTGCATTACCACTTTCAGTGACCTGTGTACCTGTGCACCCAGATCCGTTTGCCTATCAATACTCTTAAGGGTTCTGCCATTTACTGTATATTTCCTATCTCTATTAGACCTTCCAAAATGCATTATATCACATTTGCCTGGATTAAACTCCATCTGCCATCTCCCTGCCCAAGTCTCCAAATGATCTATATCCTGCTGTATCCTCTGACGGTCCTCATTACTATCCACAAATCCACCAACCTTCATGTCATCCACAAACTTACTAATCAAACCTGTTACATTTTCCTCCGAATCATTTCTATATATTACAAACAGCAAAGGTCCCAGCACTGATCCCTGAGAAACACCATTAATCACAGCCCCGCTGCTACACTCTGTCTTCCATGACCGAGCCAGTTTGGTATCCACCTTGCCAGCTCACCTCTGATCCCATGTGACTTCACCTACTGTACCTCATGCCGAGGTACCCACCTCAAGTCTAGCCTGTAGAGTCGGGGCAAGCGTCCTCTCTGCACCCAGGGATCTGATAACGGCCAACTTGGCAAGTCCAGATGGAGTGCCTGTCTCAATCTCTCACTCACACGACAGAAAGGGAGAAATAGGGAGGCGGGGGGGGGGGGGGGTGGCGGGGAGTGGCAGGAGCAGTAGAGAGGGGGGTGGGGCTAGAGAGAGGGAGGGACAAAGAATGGGAACGGAAGGTGGGAGGTACTGGTCTCAATTCTGTTTTGACTCGGAGGTGGTTTTTCCCTCTGCATGATTTTGGAACCCACTCCCCAAGGGGTACCTCACCTCATCATCTTATCCCAAAGTGTGTGAGCTGATAGGAAACTGCTGCTATTAGTGAAATGAAAGCAGGATCTGACACTCTCTCTCAAGAAGAATTAACACGTCTTTATTTTAAACCTCATTAAACAATTAACTAACTGAATAAAATCCCAGTAGAATGCAGTTCAGATATTACAAGACTCGTTCAGGAACAATAAAATAAATCCTTACAGAATAAAGTCACGCTCAAATAATGTAATACCAGGTGTCTGGTGGAAGAACTAGGAGAAGGAGTCGGCCATCTGGCCCCTCGAGCCTGCTCCCCCATTCAATAAGATCATGGCTGATCTTTTCATGGACTCAGCTCCACTTACCCACCCGCTCACCAGAACCCTTAATTCCTTTACTGTTCAAAAATTTATCGATCCTTGCCTTAAAAACGTTCAATGAGGGAGCCTCAACTGCTTCACTGGGCAGGGAATTCCATAGATTCACAACCCTTTGGGTGAAGAAGTTCCTCCTCAACTCAGTCCAAAATCTGCTCCCCCTTATTTTGAGGCCATGCCCCCGAGTTCTAGAAAGTGCTTTTGATGCTTCCGTCTCGAACACTTTCTGAGTTGGTATCTCTTTCTCTTCAGATGGCGACTTTGTGAAGACATGTATTCTAGACGAGAGCCTCGCCTCTCCCTCCTCCCGAATAAAGAGGTGGCAAGTTTCCTCTAACCATTATTCCCCCTTGTCCGGGTTTATATCCCTGGAATGACCTCACAGTATTCCTGCAATCTGAGTGGTTTGAAGCTGTCAACAACACTCACATTTGATTCCCATTGGTCTTGCGCTTCTGCAAACTTCCTTTCAACTTAATGGTTCAATTCAAAAGCCTGTTTTGTTCTGCTGGAATACTAACCTCTAGGCTTTGACGCAATGTTAAAAACCTGTTTCTACAGCCTGCTCTCTGCAATTTAAAAATCCAAGCACAAAGACACCTTTTAAAGAGACAATAACGTATGATTTCTTCTTTTTGATTTTAGCATTTCTTTTCACTGTTTACATTTGTCAAACACTATATTTTTAAACCTTATACAGGCAACTTTATAACAATTCTGCTTTGCCAGCTGGACATGGTTCCCTGGGATTCACTCACTTGGGAATGTACTTGTCTTCCCCAATCCGAATGGGATCATCCATCATTGGTGGAACGGTCATCATTGGCTGGTTCTGGTGAGAAAGACAGGGAAGATGGCAGTGAGTGGAGGAGATGATTTTCTGGTCTGAGTGAAGTCTACTGAGCTCCCCCCACCCCCATCTTCTCAATACAGCAGCAACGATACAAGCTCTGCTTGCATTCCAGCTCTCATCCATCAACCTCGCCTCACCGTGCACTGTTACCCCTGGCTTCAGAACAGTGACAATAGACAGTCTGTAACAAATCACCTCAGCACACCTCATCCGACAGACTGCACCTCTGACAGTGTAGCACTCCCTGAGCCCCGCTGATCAAGTATCAAGCCTGCCAAGAGTGGGGTTTGAACCCATGACCTTCTGAAGCATTTCCCACTGGGAATCGGATGGGGAGCGGAGTCAGATGCTGCAAAACTGCACAGGCTGAGAAGAAGGCAAAGTGTTTGATTCATGGAAATGTAGGCAGTTAGTGCAGTGATTTCCCCACCGCCGCCCCTCTCTCCACACTGAAATACATCATTACACATTCCAGCACAGGAGCAAGGTGTAGATCAATAGTCTACAAAACCTCGGTGTCCTCATGCATCAGTCACCGAAAGTAAGTGCACAGGTGCAGCAGGCAGTGGAGAAGGTAAATGGCATGTTGGCCTTCATAGCGAGAGGATTTGAGTTCAGGGATAGGGATTGTTACTGTTGTATAGGATGTTGGTGAGGTCACACCTGGAGTACTGTGTATAGTTTTGGTGTCCTTATCTGAGGAAGGGTGTCCTTGTGCAGAGGGAGTACAGCAAGGGGTGGCAGGTCTGTCCTATGAGGAGAGACTAAGTCGGTTGGGATGATATTCACTGGAGTTTAGAGGAGTGAGAGGGGATCTCATAGAAACTTATAAAATTCTAACAGGGTTAGACAGGGGAGATTCAGAAAGAATGTTCCCCATGGTGGGTGAGTCCAGAACCAGGGGTCATAGTTTGAGGATAAGGGGTAAACTATTTTGAACGGGGGGCATGGTGGCACAGTGCTTTGTGCATTGCTGCCTCACAGCGCCAAGGACCCAGGTTTAATTCTAGCCTTGGGTGACTGTCTGTGTGGAGTTTGCACATTCTCCCCGTGTCTGCGTGGGTTTCCTCCCACACTCCAAAGATGTGCAGGTTCGGTTGATTGGCCATGAGAAATTGTCTGTAGCAGGGGAAAGATGTGAGGTGATGGGGATATGGTCGGTGCAGATCCAATGGGCCGAATGGCCTCCTTCTGCACTGTGGGGATTCTATGAGTCGATGAACTGAGTTGAGGAGAAATTTCTTCACCCAGAGGGTGCTGAATGTGTGGAATTCACCCCCACAGCAAGTAGTTCAGGCCAAAACATTGTGCGATTTCGAGAAGAAATTCGATGGAACTCCTGGGGCTAAAGGGATCCAGGGATATGGAGGGAGGGATCAGGATACTGAGTCTGATGATCAGCCATGATGTGAATGAATGGGGAAGCAGGCTGGAAGGGCCAGATGGCCTCCTGCTGCTTCCAGTTTGTGTGTGTGTGAGAGGACACTGCGGACCAGGCAGAATGGGAAGGATGTTGGAATGCTTAGCTGGAGAGGACATTCCCTGAGGAATGTGATGGCTGCAGGATCCCTGATTGAACAGGCAAGAAACCACTCCAGACTCTCAGAGAGAGAGAGCTACTCAGGCCAAATAACACAGTGGTTAGCACTGCTGCCTCTCAGCACCAGGGACCCAGGTTCGATTCCTGGCTCGGGTCACTGACTGTGCAGAGGAATCTGCACATTCTCCCCATGTCTGCGTGGGTTTCCTCCGGTGTCCTCCCACACCCCAAATGATAAGCAGGTTAGGTGGATTGCCCATGATGTGGGAAAGGTTATTTGTTCGTCACAAGTCAGGCTTACATTAACACTGCAATGAAGTTACTGTGAAATTGCCCCTTCGTGTCAGGGGGGACTAACTGGAGTAAACACGTGGGGTTATGAGGATAGGGCCTGACTGGGATTGTTGTTGGTGCAGGCTCGATGGATCGAATGGCCTCCTTCCTCACCGCAGGATTCAATGAACAGTGACAGAGTGGAATTCTGGAACACACACACACACACACACAGACACACACACACACACACAGACACGCTGCTCCAGATGGGTGAACTCAAACAGACTTTCAGATCCTCATTCTCAGAGTCAGTGGTATCTCAACACCAGTTGTTGCGAGGCAATGGCTCATTGCAGCTGCATCTGGAGCTCTGACTTCCTCTGTGAGACTCGCCTTGTGCTAAATGCCCATTTCGTTCCAGAGAAAGGTGTTGCTCAATATATTTCTGCAGAGTTGCAGTGCTGAGCTAGCAGTGTGGGGAGTGTGGAGGGGACAGACTGACACTGGGAACCCCTCAAGTCATTTATCATCACTCTCCTGACATTGAGATAGTGTCCTGAAGGTACAGCACTGTTCTCCAATGTCTGTTCCTGCTGCTCTTCACACTGACTGCTTGTGAATTGGTGTTTAAGGGAAATGCAGTAATAATATCATTCTTCTCACTGTGTCTCTGTGTGTGTGTGTGGCATCGCCAATGGGAACATTACAGACTTGTGCACTGCAGCATCCTCAAGGTGCTGGAGGGAAAAAGAGAGAGCGAGGGGGAGAGAGAAAAAGAGAGAGCGAGGAGGAGAAGAGACGGAGAGAGAGAAAAAGAAAGAGAGAGAGGGAGAGAGAGAAAGAAAGAGAAAGAAAGAGGGAGAGACAGAGAGAAAGAAAGAGAAAGAGAGAGGGAGAGAGAGAGAAAGAAAGAGAAAGAGAGAGGGAGAGAGAGAAAGAGAGAAAGAAAGAGAAAGAGAGAGGGAGAGAGAGAAAGAGAGAAAGAAAGAGAAAGAGAGAGGGAGAGAGAGAGAGAAAGAAAGAGAAAGAGAGAGGGAGAGAGAGAGAGAAAGAAAGAGAAAGAGAGAGGGAGAGAGAGAGAGAGAGAAAGAAAGAGAAAGAGAGAGGGAGAGAGAGAGAGAAAGAAAGAGAAAGAGAGAGGGAGAGAGAGAGAGAGAGAAAGAAAGAGAAAGAGAGAGGGAGAGAGAGAGAGAAAGAAAGAGAAAGAGAGAGGGAGAGAGAGAAAGAAAGAGAGAGAGGGAGAGAGAGAAAGAAAGAGAAAGAGAGAGGGTGAGAAAGAGAGAGGGGGAAGGGTGAGGAGGAAGCTGCAAGGTGATGCAGCTTTTCCTGTTGGGAAGTCCCATTCAGAGAAGTCAGATCATCTTCCAGAGTTGCAGTGATGCTGAAATATCCTCCAATCCAGGGTACAGGATAAATAACCCTGAGGGGGAGAGTGGACAAGTGCTTGATATCAGTGTGCCAAAGAGCCAGCACATTGCTTCAAATGGAACCTATACAGCCCTGAAGGAGGTGATTGACCCTGCAAGCTCCCGAAAACAAGAAAACCGAGATTTAATTCTTTCACTGGGAATCTTTTCCAGCCGGAAAGTGAGCCGGGGGTCCAGGTGTTGATCACTGACACTCGGTAATACTGTCTTGAGGGGATTGAACTATGAGGAGAGGCTGAATAAACTAGGCTTGTACTCGTTAGAGTTTAGAAGAATGAGGGGAGATCTCATTGAGACATATAAGATGATGAATGGGATGGATAGGATAGAGGTGGAGAGACTCTTCCCGCTCAAAAAAGACACTAGGACTAGGGGGCACAGCCTCAAGATAAAGGGGGGGCAGTTTAGAACGGAGTTGAGGAGGAACTTCTTCACTCAAAGGGTGGTGAATCTCTGGAATTCTCTGCCCGTTGAACTGGTGGAGGCTGCCTCGCTAAATATTTTTAAGACGCGGGTTGATGGGTTTTTGATAAGAGAGGGGATTAAGGGTTATGGGGAGAGGGCGGGAATGTGGAACTGAGCCACGACAGATCAGCCATGATTTTATTGAATGGCGGGGCAGGCTCGAAGGGCTAGATGGCCTACTCCTGCTCCTATTTCTTATGTTCTTATGTTATGACTCACCATCGCCAACACAGGGGGATCAGGAGATTGCCCATTGATATTCAATGGTGTTACACTGAATCCCCCACTGCCCACAGCCTGGGGGGGAGGGGGGTTCCCAGTGACCAGAAACTCAACTGGACTCACTACATTAACACAGTGGCTGCAAGAGCAGGTCAGAGACTGGGAATCCTGTGGTGACTAACTCACCCCCTGACTCCCCAAAGCCTGCCCACCATCTGGAAGGCACAAGTCAGGATGGAATCCTCCCCACTTACCTGGATGGGTGTAGCTCCAACAACACTCAAGAAGCTCGACACCATCCAGGACAAAGCAGCCCCACTCGATTGGGACCACATCCACAAACATCCACTCCAGCATCGCTGGGGGTGACAGGCTGCACTTTGGATTACAAAAAGATGGAGGGAGCAGAGCACAGATGTCCAACCATCTACAAGACACCCAGCACCCCCATGGTTCCTTCGACAGCACCTTCCAAACCCACAACCACTTCCATCTACAAGGACAAGGGCAGCCGATACCTGGGAACACCACCACCTACAAGTTCCCCTCCAAATCACTCACCATCCTGACCTGGAAATATATCGCCATTCCTTTGCAGTTGCTGGGCCAAAATCCTGGAACTCCCTCCCCAATTGCACTTTTTAAAGTTTATTTATTACCGTCCCAAGTCGGCTTGCATTAACACTTCAATGAAGTTACTGTGAAAACCCCCAAGTTGCCACACTCTGGCACCTGTTTGGGTACACTGAGGGAGAATTTAGCACGGCCAATGCACCCGAACCAACACGTCTTTTGGACTGTGAGAAGAAACCAGAGCAGTCGGAGGAAACCCACGCAGACATGGGGAGAATGTGCGGACTCCTTCCAGACGGTGATCCGAGGCCGGAATCAAACCTGGGTCCCTGGCACTGTGAAGCAGCAGTGCTCACCACTGTACCAGCATGCCACCTTGCGGGTGTACCTACACCACATGTCCTGCAGCAGTTCAAGAAGGCAGCTCGCCGTCACCCAACTCGGGATGGGCAATAAATCCTGGCCCAGCCAGCGATGCAGACATGCTGCGAATAATTGAAGAAAGACAACATTGGCACTAGCAGCCATTCCCAAACAGTGCAGATCTATCCTCATCTCACCTTCCTCATGTTTCATTCAGCCTTTTCTCATCAAAGCATCCACTGAATAAACTCTGGAGAAGTTTCTGCTTCAATCAGTAACTCTAATTCAGCGTGTTCCCACTGCTCCCTGTCCTGATCAGTCCCCACCCTCTGATATTTCATTCTGGAGTCAGCACCCTTTTATCTCGAACACTCCACTCGGAACGGCACGGTGGCACAGTGCCTCACACTGCTGCCTCACAGTGCCTGGGACCTGGGTTCGATTCCCAGCTTGGGTCACTGTCAGTCTGTGTCTGCGTGGGTCCCCTCCAGTTTCCTCTCACTGTCTGAAAGACTCGCTGGTTAGGGGCAAACGCCATGCTAAATTGTTCCTGGGAGCCCATGATATACATGGGGCTGAGGGATAAGAGCCAGTGCAGACTCAATGGGCCGAACGACTTCCTTCTGCACTGTCGGGATTGTAAATTGCCCCTTTAGTGTTGGGAAATCGCAGGGTAAGTAGGTGCCATAGAGTCTGGGTGGGATTGTCGTCAGTGCAGGCTGGATGTGGGGAACCCTCACTGCAAATGAGAACAGCTTCTCTGCTGCTGTGAGCCTCCTCATTCCCATTCCTGAAGCTGCTTTGTACCCTGTCTGGATGGGGCAGCCGGCTGGATTCTGCACTCGCTCGGCCCTGTTCATGCAGAGAACAGCTGCCTTCAGCAGCAGCAGTTACAGGCACTGACTTCCTGCAGTTAGCCCTGGGTTCCAGGATGATGCAGCCTGCAGCTGTCACAGAGAAACTGGTAGAAACACCGTGAACAGGCGTCAAGTCAGGAAATGTGTGGGTGACAGACCACAACCAAGATCCCAGAAAGCTGCAGCAAGGTCAAAAAAAACATGCTGAATGGGTTTACAGAAGTAAGCAAGCAGTATAGACACAGTGCTGGGTGTCTGTGTGTGTGTGTGTGTGTCTGTGTGTGTGTCTCTGTGTGTGTGTGTGTGTGTGTGTCTGTGTCTCTGTGTGTGTGTGTCTGTGTCTCTGTGTGTGTCTCTGTGTCTTTCACAGGGTGGACGCTGGAGCTATTCACAACACCATTTTCCCCAGCAGAATCCAGCATTGCAGCTCACATCTGGGTTCCATCAAATTCCTGCTGACCTCCTCCCACAACACACAGCAATGTCTCTCTGACTCCTCACTGCAGCATCTTAAATGAGCTGAAGTTACAATGCTAAACATCCTGTCGGCACTGACCGGATCACCTCGCACTCGAGGTGAGAATAACTCAAGAGAAAGGGGTGTGCTGTCTGAGAGAGGAACAGAGTGTGGCATTTCACCACAGTCAAAATCTTACAGAATGTGTTTACAGAATACAGAGTGGGAACAGTGCCACAGTGAGAGAGAGAGAGAGAGAGAGGACAGACAGACACAGAGAGAGAGACAGACAGGGAGAGACAGACAGGGAGAGAAAGAGAGACTAAGACAGACAGACAGAGAGACACAGAGAGAAAGAGAGAGAGAGCGATAGAGAGGGAGGGAGACAGAGCGTTTTCCACACTTGACTGTGGTGGGATGAGATTGTCAGTGCACTGTCTCTCTCACACACACACACACATCATTGTCATTCTGCAGGCTGGGGGGTATAAGATACCAGCAAACCTCTGTCTCTCTCTCACACACACACAACTGCAATCCTGCAGGCTGGGGTTTGGGCAGTGGGGGGGGATGGAATGAGACATCAGCCAACTTCCCTCTATCTCTCTCTCTCTCTCTCTCATCCCCCACACACCACTGTAATCCTGCAGGCTGGGGGTGAGGGGAGGTATCAGACACCAGCCATCTCTCTCCCTCCCTCTTAAACCCCTACATACTGCTCCCCCCCTCCACGCCAGGCTGTGGGGAATCAGGCAGACACCAGCCTCCCTCCTCTCTCTCCGTCTCTAACACAGGGAAACAGTGACATCCCCTTTGCCTGTGCTCTGGGACGTGACTTCCACTCCAATGCTGACCCGCTGACAAGACCGTGACAGTGAATGCCAGACACCTCGCGAGTTAACCCTTTCCCTGTGCTAGCCCAGAGGGCACCCCAGACTATTCACCCGCACCCCCCACCCCCCCACTTCCATCTTCACTTCCCCTCCCTCCCTCTGCTATTGCTGAACAGCCTGTCTTCAGAAGGTGGGGGATGAGAGCAAGAGGCGGAGGGGATAAAATGTACTCCTTGCTCTATCCCCACACATCTTCCTGGCTGACTGTCATTTCAGTGAAGCGAACGCCAGGAACCAGTGCGCTGTCTGCCCTTGTTAAACCGAACAAGACTTGGCTGTGTGTGTGTGCATGTAGTGGGGGGGTTAAGAGGAACCAGAAGCGGAGGGAAGGAGACAAGAAGAAGGGTTCTTTCCACGTCCATTGTTACCTTGTTGAAGGGCTTCTTTCTTCCATCAATTCAGTGAAGCTGGCTTCAGGGACTGTTGTATGGATTGCTCACTCCCCCACCAGCAGCAGCAGCTCACTCTGAACAAAAGCCCTGGCCATGGGATCTCCCCTTCCTTCTGTGAGAAGCAGCTAGTTTCAGATGATTGATGGACCGAGTGGCCAATCAGCTGCAAATCCTCATTGGTAACATTGCTGTGAAAGTAACAAAAGGGAAGGCCAGCCAATCAGAGGTGACGAGGGAAGGGCCTCAGACAGACAATGCGCTTGGTCAGATTTAAAGAGACACACACACACACACAGTCACCCCCATGGACATGGCAGCATTTACTTCATTCTTGTCACATGCGTTGGGATACAGTGAAAATTATTGTTTCCTGCACACTGTCCAGACAAAGCATACCGTTCATAGAGAAGGAAAGAAGAGAGTGCAGAATGTAGTGTTACAGTCATAGCGAGGGTGTAGAGAAAGAGATCAACTGAATGCGAGGTCGGTCCATTCAGAAGGTTGACGGCAGCAGGGAAGAAGCTGTTCTTGAGTCGGTTGCTATGGGCCCTCAGACTTGACTATCTTTTTCCCCGAGAGAAGGTGGTGGAAGAGAGAATGTCTGGGGTGTGCAGGGTCACCGATTGGACTGGCTGCTTTTCCAAGGCAGCAGGAAGCGTAGACAGGGTGAATGGATGAGAGGCTGTTTTGAGTGAGGGACTGGGCTACGTTCACAACTCTCTGTAGCTTCTTGCTGTTTCAGATAGAGCAGGAACCACACCAAGTTGTGATACATCCAGAAAGGATGATACAGAAGTCTGAGATCACGCACCAACTGACTCAAAAGCAGCTTCTTCCTGTTGCCATCAGACTTTTGAAAGGACCTACCTCATATAAAGCTGATCTTTCTCTGCAGTCCAGCTATTCTGAGAGAGGGAAGGGAGAAAATTACTCAGGCCTTGAAAGATATCTTTGTGTCCTCACTGGCTACAGCGGAGGTCCCAATGATATTCCTTTGTTTAAGAAGGTTAGCTAGAATAGTCCAGGTAATTACAGGCCAGTGAGCCTGACATCAGCATAGGGAAATTATTGGAGAGGATTCTCTGAGACAGGATTTATTCCCACTTGGAAATAAATGGATGTATTAGTGAGAGGCAACGTGGTTTTATGAAGGGGAGATAGTGTCTCATGAACTTGATCGACTTTTTCAAAGAAGCGAAGATGATGATTGATGAGGGTAGGGCAGTGGATGTTGTCTACATGGATTTCAGTAAGGCCTTTGACAAGGTCCCTCAGGGCAGACTGGTGCAGAAGGTCAAGTCACATGGGATCAGAGGTGAGCTGGCAAGGTGGATACAAAACTGACTTAGTCACAGAAGACAGAGGGTAACAGTGGATGGGTACGTTACTGAATGGAGGGCTGTGATAGGTGGTGTTCCTCAGGGATCAGTGCTGGAACTTTTGCTGTTTGTAATATATACCAATGATTTGGAGGAAAATGTAACTGGATTGATTAATAAGTTTGCAGACGACACAGGTTGATGGATTTGTGGATAGCAATGAGAACTATCAGAGGATACAACAGGGTATAGATCAGTTGGAGACTTGGGCAGAGGGATGGCAGATGGAGTTCAATCTGGACAAATGTGAGGTGATGCATTTTGGAAGGTCGAATACAGATAGGAAATATACAGTCAATGGCAGAACCCTAAAGAGTATTGATGGGCAGAGGGATCTGGGTGTACAGGTAGACAGGTCACTGAAAGTGACAATGCAGGAGAAGGTGGTCAAAAAGGCATACGGCATGCTTACCTTCATTGGCCGGGGCACTCAGTTTAACAATTGGCAAGTCATGTTGCAGCTTTATAGAACCTCAGTTAGGGCACACTTGGAATATAGTGTTCAATTCTGGTCACCACACTACCAGAAGGATGTGGAGGCTTTGGAGAGGGTACAGAAAAGATTTACCAGGATGTTGCTGGGTATGGAGGGCATTAGCGATGAGGAGAGGTTGAAGAAACTTGGTTTGTTCTCACTGGAATGACAGAGATTTAGGGGCAACCTGACAGAAGTCGACAAGATTATGAGAGGCACGGACAGAGTGGATAATCGGAAGCTTTTTCCCAGGGTGGAAGAGTCAATTACAAGGGGGCACAGGTTTAAGGTGCAAGGGGCAAGGTTTAAAGGAGATGTACGAGGCAGATTTTTTATACAGAGTAGTAGGTGCCTGGAACTCGTTGCTGGGGGGGGTAGTGGAAGCGGATACGGTCGTGAGTTTTAAGGGTCGTCTTGACAAATACATGAACAGGATGGGAAGAGAAGGATATGGTCCCTGGAAGGGTAGGGGGCTTGAGTTCAGTTGGGCATCATGGTCAGTGTAGGCTTGGGGGGCCGAAGGGCCCTATTCCTGTGCTGTAATTTTCTTTATTCTTTGTTCTAGGACTGTAACACTACATTATGCACCCTCTCCTTTCCTTCTCCCCTAATATTTTTCAATTCATTCATGGGACATGGGTGTCGCAGGCTAGGCCAGGCCAGCATTTATTGCCCATTTCTAGTTGCCCTTGGAGGGCAGTTGAGAGTCAACCACATTGCTGTGGTTCTGGAGTCACATGGAGGCCAGACCAGGTAAGATTTCCTTCCCTAAAGGACATCAGTGAACCAGATGGATTTTTCCAATATTTGACAATGGTTTCATGGTCAGTAGATTCCAGATATTTTTTATTCCACCATCTGCTGTGACAGGTTTCGAACCCGAGGCCCCAGAACATTCGCTGAGTTTGATTAATAGTCAAGCGGTAATACCACTAGACCATCAGTGGTACAATGTACCACATGAACAGTACGCTTTGCCTGGATAACACACAGGAAACATTACTTTTCACTGTATCACAATACGTGTGATATGAATAAATCAAATCAAATTAAGACTTAGACAACCATCTACACACAGGAATCTGAGGATAAAAATATAGCATCTCCTCTTGTAGACAGAAAATACTTCCACTGAGATAGAGCTGAGGGTTAGAGGGTCAGCAGGGTGGCACAGTGATTAGCACTAATGCCTTACAGCACCAAGGACCTGGGTTCAATTCCCGGCTCGGGTCACTGTCGATGTAGAGACTGCATGTTCTCCCCATGTCTGCATGGGTTTCCTCTCACTCTCCAGAAATGTGTTGACTCGGGGCAGTGGCCCTGTTAAATTTCCCCTCTGTGTACCGGAATAGGCACCAGGATTGTGGCGACTCGGGGATTTTCACACTAACATCACTGCAGCGTTAACGAAAGGCTCACTTGTGACACTAATAAACAAACAAACTTTCAACTTTAAACAGTTGCCGCGCGATCTGTGTGTGTGTGTGTGTGTGTGTGTGTGTGTGTGTGTGTGTGTGTCTGTGTGTGTGTGTCTGTGTGTGTGTGTCTGTGTGTGTGTGTGTCGGGGGGGAGATGCTGGCTCTGGCAACACTTCCCCTGGGTGTTGCCACGCAAAGTGCTTCTTGCAGCTGTTAAAAATAAACTCTGTCACGTGTCTGAACAGCTCAGCAATGGCCAGCAAAAAAAATTGCACAAGTTCCTCAATCCTCCTGTTTCTGTAGTTTCGAGAAAGAGAGAGAGAGAGAGAGAGAGCGTGTGTGAGAGGGGAGGCCAGAGAGCCCTTGTTCAAAACACCCTCCCAATCCAAACACCCTCCTGCACAAAGCCACGTGTTCCCACAGGGGAGGGCTGGGCATTCGAGAGGGACTCTTTGCCCATCTGTCAGACAGTCTGTGCCAGCGTCAGACTCACGCAGGAGTCACAGAAACAGGATTTTTGATTGGGTTTCACAGGGATTCCCGGAGCTCTGACAGGCCAAGCTGTGTGGGGCTCACTTCTGAGTGCGTAGCTGCTGCTGACACACCGAGGGGAGAAATCTGACTGCCACATCATTCCCCCACCCTGCCCTCTCACATCCGACCCCCAACCTCTGCCGCAACCCCTGAGGATAGGGCCCTCAGCATTGATCCTCTGCATGTGGCAGCTGGAAGTGGCCAGGGTACCTGCTGCAAAGAGATTGTGAGCAAGGCGAGTGCTGGCTGTGTTATCCTCACTCTGTCCTGAAGCTATCTGGGAGGTCGGTTCCCTGCACCCACCTCGTCTCCAGGTCCACTTTGTGAGTTGGTACAAACAGGCTGTAAGATTAAGATTCTGTTCGATTCTCTCCATGAGCCAGCCCAGGGTACTCATTATCACACTGTCATTACTCTAACTGGCAATTCCAAACCCTTACAATCAGACACCATTGGAAAAGTCCATTCAGCCCATCATGCCCATTCTGGCGTTGTCAATTTTGTCCCCTTTGCCCATCAACTATTCTCAATTGCCCGCATTTGGTCCCTATCCCTCTCTACCCATCGAACTATCTAAATGCTTTTTAAAAGGTAAAATTGTACCCCCTCTCCTACTACCTCTGGCAGCTTGTTCCAGACACTCACCACCCTCTGTGTGAAAAGGTTGCCCCTCTGGACATTTTTCTGTCTCTCCCCTCTCACCTTAAACCTGTGCGCTCTAGTTTTAGGCTCCCCTACCTTTGGGAAAAGATATTGACTATCGAGCTGATCTGTGCCCCTCATTATTTTATAGACCTCGAAAAGATCACCCCTCAGCCTCCTATGCTCCAGAGAAAAAAGTCCCAGTCTATCCAGCCTCTCCTTACAACTCAATCCATCAAGTCCCGGTAGCATCCCAGTAAATCTTTTTTGTACTCTTTCTCGAATAGGGTGACTAGAATTGCACACAGTATTCCAAGTGTCGTCTTACCAATGTCTTGTACAACTTCAATAAGATGTCCCAACTCCTGTATTCAATGTTCTGACCGATGAAACCAAGCATGCCGAATGCCTTCTTCACCACTCTGTCCACCTGTGAGTCCACTATCATGGAGCTATGAACTTGTACGCCGAGATCTCTGTTCTGTTAGTCTTGCCAATGACCTACCATTATCTGAGTAAGTCCTGCCCTGGTTCAATCGACCAAAATGCATCACCTCGCATTTGTCTAAATTAAACCCCATCTGCCATTCATCAGCCCACTGGCCCGATCGATCAAAATCCCACTGCAATTGGAGATAACTCTCCTCACTGTCCACATGCCACCAATCTTAGTGTCATCTGCAAACTTACTAACCATGTCCCCTATATTCTCATCCAAATCATGAATATAAATGACAAATTCCAATGTCCAGCACTGATCCCTGAGGCACACTGCTCGTTGGGCTTCCAGATTGAAAATCAACTCTCTACAACCACTTCTGTCAAGAAGTCAATTTTGTATCCATCTTGATACCTCACCCTGGATCCCATGAGATTGAACCTTATGCAACAACCTACCATGTGGTACCTTGTCAAAGGCCTTGCTAAAGTCCATGTAGACAACATCAACTGCACTGCCCTCATCTACCTTCTTGGTTACCCCTTCAAAAAACTCAATTAAATTCGTGAGACGTGATTTTCCACTCACAAAGCCATGCTGACTGTCCCTAATCAATGCTTGCAGATCTAAATGCCTATAGATCCTGTCTCTCAAAATACCTTCCAACAATTTACCCACCACAGATGTGAGGCTCGCTGGCCTGTAGTTCCCAGGCTTTTCCCTGCAGCCCTTTTTAAACAAAGACACAACATTTGCCACTCTCCAATCTTCAGGCACCTCACCCGTGACTATCAATGATTCAAATATCTCTGCTAGGGGACCCGCAATTTCCTCCCTAGCCTCCCACAACATCCTGGGGATTTATCTGTCTTGAAGTGCTTTAAGACTTCCAGCACCTCCTTCTCTGTCATATGTACACTCCTCAAGACACCAATGTTTATTTCCAACTTCACTGATACCCAGGCTTTTCTCAACAGTAAATCCTGATGAGAAATATTGACTTAGGATCTCACCCACCTCTTGTGGATCCACACATAGATGACCTTATTGATTCTTAAGAGGCTCTATTCTTTCCCTTGTTACTCTTTTGTCCTTCATGTACTTGTAGAAGGTCTTTGGATTCTCCTTTGCTTTATCTGCCAAAGCAATCTCACGTCCCCTTTTTGCCTCCTGATTTCTCTCTTAGCTCTAATCCTACACCCCTTATGCTCTTCAAGGGATTCACTTGATCCCAGCTGCCTCTGCATGTCACCTGCCTCTTTCTTCTTCTTGACCAGGGCCTCGATATCCCGAGTCATCCAGGGTTCGACTTCTGCCAGCCTTGCCCTTCACTCTAAGAGGAATGTGTTCACCCTGTACCCTGGTTAACACATTTCAATCTTGGTTAATACACTTGACTGTTCAAATATTCATCTATCCTTGCCTGAAAAACAGTGAGGTTGCCTCAACTGCTTCACTGGGCAGGGAATTCCATAGATTCACAACCCTTTGTGTGAAGAAGTTCCTCCTCAACACAGTCCAAAATCTGCTCCCCTTACTTTGAGGCCATGCCCCCTCATTCTAGTTTCACCCACCAGTGGAAACAACTTCCCTGCTTCTATCTTATCTATTCTTTTCATAATCTCATATGTTTCTCTCAGATCTTCCCTCATTCTTCTGAATTCCAGTGAGTATAACCCCAGTCTACTCAGTCTCTTCTCATAAGCCAACCCTCTCAACTCCAGAATCAACCTAGTGAATCTCCTCTGCACCCCCTCCAGTGCCAGTCTATCCTTTCTCAAGTGAAGACAGCAAAACTGGACACAGATCTCCAAGTGTGGCCTCACCAGCACCTTATACAGCTCAACATAATCTCGTTGTTTTTACACCCCATCCCTCCAGCAATAAAGGACAAAATTCCATTTGCCTTCTTAATTAGCTGCTGTACCAACAAACCAACTCCTTGAGATTCCTGTACAAGGACACCCAGGTCCCTCTGCACAGCAGCATGCTGCAATTTTTTACCACTTAAACAACAGACCATTTTGCTGTTATTCCGATCAAAATGGATGACCTCACATTTACCAGAACTGTACTCCATCTGCCAGACCCTCACCCACTCTGTTAGACTATCGATATCCCTTTGCACACTCGGTTCAGCCACCCATCTTTGTGTCATCTGCAAATTTTGACAGACTACACTTGGTCCCCAACTCCAAATCATCAATGTCAATCGTCAACAGTCGTGGTTCCAACACTGATCCCTAAGGCACACCACTAAATCACTGATCGCCAACCAGAAAAATGTCCATTTACCCCACTCTTTGCTTTCTGTTAGTTCACCAATCCTCGATCTGTGCTAATACATTACCCCTAACACTGTGCACCTTTGTCTTGTGTCACAGTCTTTGGGGCAGCACCTTGTGAAATGCCTTCTGAAAATCCAGATACATCACATCCACAGGTTCCCCATCGTCCACTGCACATGGAACATTCTCAAAGAATTCCACCAAATGAGTCAAACACGACCTGCCCTTCATGAACCAATGCTGCATCTTACCAATGGGACAGTTTATATCTGGATGTCTCACTGTTTCTCCCTTGATGATCGGTTCAAGCATTTTCCCTCCTACAGAAGTAAAGCGAATTGTAGTTACCCGTCTTTTGTCTACCTTCTTTTTTAAACAGTCTCAGTGTACATCTCAATGATATCTCCTCTCACTGAAGCCCTGTTTGTGCTGGAGGACATTTCTCCCATGTTTCCAGAGAGGAGAATTGACTGTGATGATGTTGTGTGATTTGAGCCTGAACCTCACTCTCTGAACTGGGTGGATACAAAGACCTGGTGACCATTCTGAGGATCTGGTGACACTGGGGGAGGGCGTCATTGTCAGTCTGACTTTCCTTATCAATCCAAGGCTCTGTTTGTCTGTCTTGGTGGTCAGTATTGAAATCCCACGGCACCAGAAAGAGAAAAGGAACGAGAAAGTTTGCCCAATTTCCTGGTCTAGTAGCCCTGCCAGACTCAACATCTGGGCAGCAGCTTCCTGTTGCATTGATCACCATAGCAACTATAAAATTCAATCTCTACCTTCTCCCATTTTGGATGGAAGATCATCAACCTGAAAATTTAGAGATCATAAGACATAGGGGCAGAAACAGGCCATTCGGCCCGTGGAGTCTGCTATACCATAACCCCATTCTCCTGCCTTTTCCCCACAAGCTTGGATCCCCTTACCGAACAAAAATCTATCCATCTGTCTGAAAGACACTGAATAACCTGGCCCCCACAGCCCTCTGTAGCAATAATTCCACAGATTCACCACCCTCTGGCTAAAGAAATTCCTTCTTATCTCAGTTTTAAAGAGTCATCCCTTTACTCTGAGCCTGTGCCCTTGGATTCGAGTCTCTGTAATGCAAACATCTTCCCCATCTCCACTCTATCCGGGCCTTTCTGTATTCTATTAGCTTCAGCGAGACTCCTGCCCCCCCGCCCCTTCTCAGCTCCATCGAGTACAGACCCAGACTTCTCAAATGCTCCACAGATATCAAGCTTTTCATTCCCACAATCATGCTTGTGAATCTCCGCTGGAACATTCACAAGGCCAACACATCCTCCCTTTGATACAGGGCCAAAAATTGCTCACCAATTCTGCTTCTCTTAGACAAGCTGCCAGGTCTGTTGAGTTTTTCCCCCAACATTTTCTGTTTGTGTTAGAGATTTTCAATTCCTGCAGTATTTTAACTCATGTTGAGTGTTTGTGAGACATCGCAGGACGTAAAACAGAAACAAACCTTCCCTTCAATATCCCTTCCATTTCATTACACACAAGTGTGCCAATACCCAAGGGGAGAGCTACAGAACACAAATCTAAGTGAACAGGTTCATAGCTCCTTGAAAGTGGAGTCACAGGTGGACAGAGTGGTGAAGAAGGCATTCGGCATGCTTGGTTTCATCGGTCAGAACATTGAAAACAGGAGTTGGGACATCTTATTGAAGTTGTACAAGACATTAGTCAGGCCACACTTGGGACACTGTGTGCAATTCTGGTTACCCTATTACAGAAAGGATATTATTAAACTAGAAAGAGTGCGGAAAAGATTTACTAGGATGCTGCCGAGATTTGACAATTTGCGTTATGTGGAGAGACCAGATAGACTGGGTCTTCTTTCCTCAGGAGCAGTGAAGGCTGAGGGGTGATCTTATAGACATCTATAAAATGAGGGGCACAGACCAGGTAGATAGTCAATATCTTCACACTCACAAAGAGAGAAACACACACACACACACACACACACATCAATGTCTTTTCCCAAAGGTAGGGGAGTCTAAAACTAGAGGGCAGAGGTTTAAGGTGAGAGGGGAGAGATACAAAAGTGTCCAGAGGGACAATTTTTTGACCTAGAGGATGGTGAGTGTTGGGAACAAGCTTCCAGAGGTAGTTGTAGAGGCGGGTACAATTTTGTCTTTGAACTGCATTTAGACAGTTACATGGGTACAATGGGTATCAACCAAATGTGGGCAACTGGGGCGAGTTTCGGGGTATTAAAAAAGGGCAGCATGCACAAGTTGGGCCAAAAGGCCTGTTTCCATGCTGTAAACCTCGATGACAATATGATTCTAAGTCTGTAATTAAGAGGTCCGGGTACATTATGCAAAGCAGAGCAGCAGAAAATGAACAGTTGACTGGTAAATGAGCCAGTGTGTTGTCAGTTCCAAACAGGCAACATGTGACACTGAGATGTACTCCAATTTCAGTATGTAGACAACAATGGAAAGCTTGTATCTCCTAACGGCGAGCAGGACTGTGCAGCAGACAAATAAACAACTTCAACCAACATCATCTTCAAGAAATTCCCATTTTCAATTGAACAACATCTGCAGTGTGGACACATCTGGTGACAGTGAATTCAAGTTCCATTCCCATTCACTGACAGGGTGCCTCTGGGACAATGATCTGATATCACAGGAAGTTCAGCAGTAACTTGTATTCATGATTCCTTCACGTTCTCCACCAGTTCAGTCCAGCAGCAATGTGGATCAGAGAGAGAATCGGCCATGGTGTCTCGGATAGGCTGCTGCCACCACCACATATGTTGAGGGCCTTGATGTCGATCTCAGGGAATCGGTCTCTCAGCTAGACGATGAGAATGACCCAGGTTCTGGCTGAGTGCAGTTGTGTCAAGTTCATTACAATACGCAGCTCTGCACAGGCCTTGTTTTCATCTCAGTCCTACCAGTTACACACAGATTGATGACTCGTCTTTTCTGGGGCAGGTGGGACCTGTACAAGAAGGACAGGTTGCACCTAAACTGGAAGGGCACAAATATTCTGGCCAGGAGGTTTGCCAGTGTCACGCCAGAGGATTTAAACTAGTTTGTGTCGGGGCGGGGGAGGGCGTTACCAAAGCAAAGGTGAATTTACTGAAGGGGATCCAGAGAACAGAGCCACTCAGACTCAGCAAGAGCAGGCAGGATTATGAATCGGAGAGGGGCTGGTGTCCTGAAGTGCATTTGTTTCGATGTGAGAAGTCGAACTGGTGAAGCAGGTGAACTTGGAGCTTGGATTAGTACAGGGAAACACCATGTTGTTGCCATGACAGAGACTTGGTTAGGGGAAGGGCAGGATTGGCAGCTCAGCATTGCAGGATTCAGATGTTTCAGGCAGGAGAGAGAGAGGGATAGAACAGGGGTGGGAGAGTTGCATTGCTGGTTCATGAGTGTATCACAGCTGGACTGCAGGAGGACACCTCAGAGGTCTCAGGCAGGAAAGCAATATGGGTAGCGCTCAGGCATGAAAAAGATGTAGTCACAGTGTTGGAGGCTTACTGTAGGCTGCCCAACAGTCAGCAGGGCAGAGAGGAACAGATATGGAGGCAGATTTTGGCAAAGTATAAAAGTAACAGGGCTGGTGTGGTGGGAGATTTTAATTTCCCCAATATTGACTGGGACTCAGTGCTGGGGGTGTGGATGGGGCAGAGTTTGTAAGGAGTATCCAGAAGGGCTTCCTGAAACAACACGCAGATAGTCCAACTAGGGAAGGGGCCATACTGGACCTGGTATTGGGGAATGAGCCCGACCAGGGGTCGATGTTTCAGCAGGGGAGCAGTTGAGGAACAGTGACCACAATTCAGAAAGCTTGAAGGTACTGATGGATAAAGTTAAGCATAGTCCTCAAGTGAAGGTGCTCAACTGGGGGAAGGCTAATTACAACAGTATTAAAGCAGCAACTGAAGAATGTTGATTGGGGGAAGATGTTCAAGGGTAAATCAACATCTGGCGTGTGGGAGGCTTTCAAGTGGAAGTTGACCAGGATTCAGGACTATCACATGGCTGTAAGAATGAAGTAGTGTGGCAGGTTTTGGGAACCTTGGATAACGAGAGATATTGTGAGCCTAGTCAAAGAGGAAAAGGAAGCATTTGTCAAAGCTGGGAATACACAAACCAAGCATGGTCCAAAAGAAGGAACTCTTCAGTTGTAGGCAATAAAATCAAACAAGACTTACTTCAACGTATAAATCCAAGAAAGAGGTTTAATAAGGAAAGCTCAACACTTGAAGCCTCCCTCTGGGCCATTCCAAACTCCCACCAACCCCAGCAGCTTCCGAAACATACTGAGTCAGCTGACTAGTGCATCATTTTGTCATTGGTTACTGGGTCAGCTGACCCCCAACTGCATGTTACCATTGGTCGCACCACAAGAGATCCAATGTTACCATTGGTTACATTCCAACACGGCAAGCCACTCAGTTCAAGAGCAGTTTGGGAATGTTCCAGCCAGCAATGCCCACACCCATCAATGAGAAGAGAAACATTCCTTCGCCATATCATTCTAACTCTCAACTGCTCTTAAAGAAGCCCCTTAACTCATTGAGGTCCTCCGCTCTGATCACCATCTCACGTTCAGGGTCCAATCTTGCCTCGAATGCTACCGTGGGAATTTTCACATATTCACGGCGCTGTATGCATTCAAATCGTTCTTGTGACAAAGTGTGAGCCACGTCCAATCCCTCAAGGTCTCCCTATTGATTCTGGTCCATTTTTCCAGTAACACAGTGAGTCAATGACCTTGTGTGCTATAATGATTCACTCAAATCACAAATGAACAAACCACATTACACAACACCAATCTTTGAAGAGACGCCAAGGTGGTGTGAAATGTTCCAGCTTGTGGTTGAAGAACATGGTCAGGAATGGCATGAAGGCTGGCTCACGACCTGAGCCTGTTTCTTTACAGAAGGCCAGCGTGCCAGGCTCCCCCCTTTACCCTCCATTCTCCCAGCCACTGACAGCCCTCAGAGAAACCTTACATTTCCCCAGAGGCGCTGGCTGACTGGCACCACCGCACAGTTGGTACCTTTGTTCAAACTTGCGAACAGGACATGGGGCAGGATGAGGGTGGTGCGGGGGAGGCCCTGTCATTTAAACTACCCACAACACCAACGAGGGCAGGAAGATGTTTGAAGTCCAGCCTCCCCAGTTTTACGATTCAAGCCTTGGAGACAGGTTGCAGCTGCTGCCCTGGCTGCCTGGATAACTGGTCTCTGAGCTGGGAACTGAAGATTTTTAAACCTGCAAACACAGTCAGCAGCATCTCCTGCCTCTCTGAACAGCTGCAGCAATGCTACGGATGGAGACTTCACCTCACAGCGGACACTTCAACGTCCTGGCTGGAAAAGTGGATTGTTCTGCATTTTGTGCGATTTTCTTTTCACGACCCACACCAGATTATAGGTGGGTGGCACAGTGGTTAGCACTGCTGCCTCACAGTGTTAGGGATCCGGGTTCAATTCCCGGCTTGGGTCACTGTCTGTTTGGAGTTTGCATGTTCTCCCCATATCTGCGTGGGTTTCCTTCGGGTGCTCCAGTTTCTTCCCACAGTCTCAAGATGTATGGGCCAGTGTCCCTCTTTGCTGTGACGTTTGCCCTTCTAGATTGTCCAGGTTTTGGATTTTGGGCTCTCTGGGTTGACTAGGCTGTCACTCCAAAGATCTGCAGGTTGGGTCAACTGGCCATGCTAAATTGTCCCTTCGTGTCAGGGGGATGAGCCAGGTAAATATGTGGGGTTACAGGGATAGGGCCTGGGTGGAATGGTTGCCATGCAAGCTCGATGGGCTGAATGGCCACCTTCTGCGTTGTAGAGATTCAGTGATTGACAGTTTGCTGAGGTCCCAGTCCACAGGTCAGGCTCCCTGACTGGGCAGAGCAATCATTGACTGTTCTCTCTCTCTGCTCATGGTCTACTTCCTCCTGGAAACTGCCCTCATCATTAACTCCAAACGCTCCAGCAGGTCAACGTCTGGCATTGGGTTGAGGAAGATGCTGACCGTGGCTCTCCGGGTGGTTGGTATCCTTTTCCCGATGGAAGAAGATGAAAGAGAGAAGATCCGGGGTGCGTGGGATCCCTGACTTATGCTGGCTGCTTTGCTGAAGCTGCTGGAAGTGTCGGCAGAGTTTGTGTGATGGATTGGGCTACATTCATGGCTTTTGGGCAGAACAGGAGCCAGACCAAGCTGTGATCCAACCAGAAAGAAGGCTTTCTATGGTTCATCTGGAAAAGATAATCAGATCATTCCTACAGTGCAGAAGGAGGCCATTCAGCCCATCGAGTCTGCACCAATCACAATCACACCCAGGCCCTACCCCAGGAACCCACACATTTACCCTGCACATCTTTGGACTGTTGGAGGAAACCGGAGCACCCAGACGAAACCCACACACACAATGATTTCCAAAAAAGATCAATATCAAAACCACCTGGACTTCTGTCCTTGAGATAAGACGGGAGGATGAACAAAGAGAGGCTCAAACCAAAGAGGTTTGATAGAACAGACCTGGAGAACCTCCTGGGCCTGGTCAAAGGCATTGAACTGTGTAAGGACAGGTCTCTCATTGATTGTGAACTTTGTTTCAGTCCAGACTCATCACAGCTGGGATTGGAGATGAGGGAAAGTCACCATTGTCCCAGATGACCACAGGCTGCTTTCCCCTTTCAGGGATCACCCCACCTCAGGCAAGGAGCAAGATTGAGAAGGAGGGGCCTTCATCGCACAAGACAAGAGGGGTTGAAAGCTGAGGGGTGCTGTATTTAGCAGAGTGACAACATCCATACTTTTCAATGTGCACTGCACACAGACAAAGGCTGGCAGCTTCCAAAATGTCTCAAGTTGAATTGAGACTTGGTTTCAGGGAGGTGTGTGGACTGTTTTGATCGGACAATGCACGAGGTTGGGTGAAAGGGGAGGAATTCTGACTGTCAGATGTGTCAATGCCTTTCACACTGTTGTTGCTGGCCAGAACAGGTCAGGGTGAGAATTCCTTTCCTTCTCCACACTGCCACCAGCCTCGTGACGTTGCTGGCTCATTGCAACCGGTGAACATCCACTGTGTCACCATTCCTCACGCGGGAGCCCAGACTGGAAGCTATTTGACTGCAGGAGGTGTCACAACAGGAGCCAATCCTGTTCCCACCGCAAGCCCAGAGACTCACCATTTGCCCCAGAGCGAGCGGAAACTGCTGTGATGAGTTGGAATATCTGTAGCTGCTATCTCGATCAGAGGACACTCACTCCGACATGGTTTATCGCTCTGAGCTGTGCACGTGAGTAGATGGCCCTGGATTCATCAACCGCTGCGGTGTCGGGACAGTCTGCTCCCATCCCTCCTCCTGCTCCAGTTAGTGAGTCTGCAACAGGACATGGCACACTAAGAAGCAACACAAGCATCCAACATGACGGGCTGAATGGCCTCCTCCTGATTGGATTCTCTATTTCTCATTGCGAGAGGTTTGGAGGACAGGAGCAGGGATGTGTTGTAATTATACAGGTGAGGCCACACCTCGAGTATTGTGTGCAGATTTTGGTTCCCTTTTCTGAGGAAGGATGTTGTTGCTGTGGAGGGAGTGCAGTGAGGGTTTAGCAGGCTGATTCCGGAGGGACTGATGTATGAGGTGGGATTGACCAGGTCAGGATTGTGTTTTCACTGTGGAGTTCAGAGGAATGAGGCTGGATCTCACAGAGACTCATAAAATTCTGATAGGACTCAACAGGGTAGATGCAGGGAGGATGTTCCCAATGGTGGGGGAGTCCAGAACCAGGGAGTCACAGTCTGAGGATTCAGGGGAGAACATGTAGGATGGAGACGAGGAGACCTTTCGTCACCCAAAGAGCAGTGAGCCTGTGGAATTCATTACCACAGGAAGGAGTTGGTGCCAAAACATTGAGTGTATTCGAGAGGCAGCTGGATATCACACTTGGGGGCGAACGGGATCAAAGGTAATGGGGAGAAAGCAGGATGAGGCTGCTGAGTTGGATGACCAGCCATGATGGTGATGAATGGCGGAGCAGGCTCGAAGGGCTGAATGGCCTCCTCCTGCTCCTATCTTCCATGTTTCTATGAAGAACGAGACAGTCTCTGAGGAGGTACAGATGGGAGATTTACAGAATTGACCCTCACAGTGTTCAGTAATTCCTTTTCGGTTCATTCATGGGCTGTGGGCTATCCCTAATTGCTCCTGAGGAGGTGACCTTTCGAAATACAACAGTGACAGTTAAGAGTCAGCCACATCAGTGTTCCAGGAACGAGAAGCTTCAGTGATGAGGATAGATCGGAGGGGTTAGCACTGT
Source organism: Carcharhinus amblyrhynchos (assembly GCF_965287045.1). Classification (NCBI taxonomy): domain Eukaryota; kingdom Metazoa; phylum Chordata; class Chondrichthyes; order Carcharhiniformes; family Carcharhinidae; genus Carcharhinus; species Carcharhinus amblyrhynchos. The sequence continues at coordinate 17,150,195 of NC_137357.1, forward strand.
TCTCCTTGGAGAGAGGAAGCTTTAATAGACACGCTCAGAATGATGAGGGGACTGGACCCAGTCGATAGGGAGAAACTATCCCGACTCTTGGAAGGATCAAGGATGAGATGGCACAGATTTCAAGTGATTTGCAGAAGAAGCAAGTGTGATGTGAGGAAAATCTTTTTCACGCAGCGAGTGTTTGGGTTCCGGAATGTTCTGCCTGGAAGTGCGGTGGAGGCCATTTCCATCGAGGCTTTCCAGAGGGTATGAGATGATTCACTGGAAGAGAAGCAAGTGGAAAAGGCAGGGGAATGGGGTTCAGTCATGATGCTCCCTTGGAGAGTGGGTGCAGAGACGATGGGCCGAATGGCCTACGTCTGCACCGTAACAATGCTGTGATGCTTCATTGTCCAATGTGAGAAACAGGCCAGCCTGGTGAAGGGTGGGAGATTGTGGTTAAGAATGAAAGAAGATCTCATTGAAATGGACAAGAGTCTGAACACAAAATGTTTTCCACAGAGGGTGGTGACTGCCTGGAACCCGCTACCAGGAGCGGGAGTGAAAGCAGATACGATAGTGAGTTTTAATGGGCGTCTGGACAAATACACGAATCGGATGGGAATAGAGGGATGTGGTGCCCGGAAAGGGAGGGGTTTTAGTTCAGTTGCACAGGATAGGAAGGCTGCTTGGAGGGCATGGTAGATTGTTTCATCAGGTTAAATCTCACAGGATCCAGCCTGAGGTGTCCAAACAGATACAACATTGACTTCTTGACAGAAGCCAGAGGATGGTTATAGAGAATTGTTATTCAAACTGGAAGCCTGTGACCAGCGGTGTGCCTCAGGGATCAGTGCTGGGCCCACTGTTATTTGTCATTCATACAAATGATTTGGATGAGAATATAGGGGACATGGTTAGTAAGTTTGCAGATGACACCGAGATTGGTGGCATGGTGGACAGTGAAGAAAGTTAACTTCAATCGCAACAGGATTTTTATCAATTGGGCCAGTGGGCTGACAAATGGCAGATGGAGTTTAATTTAGACAACTGTGAGGTGATGCATTTTGATAGATTGAACCAGGGCAGGACTTACTCATTAATGGTAGGGTGTTGGGGAGAGTTACAGAACAAAGAGATCTCGGGGTACATGTTCATAGCTCCTTGAAAGTGGAGTCACAGGTGGACAGAATGGTGAAGAAGGCATTCAGCATGCTTGGTTTCATTGGTCAGAACATTGAACACAGGAGTTGGGACATCTTGTTGAAATTGTACAAGACATTGGTAAGGCCACACTTGGAATACTGTGTGCGGTTCTGGTCACCCTATTATAGATGGGATATTATTAAACTGGAAAGAGTGCAGAAAAGATTTATCAGGATGCATCGGGACTTGATGGATTGAGTTATAAGGAGAGGCTGGATAGACTGGGACTTTTTTCTCTGGAGCTTAGGAGGCTGAGGGGCGATCTTTTAGAGGTCTATAAAATAATGAGCGGCACAGATCAGCTAGATCGTCGATATCTTTTCCCAAAGGTAGGGGAGTCTAAAACTAGAGGGAATAGGTTTAAGGTGAGAGGGGAGAGATACAAAACTGTCCAATTTTTTCACCCAGAGGGTGTTGAGTGTCTGGAACAAGGTGCCAGAGGTAGTAGTAGAGGCGGGTACAATTTTATCTTTTAAAAAGCATTCAGATAGTTCCATGGGTGCGATGGGGACGGAGGGATATGGGCCAAATGCGGGAAACTGGGATGAATGTAGGGATTTTAAGAAAAGGGCAGCATGGACAAGTTGGGCCGAAGGGCCTGTTTCCATGCTGTAAACCTCTCTGACTCTATGAACCTATGAGTGAAGGGCCTGTTCCTGCGCTGGAACTTTCTTCGGTCTTTGTCCTTTGGATGCGGAATGAAAAGCACAGGGACACAGGCTCAGGATAATGAGGCCAATCCTTTCGGACTGAGATCAGGAGGAAAACCTTCACTGAAAGGTTTGTGGATGTTTGGAATTCTCAAGCTTGGAGGGTTGTGGACGCTGCGCTCTGGATGATATTTCTAAGGGGGACACAAACAGATAACTTGGGTGCGATTCTCCAGCCTCCCAGTCCTCCCTGCCAGTTCTCGGGGAACTGAGTGACAGGGGAAAGAGGCAGGAACTGACAGCCAAGATCAGCAACGATCGCAGTGAATGGGAGAGCAGCCTGGAGCGGGCAAGTGGGCGACCCTCCCGCTCCGAGTGCTGATGTCACACTTTGAAGGCATGAACGCTTTCCCCCTGCTTTGTGACCAATCACTCAAGAACGAGGCTGCACAGGAAGGGAATCGGGAAAGGAAGGGAACCATTTTTGAAATGCATTCACAGGGATACTGGCTCAGCCAGGATGTGTTCCCCACCCTGCCCTTCAACTGAGTGTCTCACTCAGCCATTTCACAGAGGCATTTGGAATTCAACCACATTGGTGTGAATGGAGGCCAGACCGGGTAAGGACGGCAGATTTCCTTCCCTGAGGGCACGAGCAAGCCAGATCAGCTTTTCCGACAATTGACAATGGTTTGGTGGCCATCAGGAGAGTCCAGGTATTTTTGATTGAATTGACATTTCCCCAGCCGCTGCGCTGGGATTCAAACCCATGGTGAATATTGTGGGGTAGTTGGGATGCAGTTGTCAGAAGGGATCGGGATTGCCTGCTCGTGGCAATCTGTGCCTGCTGGATAACTGGCACCAGTGTTCAGAGGGACAGTGAAAAGAGCTCTGATCTCAGAGACAAGGAGGCATGGTCAGTTAATGTTTGTTCATCAGTGTCACAAGTAGGTTTACATTTACAATGAAGTAACTGTGAAAATCCCCAAGTTGCCACACTCTGGTGCCTGTTCAGGTACATTGAGGGTGAATTGAGCGCGGTCAATGCAGCTCACCAGTGCATCTTTTGGACTGTGGGAGGAAACCAGAGCATCTGGAGGAAACCCATGCAGACAAGGGAAGAATGTGCAAACTCCACACAGAGAGTGACCCAAGCCAGGAATTGAACCCAGTTCCCTGGTATTGTGAGGCATCAGTGCTAACCATTGTGCCACCGTGCCGCCCATAACATGGGCAGGTGTCATGCAAGCCACGAATGAAACCTGGCACTGAGGCTGCAGTGCTCACCGCTGTGCCACATCAATGCCCGCCTTGCTACATGAAGACATAACAGAGGAACATTGTTCCCAGTTCCACACAGTTACCCTGTGACCAGCCATGGGACTGAGGAGAAAGATCTTTCTTTCTCAGTGACAATCTCCTTTTCGCTTTCCTTGCTTGTGCCTCTCACACTGGGATACAGCACTGCACCAGCCTCCCGCGAAACATTCTGCACCCACCCAGCGCCTACCCTGCAGAGTGTTCCTCCTCACTCCTGAACCCACTCACACTGCGACACAGCACTGCACCAGACAGTAACCACACCGTCAACTGTGATGTTGCTGAGGCCTCTTGCCCAGGGAATGGAGATCACCAGCAGACACTGGCCGGGGATCTGACTCCTTCCGTCCAGTGATGGTCAATGACGTTCTACCCAGCATCACCCTGGCTAACATGGAGCTCAGATTGGAACTTACTCACCTGACAGAGTGAGCCCGTACTGAGGGGGCGCTGCACTGTCACAACACATGTTGGACCAAACTCCTGTCTACGTTCACTGGTTTCTGTAAACCATCCAAAAATACTGTTTTCAACAAGGTTTGAGGACTTTGTGTTGTGGTCTTTATTCACTGGCTGACCTCTCCAAACTCATTAGCCTCAGTATCAGTGTGGACAATCTCTCCCATCAGTGGCATTGACTGACAGCCAATGGTTAGTGCTGACGTGGGCATCGCTGTGCTCTCTGACAACTTGAACTTTGTAACCACCAAAGTGAAGAATAAAAGTCGGGACCGCCTGAGAGAACAGAAGGGAAAAGACTCTGTCCGTGACTGCAAAGGTGTCTCGTTGGGTTGAGTATGGTACATGTGTGTCTGAGTGAGATTGTATCTGTGTTTGTGAGGATACGTTATTTCATCCGGGAATATGTTGTTGGTGAGATTCCCGGGATTCATGTTGTATTTGTTACCGGATGTTCTCTAACATTGATGGGAATGGACGGTTGGGTAAACGGGTGACTTTCCAGGTTGTTCATTAGACACATTCAGCATTAAGAGCAGGGAGCTGGGAGACACGGCTGGAACACACAATATTTGCTCCTGTGTCCAGGGTGTCCACAAGCCTGATCCTGAGTCGAGGCTGGAATTGAAGCATTATGGAGTGGCAAATACCTGGCAGAGCTCGGCAGAAATGGGAGAAGGGGAGACAGCGATGTTCCACATGGGGAGAAGCAGCTCAGTGTGAGCACGGAGTCACCCGCTCACTGACAATGGTCAGTACGAGCTCCCAGATCCAAACAGAGAAGGGCAGCAAATACATGGCAATAGCAGCCCCTATTGACAAGATCCCACATGACAGGCTGGTGAAGAAGATTAAATCTCATGGGATCAGAGGTGAACTTGCGAGTTGGATACAGAACTGGCTTGGTTCTGGAAGACAGAGGGTCGAGGTGAAAGGGTGTTTTTCTGAGTGGAGGTCTGGAGCTCATGGTGTTCCGCAGGGCTCAGTGCTGGGACCTCTGCTGTTTGCAACATCGATAAATAACTTGGAAGAAAAGATAGCTGGTCTGATGAACAAGATTGCAGATGAGACTGAGATTGGCGAAGTTGTGGACAGTGATGAAGATTGTCAGATAATACAGCAGGATATTGATAGGCTGGAAAATTGGCTGGAGAGATGGGAGATGGAATTTAGTCTGGACAAATGCGAGGTGATACATTTTGACAGATCCAATTCAGGTGGGAGCTGTTTGCGGAACCTCCAGGAGCATACAGACACAGAGAGATCTGGGCATGCAGCTCCACACATCCTTAAAAGTGGCAGCACTGGTGGAAAAGGTGGTGAAGAAAGCCGATGCCATGCTTGCCGTCATCAGACGGGGCTTCGAGTATAAAAGTCGGCAAATTATGTTCCAGTTGTATAAAACATTGGTTAGGCCACATTTGGAATATTGTGTCCAATTCTGTGCGTCACGCGACCGAAAGGATGCGGAGGCGTTGGAGAGAGTGCAGAAAAGGATGTTGCCTCGAATGGAGGTTATTAGCTGTGAGGAGAGATTGAATAGGCGAGGATTGTTCCCCCAGAAGGACAAAGGCTTAGGGGGCATCCTGATAGACTATGAGGGGGTAGAGATGAGGTGAACAGTTGGAAGATTTTTCCCAGGTGCAGAAATGACAGTTAGGAGGAGGTGTAAGTTAAGCGGGGAAAGGTACAGCAGAGCTGTGCAGGGGAAGATTTTTTCCACAGAGGGTGTTCGGGGCCTGGAATGCACTGCTCTCTTTCGTTCCATAGATAGTCTTGAGTAATTGTTACAGGGTGTCTGGGCAGGTAGTTCTCACTCAGATTTTCTCATTCCAAACACAAAACTATACAACTAAAATTGAGTTATTCGTGTCACACAGAGGCTTACATTAACATTGCAATGAAGTTAGTGAAAAACTATCATATTTGATTCCCAGCTTGGGTCACTGTCATTGTGGAGTTTGCAGTGTCTTCTCCCCGTCTCTGTGTGGGTTTCCTCCGGGTGCTCCAGTTTCCCCCCACAGTCTGAAAGACGTGCTGGTTCGATGCATTCCTCCCTCAGCCTACCTGATCAGGCACCAGAGGGTGGCGACTGAGGGATTTTCACATTCACTTCATTGCAGTGTTAATGCGAGCCGACTGTGACAGTAAGACAGAAACTTAAACTTGAGTGCATTCCTCAACATCTTCTCTTCTCCTTCCCCTCACTCCCACCCCACACCAACCCAACAGAAATTCTTTGTGTGCGTGACTCTGCTGCTCCTGGCTGTGGAACATGGAGAATCGGCCTGTTTTAGGGCAGTTCAACAGGAAGGTACATCTTCAACCTTTGTAAACTCAGTCTGGGCAAAAACAGCTCAACGTGGGAACCGGGTCTGTGTGTATCCACTCTCCAACTGGGTTTTCCCAATGGTGATGGGCCCCGATGCCATCATGGTGGAGTGAAAGTCCCAGTTTCACATTAATGCTCCAAGCCACGTGGACTTTTCCCTCAGGAATTTCCTTACACACTGCCCCCTTCCCCAAGGGTCTAATATAAGAACATAAGAACATAAGAAATAGGAGCAGGAGTAGGCCATCTAGCCCTTCGAGCCTGCCCCGCCATTCAATAAGATCATGGCTGATCTGTTGTGGCTCAGTTCCACTTTCCCCCCCTCTCCCCATAACCCTTAATCCCCTCTCTTATCAAAAACCCATCAACCCACGTCTTAAAAATATTTAGCGAGGCAGCCTCCACCACTTCAACGGGCAGAGAATTCCAGAGATTCACCACCCTTTGAGTGAAGAAGTTCTTCCTCAACTGCGTTCTAAACCGCCCCCCTTTTATCTTGAGGCTGTGCCCCCTAGTCCTACTGTCTTTTTTGAGCAGGAAGAGTCTTTCCACCTCTATCCTATCCATCCCATTCATCATCTTATACGTCTCAATGAGATCTCCCCTCATTCTTCTAAACTCTAACGAGTACAAGCCCAGTTTATTCAGCCTCTCCTCATAGCTCAATCCCCTCAACTCCGGTATCAGCCGAGTAAACCTCCTCTGCACTCCCTCCAAGGCCAAAATATCTTTGCGCAGGTGCGGTGCCCAAAACTGCACACAGTACTCCAGCTGCGGCCTCACCAATGCCCTATACAGCTGCAGCAAGACCTCCCTACTTTTATATTCAATCCCCCTCGCTATGAAGGCCACCATCCCATTCGCCTTCCTGACCACCTGCTGCACCTGCAGGCTGGGTTTTTGCGACTCATGCACAAGGACCCCGAGGTCCCTCTGCACCGTCGCCTGCTGCACTTTTTCACCCCGTAAGTAATAGTCCTTCCTACCATTCTTCCTACCAAAGTGGACCACCTCACACTTGCCAACATTAAATTCCATTTGCCATTTCCTGGCCCATTCGCCCAGCCTATCTAGATCCTTCTGCAGACTCTCCACACCCTCTGCACAATTTGCCGTTCCCCCTATCTTGGTGTCATCAGCAAATTTCGACACCATACACTCGGTTCCCTCCTCCAGATCATCTATATAAATGGTAAAAAGGTGAGGCCCCAGCACCGACCCCTGGGGCACTCCACTAGTCACCATCCGCCAATCCGAATAGCACCCGTTGACCCCCACTCTCTGCCTCCTATTTGACAACCAATCCTCTATCCACGCTAACACCCTACCCCCAACTCCATGTCCCTCGACCTTCTGCAATAACCTCTTGTGAGGTACTTTGTCAAACGCCTTCTGAAAATCTAGAAAGACCACATCCACCGGCTCTCCTCTATCCACCACCCTAGACACATCCTCATAGAACTCCAGTAAATTTGTCAGACACGACTTCCCTTTAATGAAACCGTGCTGCGTCTGCTCTATCAAGCAATTCCCTTCAAGATGCTTCACAATTTCCTCCTTAATGACAGATTCTAACATTTTACCTACCACAGACGTTAAACTAACCGGCCTATAATTCCCCGCCTTTTGCCTGGCACCCTTCTTAAACAACGGCGTAACATTAGCCGTTTTCCAATCATCCGGCACTTCCCCGGAATCCAGCGACGTCTGGAAAATAACCACCAAGGCATCCACTATCACCTCCGCCATTTCTTTCAGAATCCTCGGATGCATTCCATCCGGTCCTGGGGACTTGTCCACAATCAGCCCCTCCAGTCTGTCAAGCACCGCCTCTCTAGTAACAGTAATGTCATTAAGACCCTCCAGTCCTACCACCTTTCCATCGCTAACACCCGGCAAATTATTCACGTCCTCCTCCATGAAGACAGAAACAAAAAAGTTATTCAATACCTTAGCCATATCCCCATCCCCTACCACTAGCTCCCCTTTCTCATCCTCTAAAGGACCAACATTCACCCTAGCCAGCCTCTTCCTTTTTATATATTTATAAAAACTCTTGCTATCCTTTTTTATATTAAGCGCTAGCCCAGCTTCATAGTTTCTCCTACCCTTCCTTATCAACTTCTTTGTCAATCTTTGTTGACATTTAAACCTTTCCCAATCCTCTTCTCGCCCACTGCTCTTAGCTACTCTAAATTCCTCTGCTTTTAATTTAACACTTTCCTTCACCTCCTTCGTTATCCACGGCTTATTACCTCTCTTCCTACTATCCTTTTTGACCATCGGAATAAATTTCCGCTGAGCACCAAGAAAGATCTCCTTAAAGATCATCCACTGCTCCTCAGCAGACCTACCTTCCAACGCGCTCCCCCAGTCCACATTCGCCAATTCTTCTCTCATCCTAGCATACTCCCCTCTATTCAAACAGAGGACGCGTGTCCGGGAACCCACTTTCTCCTCCTCCATCTGCACCAGAAACTCCACCATACAATGATCACTCTCCCCAAGATCATGGCTGATCTGTCGTGTCTCAGTTCCACATTCCCGCCCTCTCCCCATAACCCTTAATCCCCTCTCTTATCAAAAACCCATCAACCCGCGTCTTAAAAATATTGAGCGAGGCAGCCTCCACCACCTCAACAGGCAGAGAATTCCAGAGATTCACCACCCTTTGAGTGAAGAAGTTCCTCCTCAACTCCGTTCTAAACCGCCCCCCCTTTATCTTGAGGCTGTGCCCCCTAGTCCTACTGTCCTTTCTGAGTGGGAAGAGTCTCTCCACCTCTATCCTATCCATCCCATTCATCATCTTATACGTCTCAATGAGATCTCCCCTCATTCTTCTAAACTCTAACGAATACAAGCCTAGTTTATTCAGCCTCTCCTCATAGCTCAATCCCCTCAACTCCGGTATCAGCCGAGTAAACCTCCTCTGCACTCCCTCCAAGGCCAAAATATCCTTGCGTAAGTACGGCGCCCAAAACTGCACACAGTACTCCAGCTGCGGCCTCACCAATGCCCTATATAGCCTATCTTGCCAAACTAGCAAGCTCGAACTCCAAGAACCAAAGCTTTCCTGACCAATACAAATGTGGATGTGGCCTCGGGCTCATTGTAGTAACCACGGAAACACTCCTCCAGCACATTGCCCACAGTCAGACAATAGCAAGTCTGTTCCTGACCTTTAACCCAGCCCCGAGCAGGAAGAAGCAGCCAGGAATCACGGGCACAGATCCTAACTGTTCCGAGATTCCCGACTGTCAAATGCTCAGGGACGGATCCTCCTGGAAAAGGAAGCTGGCTCTTGCCAGGTCCATGGAGCTCAGTGACAGATACTAATGTGATCCAGTTCCCCAGGCAATCCTTCTAAAGCACAACACTCAACGTTTCCCCATTATACTGGTTCAGTCTGTGATGAGGCATTGACCGACTAATGTCTCTCACTCTTTCTCTCTCTCTATCACTCCAGGTATACCTGGAACGCCAACATTTCGGAAATGTAAAGACCAAGATGATGGAACGTGGCATTCAAGGGGAGAAACCTGGATAAACTCCAACTGCTATTCTTGTCACTGCAGCTGGCCGGAGATGAAGTGTTGTCAAACGTAAGTCACTCTCTGTTGCTCCACCTCGAGTCTCTCTGATGTTTCATTCTGCATTGATGCTTCTCATTGAAGCACAAAGTGGGCTTGATTTAACAGCCAGACATGGGGGAGGGGGGCCCGCTCAGTCGCGCTGTTCTAATTATATGAAGACACCAATCACTCAGACTGTAATGAACACAAACAGGCCCAGGAGGTTGGCCTCTTGGAGTATGAGCTCCCTGATTGAGGTAGTGATTGCTCTGCCCAAGCAGGGAGCCTCCCCTGTGAATAAAACTGGGAGCGTCGGATCCACGGGCACTCTGGGAGTGGTGTCGGATTTGTAAATAAAGGGAATGTGGTGAAGGGCCTGTGAGGAGTTATTTCACAGACCGGATCGTGTAACCAGGATGGGGGTCTATTTGTAGACACTAGTCACATGGGGACACTTTGAATGAATGAATGTATTCGAGCTGTTTTGATTGACTAAAGTGAAACAAGGATTGGATCATACGACACACTTCCCTCCTGGTGATGTCATGTTGCCATCTCTATCGGCAGTGATAGAACAAGACCCAGCATCGTTTACACATGGAGAAACAACACAGCACGAGTGGTTTGTGAGCAGCAAATAGGAGTAGGGAATATCTCACCCGCACACTGCATTGCACACAGGCACCCACACAATGGAGGCAAGGCTTGGAGGGGGATAGAATGGGAGTGGGAAGAATAAATCATTCCATTACACAGATATCCCACTGGAGCACAGACCTCCGTCATCAAGCCAGAGTGTGTAGATGGACAGAGAGTGCAGATGGACGAAAGGGTGGGTATCGAGGAATTGGAGATGGAGGGATGGGTGGAGATGGTGGGGATGGAGGGAGTGTTCCTTTGAAGAGATATTCTGTGATCTGCTTCTCTTGTCAGGGCCCATGGGAAATCTGTTCTCTGCTCTGTCGCTTTCCAATTGGCTAGTCAGGAACTGCTGGGGCAGAGTGGGGAAAGACGGAAAATTCTCAATATTTGTTATTCACTTTACAGGAGTTCTTTGTGATATTGTTGAGTGAAACAGTACAGGAGAAATGTTACCCTGTGAGATTTCTGATACATTACCCCTCTATCATTTCCAGGTATTCAACACCAGTCCAATATCCAGAGGATTGTGTCGCGGTTTTTGACCGTGAGAATTGTCGCTACAGGGTCCACAAGATAGATGATCCTTCCATCGAATGTCCAGTGTACGGTAGTGTAGGGAAATGAGAAGAATTACAATTGCTCTCCAATCTGATATGAACCCATCAAATTCACAGGATATGAAAGTAACATGGGAACCTGGGTGAACCTGGGTTTCCTCAATGAAACATCTGTATTACAATAAAGATATTTCACTGTCGCTCTATTCTCAAATCTCATCCATTATTCCCACCGCAAGTGTGTGCCTGTGTGAGCGTGTCAGTGTGTGTCCGTGTGAGAAAGCGTGCAGGCAAATGACAGAGGGGAACGGAGAATACACAAGAGTGTGCAAGACAGAGGGGGTGTGGGTGCATGTGGCAGTGAGAGTGAGAGGGCCCACAAGTGTGTGTGACAGAGTGTGTCTGCCTGAGTAATTGTTCATGAATATGAGACTCCACCACCCCCGAGGGTTTTTTGGTCCCTTTCCAGTTATACTGTTTGACAGATAAAGAACGTGTGTGAAATGTCTGCTTCCCTCGGCCAAACAGAGAGGGACAAGAAGAGGGAGAGAAACTGAAGCTGAACAGGCCTTGGGAGGATTTGAAGGCGTGCATTCACACAATCACCTGGACATGTTGCCTCATCTTGTTTATTTCTTGTTATTTTTTATGATAGTTATTTCTGATAGTGCGAGAGTTACCTCGCACTCAGTTGATTTTTCTCTACACCCGAGTATGACTGTGATAGTAAATTCTGCACTCTCTCCTTTCCTTCTCTCTGAACGGTATGCTCTGCCTACATAGCATGCAAGAAACAATACTTTTCACTGTGTATTAATACATGTGACAAAAATAAACCAAATCGAAAGATTGGAGATTATTCATCTGGGTGTGTCAGCCCGTTCTGAGGGAGCGCCCCACTGTCAAACCGTAGATTGAACCAAGCTCCTGTTTATATTCACTGGATTCTGTAAAAAATCCCAGGACGTCTCTTTTTTCAACAAAGTTTGAGGACTTTGTGTTGTGGTCTTTATTCACTGGCTGACCTCTCCAAACTCATTGGCCTCAGTATCAGCGTGGACAATGTCTCGGATCAGTGGCATTGACTGACAGCCAATGGTTAGTGCTGACGTGGGCATCGCTGCGCTCTCTGACAACTTGAACTTTGTAACCATCAAAGTGAAGAATAAAAGTCGGGACCGCCTGAGAGAACAGAAGGGAAAAGACTCTGTCCGTGACTGCAAAGGTGTCTCGTTGGGTTGAGTATGGTACGTGTGTGTCTGAGTGAGATTGTATCTGTGTTTGTGAGGAGACGTTATTTCATCTGGGAATATGTTGTTGGTGAGATTCCCGGGATTCATATTGTATTTGTTATCGGATGTTCTCTAACATTGATGGGAATGGACGGTTGGGTAAACGGGTGACTTTCCAGGTTGTTCATTAGACACATTCAGCATTAAGAGCAGGGAGCTGGGAGACACGGCTGGAACACACAATATTTGCTCCTGTGTCCAGGGTGTCCACAAGCCTGATCCTGAGTCGAGGCTGGAATTGAAGCATTATGGAGTGGCAAATACCTGGCAGAGCTCGGCAGAAATGGGAGAAGTGGAGACAGCGATGTTCCACATGGGGGGAAGCAGCTCAGTGTGAGCACGGAGTCACCCGCTCACTGACAATGGTCAGTACGAGCTCCCAGCTCCAAACAGAGAAGGGCAGCAAATACATGGCAATAGCAGCCCCTCTGACCCCCTCCAAACCACTCACCATCCTGACCTGGAAATATATCGGCCGTTCCTGAACTATCACTGGGTCAAAAATCCAGGAAGTCCCTCCCTACAGTGGGGGGATTTGAAGTTTCGCAGGATTGGTGTTGTATGTCCTGAGGTGAAGTCTACCTGATTGTAAACTGCTGGAAGTCTCACAACACCAGCTTTAAGCCCAACCGATTTATTTGATAGTAAACTCACAAGCTTTCCAGGTTTCCCTCTTTGTCAGGTGAAACCTGGTGTTGTCAGACTTCTTACTGTGTTTACCCCAGTCCAACCCTGGTATCTCCACATCATGTAAACTGCTGGAGCTGCCTTTCCCTTGGTACACAGCAAAGGGTGTTAGTGACGGGAGACTGGCGCTGGGCTGCATTACTGCCCCCTCGCAGCAATGTTTATTTCTCAATACGTACGTCACGGGGTCCGTCCGAATCCTGTAGAGGCTTTGAGTCGAGATATCACCTTGTGCAATCTCAAGATGGACAATTGGTTTGTGGGGATGGCGGAGAGTTTGTAACATCAGGATTGTGAGATGCATCCCTTGTTCCACTCACTCTTTCATTGGTCATCCTAAACCAATCACTTCTTACTTTATTCCTCAATCCTCCCGACAAAATCCAACCCATTGTCTCTGGATGTTTCCGGGGTGGGTTTCCTGAGCAAACATTGAGGAGTGTCCAACAGAAACAGCCCTGATTTTCCCCCGTCTCTGTCCAACCATCAACAGAAAGGTGTTTTCTTTCATTCCGATTTCCCCCTTTATCAATGGTTGTGTATTTTCCCAAACCATAAACCTGGAAACATTCTCAATCCTCTGTGAATAAATTACGCACAGTCAACGTGAGCTCAGATGGACGTACGTGTGCATGAGCAGACAAATGGAAATGGGGAAGAGGGAAAGCGAGAATGGTTCAGTGCACTTCCCCAATAACAAAACCAGTATGGGTTTGCCATGTTTCCAGTGTCCAGGCTCAGGAATGAGCTGAAAGGTTTCTTCCATGATATCGCAGGTCTGCCTCGTAACAGCAGGCACGACAATTTAACAAGCAGTGATAGGATATGGTCAGCAACGGTAACTGTCTACCAACAGCAGTAGTCAGCATTCGAAGGGAATGGTGCAATTCAACATTTCCCAATGATGAGATTAGCAGTTATCCAGACTGAATCAGAAACGAATAGCCCTATCATCAGGAAACAGCTTATCTAGAGGACTGAGTAATCTGTGGAGGTGCACAGATGCTAATTTTGAGCGTCACAAAAGTTGAGATGTAGACAGAACAAATATACAGAATGAGGAGTATCGAATAGGAACCAGGATACAAGTGTCAGCAGCTGCAGAAGAAGGCAGGCATTATAACATCTAACAGCTGAGAGGCCAGTTTAACGTTTAAGAAGCGTGTGATGCAGAAACCTTAATAAAGGCAACTGAAATATCTTCACTGGAGCAGGAAAAGACATGTCCCAGACTTGATAATCCGCCTTGTATTGTGTGGCATTAACTGATAGGTTTATTTAATTTGTATGTTATTTGGGGCTGGGAAGGCTAAAAGGAGTTCAGGGATCATGGACATAACTTGGAACAAGGGGTAATTTTTATGTGTTTATGATTCATATATTTAACTGTCTTGGAGTATTACAGTCCTATTCATCTGCATTGCTCCTTTATTTCGTTCAATAAATAGTCTTTAGTAATTGTTACACGGTGACTGTGCAGGTTATTGGGAGTTTCTCATGGCTCCTCTCATGATTCCAAACACAGAACTATACAATTAAATTTTATTTATTTGTGTCGCGAGGAGGCTGACATTAATACTGAACCAAGATACCGTGAACATCCCTCGGTCGCCACACTCCAGCACCTGTTCGGGTACACTGAGGGAGAATTTAGCATGGATAATACATCTAACCAGCAAGTTCCAATCCTGGCTTGGGTCACCCTCTGTGCAAAGACTGCAGTGTCTGTTCCCCGTGTCTGTGTGGGTTTCCTCCGGGTGCTCCAGTTTCCTCTCACTGTCTGAAAGACGTGCTGGTTAGGTGCATTGACCGTGCTAAATTCTCCCTCAGCCTACCTGATCAGGCACCAGAGGGTGGCGACTGAGGGATTTTCACATTCACTTCATTGCAATGTTAACGCGAGTCGACTGTGACAGTAAGACAGAAACTTAAACTTGAGAGCATTCCTCAACACCTTCTCTTCTCCTTCCCCTCACTCCCACCCAACACCAACCCAACAGAAATTCTTTGTGTGCGTGACTCTGCTGCTCCTGGCTGTGGAACATGGAGAATCGGCCTGTTATCGGGTAAATCAAAAGAAAGGTACATCTTCAACCTTTGTAAACTCGGTCTGGGCGAAAACAGCTCAACGTGGGAACCGTGTCTGTGTGTATCCACTCTCCAATTGGGTTTTCCCAATGGTGATGGGCCCCAATGCCATCATGGTCTCAGGTAGACTTCCCCACATGGGTGTTTAACAGTGAAGCAGAGCGTCTTGGTCGACAAGAAGATATAGACAGAATGGTCAAATGGGCAGATCAGTGGCCGATGGATTTTAACCCTGAAAAGTGTGAGGTGATACAATTTGGAAACAGTAATTTGACGAGGAAGGACTCAATGAATGATAGGGCACTAGGAAGGACGAAAGGATCTTCGTGTGTTTGTCCACAGATCTCTGAAAGCTGAAAGACATCTGAGTCGGGTGTGAGAAAGGAATATGGGACACTTGCCTTCATCAATCAAGGCATAGATGACAAAGTAAGTCGTCTCACAACACCAGGCTCAAGTCCCATAGCTTTATTTGGTAGCACGAGCTTTGGAGCGTTGCCCCTTCATCAGGTGAGTTTCGATGGCAAAAGCAGAGAGGGCATGTTGGGGTTGTGTCGGACTTTGGTGAGGCCACAGCTGGAGTACTGTCTGCAGTTCTAATCACCCACGTGAGAGGAAGGACATGAACACACAGGAGGGGGTGCAGAGGAGAATCACCAGGGTGCTGCCTGGGACGGGGCATTTCAGTTCTCAAGAGAGATTGGGGAAGCTTGAGTTGTTTTCATTGGAGCAGAGAAGACTGAGGGAAGAGCTGATCGAGGGGTATGAGATTGTGAGAGACGCGGACAGAGTGGAGAAGGAGCAACTGTTCCCCTGAGTTGAAGGGTCAGTCACGAGGGAACTAAAGTTCAAGGTGAGGGACGGGAGGTTTAGGGAGGGTTATGAAGAAAAGGTTTTTCACCCAGAATGGGGTGAGGGTTTGGAAGGTGCTGCCTGGGATGCCTCACATCCTTTAAAAAGTATCTGGATGAGCACTTGGCACATCATCGCATTCAGGCAAGTGGGATTCGGTGTGAGTTCAGACATTTCTAATGTGTGGTTGTAGTCTCGATGGGCTGAAGAGCCTCCTTTGTGCTGTGTGAATCTAATCATTGCATGATTCAGTCTCACGTTAATGCTCCAAGACACACGGACCTTTCACATTCCCCGCTTCCCCGAGGGTCTAATATCCTGTCTTGCCAAACTAGCAAGCTCCAACTCCAGGGGTCAAAGCTTTCCTGACCAATACAAACAGGCCACGGGCTCATTGCGGTAACCACGGAAACACTCCTCCAGCACATCGCCCAAATTCAGACGCTGACAAGCAGTCAGTCTGTTCCTGACCTTGAACCCAGCTCCGAGCAGAAGGAGCAGCCAGGAATCACAGGCACAGATCCTAACTGTTCCAAGATTCCCGACTGTCAAATGCTCAGGGACGGATCCTCCTGGAAAAGGAAGCTGGCTCTTGCCAGGTCCATGGAGCTCAGTGATGGATATGAATGTGATCCAGTTCCCCAGGCAATCCTTCCAAAGCACAACACTCAATGTTTACCCATTAGACTGGTTCTGCTGAGACATTGACTGACTCTCTCTCTCTTTCATCTCATTCTCACTCCAGTTCTGTCTGGAATAACAGAATCATTGAAGTGTAGAGACAATGATGATGGAACCTTTCATGAAACAGGGGAAACCTGGAAAAACTCCAACTGCTATTCTTGTCACTGCAACTGGCCAGAGATGAATTGTTGTCAAACGTAAGTCACTCTCTGTTGCTCCACCTCGAGTCTCTCTGATGTTTCATTCTGCATTGATGCTTCTCATTGAAGCACAAAGTGGGCTTGATTTAACAGCCAGACATGGGGGAGGGGGGCCCGCTCTGTCACGCTGTTCTAATTATATGAAGACACCAATCACTCAGACTGTAATGAACACAAACAGGCCCAGGAGGTTGGCCTCTTGGAGTATGAGCTCCCTGATTGAGGTAGTGATTGCTCTGCCCAAGCAGGGAGCCTCCCCTGTGAATAAAACTGGGAGTGTCGGATCCACGGGCACTCTGGGAGTGGTGTCGGATTTGTAAATAAAGGGAATGTGGTGAAGGGCCTGTGAGGAGTTATTTCACAGACCAGATCGTGTAACCAAGATGGGGGTCTATTTGTAGACACGAGTCACATGGGGACACTTTGAATGAATGAATGTATTCGAGCTGTTTTGATTGACTAAAGTGAAACAAGGATTGGATCATACGACACACTTCCCTCCTGGTGATGTTATGTTGCCATCTCTATCGGCAGTGATAGAACAAGACCCAGCATCGTTTACACATGGAGAAACAACACAGCACGAGTGGTTTGTGAGCAGCAAATAGGAGTAGGGAATATCTCACCGGCACACTGCATTGCACACAGGCACCCACACAATGGAGGCAAGGCTTGGAGGGGGATAGAATGGGAATGGGAAGAATAAATCATTCCATTACACAGATATCCCACTGGAGCACAGACCTCCGTCATCAAGCCAGAGTGTGTAGATGGACAGAGAGTGCAGATGGAGGAAAGGGTGGGTATCGAGGAATTGGAGATGGAGGGAGGGGTGGAGATGGTGGGGAGAGGTGGGGATGGAGACAGTGTTCCTTTGAAGAGATATTCTGTGATCTGCTTCTCTTGTCAGGGCCCATGGGAAATCTGTTCTCTGCTCTGTCGCTTTCCAATTGGCTAGTCAGGAACTGCTGGGGCAGAGTGGGGAAAGACGGAAAATTCTCAATATTTGTTATTCACTTTACAGGAGTTCTTTGTGATATTGTTGAGTGAAACAGTACAGGAGAAATGTTACCCTGTGAGATTTCTGATACGTTACCCCTCTATCATTTCCAGATATTCAATACCAGTCCAATATCCAGGGGACTGTTTCTCAGTTTTTGACCGTCATTTTTGTCGCTACAGGGTCCTCAAAAAGACTGACCCTTCCGTCGAATGTCCAGTGTACAGTAGTATAGGGAAATGAGAATAATTACAATTGTTCTCCGATATGATATGAACCCATCAGATTCATGGGATATCAAAGTACCATGGGAACCTGGGGATGCCTTGTGTTCTCAATGAAACATCTGTATTACAATAAAGATATTTCACTGCATTTCCATTTGCAAATCTCATCCGTTATTCCAACAAGAAATGTCTTCATGTGTCTGTCTGTGCCTGTGTGAGCGTGTCGGTGTGTGTCTGTGTGAGAAAGTGTGCAGGCAAATGGTAGCGGGTAACAGAGAGTGACTGGAGTAACCTCACTGATGTTACTGTGAAAATCCCCCAGTCGCCACACTCTGACGCCTGTTCGGAGCACGCCCAGTGCACCTAGCCCACACGTCTTTCGGACTGTGGAAGAAACTGGAGCACCCAGAGAAAACCCATGCAGACACGGGGAGAATGTACAACTCTGCACAGACAGTGATGCAAGCAGGTAATTGTACCTGGGTCCCTGGTGCTGTGAGGCAGTAGTGCTAATCACTGCACCACCGTGCCTCCCTTCATGTTCCTTTCTTCTGGAGACTGGCATGTTTAAACATAAACCAACAATTATTCATCCGGAACGATATACAAGTGCTGCCTGTAATGGTTTGTCTTTTCATATTAATTTTATCCCGCTGTTTTGCAGTCAATTGTTAATTAAATTACATAATCAAGAAGTATTGATCAATAATTGCCCAAGCTGAAGCTTATCGAGCAATAAATGCCAATTTGCCATTGTTTTAAAGATGTGATTTTGTGAGTGGAAACTCATGCCCCTGTTGTGCTCGGAGTATATCCTCACTTTTCCAACACTCGGCAATGTTGGGTTACATCCGAGACACACACAGCAGAGGTGGAGGAAGCCTGCACCCTGCTACACCCCGTTCCCTCTTATAACCTTGGCAGCTGTCCTCTGGGGGTGAGAAGCCTGGACTGCCCCCATCCTGATAAGGGTCTCCAGCTCCAGGGGGGGATAGGTGCCCCCTCCTCAGCCTGATGTACAACACCAATCGCTCCAGCCTCCCTGTTCCCCATCGCACGTCGTCTGGAGATCGCACGATTCCATCCATGAATTGGTAACAGAGGAACATTGTTCCCAGTTCCACACAGTTACTCTGTGACCAGCCATGGGACTGAGGAGAAAGATCTTTCTTTCTCAGTGACAATCTCCTTTTCGCTTTCCTTGCTTGTGCCTCTCACACTGGGATACAGCACTGCACCAGCCTCCCGCTAAACATTCTGCACCCACCCAGCGCCTACCCTGTAGAGTGTTCCTCCTCACTCCTGAACCCACTCACACTGCGACACAGCACTGCACCAGACAGTAATCACACTGTCAACTGTGATGTTGCTGAGGCCTCTTGCCCAGGGAATGGAGATCACCAGCAGACACTGGCCGGGGATCTGACTCCTTCCGTCCAGTGGTGGTCAATGACGTTCTACCCAGCATCACCCTGGCTAACATGGAGCTTCAAGTTTCTCGGTGTCCAGATGACCAACAATCTATCCTGGTCCCCCCATGCCGACACAATGCTTAAGAAAGCCCATCAACATCTCTGCTTTCTCAAAGGCTGAGGGAATTTGGCATGTCAGCTCCGACTCTCACGACCCTTTACAGATAGACCACAGGAAGTATTCTTCCTGGTTGGATCACAGCTTGGTATGGGCCCCGGCTCTGTCTTCAACCACAAAGAACTACAAAAGCTCGTGAATGTAGCCCAATCCATCTCGCAAACCAGCCTCCCATCCATTGACTCTGTCTACACTTCAGTCAGCAAAATTAAGGGCCCCACGCACCCTGGACATTCACTCTTTCACCTTTCTCTGTCGGGTAAAAAATATAAAATTCTGAGATCATGTACCAACCGACTCAGGAACAGTCTCTTCCCTGCTGCTGTCAGACTTTTGAATGGACCTACCTCGCACTAAGTTGATCTTTCTCTACACCCTAGCGATGACTGTAACACTACATTCTGCACTCTCTTGTTTCCTCCTCTCTGAACAGCATGCTCTGTCTGTATAGCATGCTGGAAAAAATTCTTTTAACCGTATACTAATCGACGTGACAGTAATAAATCAAATCAAAGGATTGGAAGTGAATCATCTGGGTGTGTGAGCCTGTACTGAGGGAGTGCTGCACTGTCACACCACACATTGAACAAAGCTCCTGATGACATTCACTGTAAAAGGTCCCAAGAAACTGTTTCCAACAAGGTTTGAGGACTTTGTGTTGTGGTCTTTGTTCACTGGCTGACCTCTCCAAACTCATTGGCCTCAGTATCAGTGTGGACAATGTCTCCAATCAGTGGCATTGACTGACAGCCAATGGTTAGTGCTGACGTGGGCATCGCTGTGCTCTCTGACAACTTGAACTTTGTAACCTTCAAAGGGAAGAATAAAAGTCGGGACCGCCTGAGAGAACAGAAGGGAAAAGACTCTGTCCGTGACTGCAAAGGTGTCTCGTTGGGTTGAGTATGGTACGTGTGTGTCTGAGTGAGATTGTATCTGTGTTTGTGAGGATACATTATTTCATCTGGGAATATGTTGTTGGTGAGATTCCCGGGATTCATATTGTATTTGTTACCGGATGTTCTCTAACACTGATGGGAATGGATAGTTGGGTATTGTTTAGGTTTCTAAGATAATGAAGAACACGGGCAGAGAGGATAAGGAGCAGCTGCTCCTCATTGTCAAAGGGACGGTCACAGGTCGGACAAGGTGAGGGGCAGGAAGTTTCGGGAGGATAGGAGGAAAGGATTTTTACCCAGAGGGCGGAGACAGGCGAGGATGCTGTGCCTGGAGGGTGGTGGAGGCTCATTGCCAGATGTATGGCAGACAGTGGGGGAGGCTCCTGTTTGATGTGGAATGATGCCAATCCAGCTGTGTCTTCAGGGTGGGAAGCTGTTCCAGGAAGAACAAGCTGCAGCAACAGGTGGAAGTGTGTGCACTTTTTTCTGCTAACTGTGCCTCCAGGAGCAGGAAGAGAAAGAATGCGACTTCCTTCCTTCTGTGGCTAAATGATCTGCTGAGTAGAATCTTTGAACATGCTGGAAGATCTTCAATCGAACAAACCTGATTTTTGGTTAAAGTGTTTTTACTCTGCGGGGATTGTATGTGTCCTTATGAAAGGACACAAGGTGTTCTATTGAACAACCTGTCCTGAGCAGAGAGGAGTTGTTTCCAGACTGTTGGAGCCAGTGTTCCTTCTGGGCATTGAAATGTCAGTAATATGCAGGTGGGGGCCTAAACCTGGAGCCTGGAGTGACCAGTAGCCCTGTTCTGCCTCTGCTCTATTGGCCAAATCCAACAACGCAATTGGGCTTTCTGATCAATCCATTGGCTGTACGCCAAGGAGCTTTTGGCATTTAACTCTGCAAATACAAAGAGCTTGTTCAGAAAGGCAGTGTGAAAAACCCGAGGACCAAGGTCACAAGGAGAGACAACGGGTGGGATTATACAGCCTTGTTCAAGCAAGACTGGAAATCCCCACCCAAGACCAACGCACATTTCCACTCCGATTCCGTGGAGGGCGGGATTGTTGAATTCCAGCGAACATCTGGAAGAAGAAGAGAAGAAAGGCTGATTCCACGTGACAAAATCCTGGCCGGGTATATGAAGGGAAAGTTTGATCTCCTCTGTGAGAACGAACACTCAACCACTCAAACAGGAGTCCCTCCCTTCATAATCTGTTAAAGTGAGTGTGAGAAGGGGGAATAACTGCGCTTCAATTTTTAGTGGCTAAATTAAAATAACTACCTGAGACTGTCTCTGTAAAATCAACAAGTAACGAAATCAAACTAACAGTGAACAGGTTAACTAAACTATTAACAAACCCAATCAAACACTGTTCTAATGGAGTGTTGTTTCAAATACAATTCCCACTTATTCACAAAAAAACAGAATTTTTTTGTCTCTCTCAAAATACAACCAGGTTTTATCCCTGCAATCTTCTTTATTCACTTACGCAAGGATATTTTGGCCTTGGAGGGAGTGCAGAGGAGGTTTACTAGGCTGATGCCGGAGTTGAAGGGGTTGAGCTATGAGGAGAGGCTGAATAAACTAGGCTTGCACTCGTTAGAGTTTAGAAGAATGAGGGGAGATCTCATTGAGACGTATAAGATGATGAATGGGATGGATAGGATAGAGGTGGAGAGACTCTTCCCGCTCAGAAAGGACAGTAGGACTAGGGGGCACCGCCTCAAGATAAAGGGGGGGCGGTTTAGAACGGAGTTGAGGAGGAGCTTCTTCACTCAAAGGGTGGTGAATCTCTGGAATTCTCTGCCCGTTGAAGTGGTGGAGGCTGCCTCGCTAAATATTTTTAAGACGCGGGTTGATGGGTTTTTGATAAGCGAGGGGATTAAGGGTTATGGGGAGAGGGCGGGAAGGTGGAACTGAGCCACGACAGATCAGCCATGATCTTATTGAATGGCGGGGCAGGCTCAAAGGGCCAGATGGCCTACTCCTGCTCCTATTTCTTATGTTCTTATGTTCTTATTTTTTGCTGATTTTTTTCTGTCTTGAGTATCGAGGTCAGGCTTTCTTTTGGTATTTTTTTCAATTCAGATGAGGCTTGAGTGAGAAGCTATTCGCTGGGGCAGAGAGAGACAGCAGTGAGTGTCTGGCTCTCTGGAGCTGGGAGCTGGCTCTTATACCCCTGATGACATGTCAACATCCCCACAATAGGATTGGTTTACAGGTTACCAAAACGTCAAATTCAAATCTGATAGGCTGCTGCTATTCAAATACCAAGATTAAATTGATTGGTTAACGTTCAAAACCCCATGTTCTGATTCAAATGCCTGAAGCTTGTTATCAAAGTAACCCTTTTCGAGATAATGTTTCAGTCTGGGTACTGCATGCACCTAATCTCT
Organism: Carcharhinus amblyrhynchos; assembly: GCF_965287045.1. Taxonomy (NCBI): domain Eukaryota; kingdom Metazoa; phylum Chordata; class Chondrichthyes; order Carcharhiniformes; family Carcharhinidae; genus Carcharhinus; species Carcharhinus amblyrhynchos. The sequence continues at coordinate 17,172,831 of NC_137357.1, forward strand.
TCATACAGGAACGAAAGCTTTTTGAAGCAGAACCATGAAATACTTTCTCCTCTCAGCATTTTACACTTTTTTTACAATTTTAGAAACAACAAATCGACTCACCTTCGCAAAGTAATGTGTCAGCGGAAATTAACCTGAAGTTAAGTAAGGTAACAGATAGTAAAGATCTGGTTTCTGCATTGCCGGTATTTACAATGAAAGTAGCCACAGAATGAAGGACATTGTGTTCAATATTGAAAGTTGACTTTGTGTCTTTATTCACTGCAGAGGTTCATAAAACAGGCAGCTTTGTCCAACACTTCACAAAATGTGGAACATCAAAAACAAACCCATCAATGTGTCTGGTGACTCGAGGGTCTGAATGGCCCACTCCTGCTCCTATCCCCCTCCATTGTCCAGCAAGGAACGATATCCTGGGAAATCTCACTTCCCGTCTAACAGCTGAAATGAAGCTTGCAAACCATGCTGAAGATTTGACGTGTAAAAAGCTACCCACGGCGAGAGTGTTGCTGGGACTGGGACAAGTTCAAAGCTGGCCCCTTTACAAAGGACACACAACACCATGAAACTGTGCCCCTCACTCCCCATGACACCCCAGCTCTTGGCTCCTTGCTGGGAATTGGGAACTGAACTGGAGGAGCAGGCGGGAGGATGAGACCGTGGAAATCTCAGGCTCAGAACCCTTCAAGGCACAAACATTTCCCCAGTGAAGATGATATTGATTTCTCTGCCTTCGCGGCTGAATGGTGGCTCCCACATGCGGGCTCACTTCCTTTCGTTCTTCCGTGGGAAGTGGGTGTCACTGGCAAGGCCAGCATTTATTGCCCATCCCTAATTGCCCCTTGAGAAGGTGGTGGTGAGCTGTCTGGGAACTGCTGCAGCCCCTGTGATGCAGGTACACCCGCACTGCTGTTAGGGAGGGAATTTCAGGATTTTGACCCAGTGACAGTGAAGGAACAGCGATATATTTCCAAGTGGGGATGGCGAGTGGCTCCGAGGAGGATTACAGATGGCGGTGTTCCAATGTATCTGCTGCCCTTGTCCTTCTAGAACCACAGAATCCTCCCATGCAGAAGGAGACCATTCAGCCCAACAAGGCTGCATCGAGAAGGATCCTATCCCATCCCTGTCCCCTCAACCACACTGATTTCCCCAGCTAACCCCCTGAGAGACAGCTCTTGAGCGTGGTTACTCCAACTAACCCACACATCTCTGGAGCATGGGAGGAAACCGGAGCACCTGGAAGAAACCCACACAGACACGGGGAGAATGTGCAAGCTCCACACAGAGAGTGACCCGAGGAATTGAACCCGGGTCCCTCGCGCTTTGAGGCAGCAGTGCAAACCACTGTGCCACTGTACTACTCACAGTGATCAAAAATAGGGGCGATGGCAAGATCCTGCAGTGCATCTTGTAGATGGTACACACTGCTGCCACTGTGCCTTGTGGAGGGGGTGGATGTTTGTGGATGGGGTGTCAATCGAGCGGGGTGCTTTATCCTGGAGAGTGTCGAGCTTCTTGAATGTTGTTGATGCTGCCACCCATCTGGACACACACAGAGACACACACTAACATACACACACACACACTCTCGCACACACACAAACAGACACACACATTTACATTTACACACACACACACTAACATACATACACACACACAGAGACACACACACTAACATACACACACACACTCTCGCACACACACTAACAGACACACACATTTACATTTACACACACACACACTAACATACATACACACACACAGAGACACACACACTAACATACACACACACACACTCTCGCACACACACTAACAGACACACACATTTACATTTACACACACACACACTAACATACATACACACACACAGAGACACACACACTAACATACACACACACACTCTCGCACACACACTAAAAGACACACACATTTACGTTTACACACACACACACAAACAAACACAGACTTAGACACACACACAGACTTACAGACTCACACAGAGACACACACACACACTAACATACACACACACACACACATTTACACACACACACACAAACACAGACTTGCGCGCGCACACACACAGACTCGCGCACACACGAACACACACACACACACACACTGGCACACACAGACTTGTGTTGAAATCAGAGATAACAGTTGAGAAAATAAGCACTGTGAAATCTCTTTATTGTGATACGGATGTTTGACAGAGGAGAGAAGGCAGCCCCATTCTCCCACAACACTCACTTCCCCTTTACCACAGAACTGGAAAGAATTTGGTTCTCATTTCCCAATAGCTGAATACACCTCACACTTAACGCTGGGATCACCCATCACATGGACACTGTAGCGACAACTCTCAGGGTCAAAATCCAGGACACAATAGTTTGGAAAACTGACAGGTTCAAAATACCTGGAAATGATAGAGGGGTAAAGTATCAGAAATCTCACAGGGTAACATTCCTCCTGTACTGTTTCACTCAACAATATCACCAAGAACTCCTGTAAAGTGAATAACAAATATTGAGAATTTTCCTTCTTTCCCCACTCTGCCCCAGCAGTTCCTGACTAGCCAATTGGAAAGCGGCAGAGCAGAGAACAGATTTCCCATCGGCCCTGACAAGAGAAACACATCACAGAATATCTCTTCAAAGCAACACTCTCTCCATCTTTGCCCCTCCATCCATCTCCACTCCCTCCCTCCTTCTCCACTCCCTCCCTCCCTCCCTCCTTCTCCACTCCACTCCCTCCCTCCATCTCCACCCCACCTCTCCATCTCCACTCCCTCCTTCCATCTCCACTCCCTCCCTCTCCACCACTCTCTCCATCCCACCCCTTCCCCTGTTCCCAACCTCCCTCCATCTCCACTCTCTCTCTCTCTCTCTCCATGCCCTCCCTGTCTCCAGCAAATGGAGATCTGTGTTTCATGTCCGTCTGGGAATGTTTTCCTGAGCCTCACTCCACTCTCTCCTGTTTCTTCCCCTCCATTATTCCATGCCTGTATGTGGAAGCTGTGAAGGGGCTGAGGAGATAAGAGGTGCTGAGGAACCTGGGAACGAGAGGTCAGAGATTTTGCATTCGATTCACTTTTCTGCTGAGCAGAAACCATCAATCAGGGATTGTTTCCCTGTCAGTAAACTCCCCAGAACATGTAGAATATTCCTTGTAGGGATAGCAACGTGACATCACCAGGAGGGAAGTGTGTCATGTGATCCAGTCCTTGTGTCACTTTTGCCAGTGAGCAGAGCAGAGCACAGCTCTGACAGCTGCAATCTTCCGACCTTGTATTTGTGCGGCGAGACTCGACAATTAGATCCACGATCCTGTATGAGTGACTTCTCGCTTTATATAATTGGCACTGCATTGTGGAATGTGCTCCCATATCTGGTTGTTAAATCAGGCCTTCTTTCTGCTTTAATAAGAAGCATTAATGCAGAACAACAAATGAGAGATACTCAAGGTGGAATAGCAGAGGGTCACTTACTGAGCACAGCACCATGTAAACTGACCCAGACAGGTACATTCCATGCAGCTTGAGCTGATCCAGCTTTCCCCTATTTTATAAAAGTCTCCCTTCTCACCTCGACATCTCAATGATTCTGAGGTTCCAGTTTAATTTGGAGAATGAGGGAGAGAGAGAGAGACGTTAGTCGGTCAATGCCTCATCACAGACTGAACCAGTATAATGGGGAAACATTGAGTGTTGTGCTTTAGAAGGATTGCCTGGGGAACTGGATCACATTAGTATCTGTCACTGAGCTCCATGGACCTGGCAAGAGCCAGCTTCCTTTTCCAGGAGGATCCGTCCCTGAGCATTTGACAGCCGGGAATCTGGGAACTGTTAGGATCTACCCTCAGTGACTCCTGGCTGCTTCCTCCTGCTTGGGGCTGGGTTAAAGGTCAGGAGCTGACTCACCACACGTTTGGGTCTGACTTTGGGTAACGTGCTGGGAAAGTGTTTCCGTGGTTACCACAATGAGCCCGCGGCCTGTTTGTCGGTCGAATCCACACATTGGTATTGTTTCGGAAAGTCTTGGCACCGAGGACCAGAGTTTGCTCGTTTGATAAGACAGGATATTGGCCGATTCCTTCCTGGACCCTCAGGGAACCATAGAACCATACCTTACAGCACAGAAACAGGCCCTTTGGCCCTTCTTGGCTGTGCTGAACCATTTTTCTGCCCAGTCCCACTGACCATCTCCCCCCACATGCCCCCAATCCATGTACCTGTCCAAGCTTCTCTTAAATGTGAAAAGTGAGCCTGCTTTCACCACTTCATCTGGCAGCTCATTCCACACTCCCACCACTCTCTGTGTGAAGAAGCTCCCCCTAATATTCCCTTTAAACTTTTCCACCTTCACCCTTCACCCATGTCCACTCCTTTTTTTTCTCCCCTCGCCTCAGTGGAAAAAACCTGCTTGTATTCACTCTATCCATACCCATCATAATTTTATACACCTCCATCAAATCTCCCCTCATTCTTCTTCGCTCCAGGGAATAATGTCCGAACCTATCCAACCTTTCTCTGTCACTCAGTTTCTCAAGTCCCAGCAACATCTTTTGTAAACCTTCTCTGCACTCTTTCAATCCTACTAATATCCTTTCTGTAATTGGGTGACCAAAACTGTACACAATACTCGAAATTCAGCCTCACCAATGTCTTATACAACCTCACCACAACATTCCAACTCTTCTACCCAATACTTTGATTTGTAAAGGCCAGTGTTCCAAAAGCACTCTTTAGAACCTATCTACCTGTGACACCACTTTTAGGGAATGATGTATCTGTATTCCCAGATCCCTCTGTTCTACAGCACTCTTCAGTGTCCGACCATTTACCCTGTATGTTGTCCCTTGGTTCGTCCTTCCAAAGTGCAATACCTCACACTTGTCTGCATTAAACCCCATCTGCCATTTTTCAGCCCATTTTTCGAACTGGTCCAAATCCCTCTGCGAGCTCAAGGGGGCAGTGAGAAAGGCAATCCCTCAGGGAAAGGTCCGTGTGTCTTGGAGCGTGGATGTGGGACTGAATCATGGGATCATTAGAATCACACAGCACAAAAAGACCCTTTGGCCCATCAAATCACACCAACACTTCAGAAACACCTCAACCCCCACCTTATCCCATCTGCCAGCCCATGGCCCACAGCCCTGAATGTTAGATGTGCCAAGTGCTCATTCAGATACTTTTTCAAGGATGTGAGAGATCCCCCCTCCATCATCCTCCCAGGCAGCACATTCCAGACTCTTCTGGGTGAAAATCTTTCTCCTCACATCCCCCCACCACACCTCCTGCCCCTCACCTTGAACCTGTGTCCCCTCGCGACTGACCCTTCAACTCAGGGGAACAGCTGCTCCAAATCCAGTCTGTCTATGCCCCTCATTATCTTGTACACCTTGATCAGCTCATCCCTCAGTCTCCTCTGCTCCAGAGAAAACAACCCAAGCCTATCCAATCTCTCTTTGAATAACCTAAACGCTCCATCCCAGGCAGCATCCTGGTGAATCCCCTCTGCATCCCCTCCAATGCAATCACATCTTTCCGACAATGTGGTGACCAGGACTGCACACAGTTCTCCAGCTGTGGCCTCACCAAAGTTCAATGAAACTCCAATGTGACTTCCCATCTTCTGTAATCTATGCCCTGACTCATGAAGGCCTTTCTCACCACCCTACTAATATGCCCTTCTGCCTTCAGAGATGAATGGACAGACACACCGAGGTCCCTTGGTTGCACAGACTCCTGAGTGTCCTACCATTCATTGAATACTTCCTTGTTCAATTACTCCTTCCAAAGTGTGTCACCTCACACACTTCAGGGTTAAATTCCATCTGCCACTTGTCTGAACATTTGAGCATCTCGTCTATATCCTCGTGTAGCCCAAGACACTCTGCCTCACTGTGAAAGACGCATGCAGGGAAGTCCACCCAAGGCTGGGACAAACACCCCACTATGATGGCACTGGGGCCCCTCACCATCGGCAGCACCCAGTTGCAGATTGGATGCAGACAGACACAGTTCCCGTGTTTAGCTGGTTTTGCCCGATCGAATGTAAAGTTTGGAAAGGTGGAGGACGTACCGATATCTGTAACACTCTGAAGTTTCCTGGCACATGCTGATTCTCCGTATTCCACAGCCAGCTGCAGCAGCGTCACGCACAGATAGAATTTCTGTTGGGTTGGTGGGAGTAGAGAGACATCGTGTGGAGGAAATCAGTCAGGTATCTTTGTATCCACTCATTCCCTGATGTTCCAAACTCAACCCCATCCCCACAAAGCAATTGTCCATCTTGAGATTGCGCGAGGTGATATCTCAAATCAAAGCCTCGACACCATTGGACGGACCTGTGACATCTGGAGTGCTGTGTCCAGTTTTGGTCTCCTTTGAGGAAGAATGGTGTGGCATTGGAGGAAATTCCAGGGGTGAAAGGGTTGGCGTATGACAAGAGATGAAGTAGGCTGGGGTCTAGAGGGGTGAGAGGGAGGGAGTCTGATCGAGGGAGATAAAGTTTTGAAAGAGAGGGATGGAGTAAATGTGGATCAGACGTTTCCTCTTCGTCTCAGGTCCAGACAGAGAGGCAGGAGATTGAAAACTGAGATGGGGAGGAACTACTTCTCACACAGGCTGCTGAATTTGTGCAGTGGGGTCTGAATCCCCAAATTATTTCCAGAAGGAGAACGATATATTTCTGGTTCAAAAAAAAAAGCAGGTTAAAGGGATCTGGGGAACAGGTGGGGAGGTGGATTTGAGACCAGGGAAAGATCAGCCATGATCTGATTGAATGGTGGAGAAGGTTCGAGGGGCTTCATCGCCTACTTCTGCTCCGAATCCCAATCTTCCTGTGTGTTCCTACATGATGTTAGCAAGGGAGTTCCAGGATTTTGACCCAGCGAACGAATGTCTGGCTTATTTCCAGGTCAGGATGGTGAGTGGTTTGGAGGGGGTCAGAGGGGCTGCTATTGCCATGTATTTGCTGCCCTTCTCTGTTTGGATCTGGGAGCTCGTACTGACCATTGTCAGTGAGCGGGTGACTCCGTGCTCACACTGAGCTGCTTCTCCCCATGTGGAACATCGCTGTCTCCACTTCTCCCATTTCTGCCGAGCTCTGCCAGGTATTTGCCACTCCATAATGCTTCAATTCCAGCCTCGACTCAGGATCAGGCTTGTGGACACCCTGGACACAGGAGCAAATATTGTGTGTTCCAGCCGTGTCTCCCAGCTCCCTGCTCTTAATGCTGAATGTGTCTAATGAACAACCTGGAAAGTCACCCGTTTACCCAACCGTCCATTCCCATCAATGTTAGAGAACATCCGGTAACAAATACAACATGAATCCCGGGAATCTCACCAACAACATATTCCCAGATGAAATAATGTCTCCTCACAAACACAGATACAATCTCACTCAGACACACACGTACCATACTCAACCCAACGAGACACCTTTGCAGTCACGGACAGTCTTTTCCCTTCTGTTCTCTCAGGCGGTCCCGACTTTTATTCTTCACTTTGAAGGTTACAAAGTTCAACTTGTCAGAGAGCACAGCGATGCCCACGTCAGCACTAACCATTGGCTGTCAGTCAATGCCACTGATCCGAGACATTGTCCACACTGATACTGAGGCCAATGAGTTTGGAGAGGTCAGCCAGTGAATAAAGACCACAACACAAAGTCCTCAAACTTTGTTGAAAAAAGAGGCGTCCTGGGATTTTTTACAGAATCCAGTGAATATAAACAGGAGCTTGGTTCAATCTACGGTTTGACAGTGGGGCGCTCCCTCAGAACGGGCTGACACACCCAGATGAATAATCTCCAATCTTTTGACTTGGTTTATTTTTGTCACGTGTATTAATACACAGTGAAAATGTATTAATACGCAGTGAAAAGTATTGTTTCTTGCATGCTATGTAGGCAGAGCATACCGTTCAGAGAGAAGGAAAGGAGAGAGTGCAGAATTTACTGTCACAGTCATACTCGGGTGTAGAGAAAAATCAACTGAGTGCAAGGTAACTCTCGCACTATCAGAAATAACTATCATAAAAAATAACAAGAAATAAACAAGATGAGGCAACATGTCCAGGTGATTGTGTGAATGCACACCTTCAAATCCTCCCAAGGCCTGTTCAGCTTCAGTTTCTCTCCCTCTTCTTGTCCCTCTCTGTTTGGCCGAGGGAAGCAGACATTTCACACACATTCTTTATCTGTCAAACAGTATAACTGCAAAGGGACCAAAAAACCCTCGGGGGTGGTGGAGTCTCATATTCATGAACAATTACTCAGGCAGACACACTCTGTCACACAGACTTGTGGGCCCTCTCACTCTCACTGCCACATGCACCCACACCCCCTCTGTCTTGCACACTCTTGTGTATTCTCCGTTTCCCCTCTGTCATTTGCCTGCACGCTTTCTCACACAGACACACACTGACACGCTCACACAGGCACACACTTGCGGTGGGAATAATGGATGAGATTTGAGAATAGAGCGACAGTGAAATATCTTTATTGTAATACAGATGTTTCATTGAGGAAACCCAGGTTCACCCCGGTTCCCATGTTACTTTCATATCCTGTGAATTTGATGGGTTCATATCAGATTGGAGAGCAATTGTAATTCTTCTCATTTCCCTACACTACCGTACACTGGACATTCGATGGAAGGATCATCTCTCTTGTGGACCCTGTAGCGACAAGTCTTACGGTCAAAAACCGGGACACAATCCACTGGATATTGGACTGGTGTTGAAAACCTGGAAATGATAGAGGGGTAACGTATCAGAAATCTCACAGGGTAACATTCCTCCTGTACTGTTTCACTCAACAATATCACAAAGAACTCCTGTAAAGTGAATAACAAATATTGAGAATTTTCCGTCTTTCCCCACCCTGCCTCAGCAGTTCCTGACGAGCCAATTGGAAAGCGACAGAGCAGAGAACAGATTTCCCATGGGCCCTGACAAGAGAAGCAGATCACAGAATATCTCTTCAAAGGAACACTCCCTCCATCCCCACCATCTCCACCCATCCCTCCATCTCCAATTCCTCGATACCCACCCTTTCGTCCATCTGCACTCTCTGTCCATCTACACACTCTGGCTTGATGACGGAGGTCTGTGCTCCAGTGGGATATCTGTGTAATGGAATGATTTACTCTTCCCATTCCCATTCTATCCCCCTCCAAGCCTTGCCTCCATTGTGTGGGTGCCTGTGTGCAATGCAGTGTGCGGGTGAGATATTCCCTACTCCTATCTGCTGCTCACAAACCACTCGTGCTGTGTTGTTTCTCCATGTGTAAACGATGCTGGGTCTTGTTCTATCACTGCTAATAGAGATGGCAACATGACATCACCAGGAGGGAAGTGTGTCGTATGATCCAATCCTTGTTTCACTTTAGTCAATCAAAACAGCTCGAATACATTCATTCATTCAAAGTGTCCCCATGTGACTCGTGTCTACAAATAGACCCCCATCCTGGTTACACGATCTGGTCTGTGAAATAACTCCTCACAGGCCCTTCACCACATTCCCTTTATTTACAAATCCGACACCACTCCCAGAGTGCCCGTGGATCCAACACTCCCAGTTTTATTCACAGGGGAGGCTCCCTGCTTGGGCAGAGCAATCTTTACCTCAATCAGGGAGCTCATACTCCAAGAGGCCAACCTCCTGGGCCTGTTTGTGTTCATTACAGTCTGAGTGATTGGTGTCTTCATATAATTAGAACAGCGCGACAGAGCGGGCCCCCCTCCCCCATGTCTGGCTGTTAAATCAAGCCCACTTTGTGCTTCAATGAGAAGCATCAATGCAGAATGAAACATCAGAGAGACTCGAGGTGGAGCAGCAGAGAGTGACTTACGTTTGACAACACTTCATCTCCGGCCAGCTGCAGTGACAGGAATAGCAGTTGGAGTTTATCCAGGTTTCTCCCCTTGCATGCCAGGTTTCATCATCATAGTCTTTACATTTCTTAAATGTTGGCGTTCCACGTATACCTGGAGTGATAGAGAGAGAGAAAGAGTGAGAGACATTAGTCGGTCAATGCCTCATCACAGACTGAACCAGTATAATGGGGAAACGTTGAGTGTTGTGCTTTAGAAGGATTGCCTGGGGAACTGGATCCATGGACCTGGCCAGAGCCAGCTTCCTTTTTCAGGAGGATCCGTCCCTGAGCATTTGACAGTCGGGAATCTCGGAACAGTTAGGATCTGTGCCCGTGATTCCTGGTTGCTTCTTCCTGCTCGGGGCTGGGTTAAAGGTCAGGAACAGACTTGCTATTGTCTGACTGTGGGCAATGTGCTGGAGGAGTGTTTCCGTGGTTACTACAATGAGCCCGAGGCCACATCCACATTTGTATTGGTCAGGAAAGCTTTGGTTCTTGGAGTTCGAGCTTGCTAGTTTGGCAAGATAGGCTATATAGGGCATTGGTGAGGCCGCAGCTGGAGTACTGTGTGCAGTTTTGGGCGCCGCACTTACGCAAGGATGTTTTGGCCTTGGAGGGAGTGCAGAGGAGGTTTACTAGGCTGATACCGGAGTTGAGGGGATTGAGCTATGAGGAGAGGCTGAATAAACTAGGCTTGTACTCGTTAGAGTTTAGAAGAATGAGGGGAGATCTCATTGAGACGTATAAGATGATGAATGGGATGGATAGGATAGAGGTGGAGAGACTCTTCCCGCTCAGAAAAGACAGTAGGACTAGGGGGCACAGCCTCAAGATAAAGGGGGGGTGGTTTAGAACGGAGTTGAGGAGGAACTTCTTCACTCAAAGGGTGGTGAATCTCTGGAATTCTCTGCCCGTTGAAGTGGTGGAGGCTGCCTCGCTAAATAATTTTAAGACGCGGGTTGATAGGTTTTTGATAGGCTAGGGGATTAAGGGTTATGGGGAGAGGGCGGGAATGTGGAACTGAGCCACGACAGATCAGCCATGATCTTATTGAATGGCGGGGCAGGCTCGAAGGGCTAGATGGCCTACTCCTGCTCCTGTTTCTTATGTTCTTATATTAGACCCTTGGGGAAGGGGGCAGTGTGTAAGGAAATTCCTGAGGGAAAAGTCCACGTGGCTTGGAGCATTAATGTGAAACTGGGACTTTCACTCCACCATGATGGCATCGGGGCCCATCACCATTGGGAAAACCCAATCGGAGAGTGGATACACACAGACCCGGTTCCCACGTTGAGCTGTTTTTGCCCAGACCGAGTTTACAAAGGTTGAAGATGTACCTTTCTTTTGAATTGCCCAGTAACAGCCCGATTCTCCATGTTCCACAGCCAGGAGCAGCAGAGTCACGCACACAAAGAATTTCTGTTGGGTTGGTGTGGGGTGGGAGTGAGGGGAAGGAGAAGAGAAGATGTTGAGGAATGCTCTCAAGTTTAAGTTTCTGTCTTACTGTCACAGTCGGCTCGCATTAACACTGCAATGAAGTGAATGTGAAAATCCCTCAGTCGCCACCCTCTGGTGCCTGATCAGGTACGCTGAGGGAGGAATGCATCGAACCAGCACGTCTTTCAGACTGTGGGGGGAAACTGGAGCACCCGGAGGAAACCCACAGAGACACGGGGAACAGACACTGCAAACTCCACAATGACAGTGACCCAAGCTGGGAATCAAATATGATAGTTTTTCACTAACTTCATTGCAATGTTAATGTAAGCCTCTGTGTGACACGAATAACTCAATTTTAGTTGGACAGTTTTGTGTTTGGAATGAGAAAATCTGTGTGAGAACTTGAGCTTTGCGTCTTCATTTCCAGCAATTGCCTATTTACCAATATTCAATACAATTCCACTGACCTCCCCCCCCCCCCCCCCCCCCCCGAACCCCGCAGCGATCTGCACATCCCACATCCTCATCCCTTTGTGATGGATATCACACTGTCCCAGAATTGGGTTTAGAATAGGGAGATATATCAAAAGCAGAGATTGATAGATACAGTGTTTTATTTCAAAGTGGAATAAAACCATTTTGGCAGACATGTCATCCACAAGTCAGTCTCAGCTTGAGAACTGACCCAGGATAAATTCGCTAAAAGACAAAATCAGGGTTTGAAGCTCCTTGGGAATCCACAGCCCCTAAGTTCTTTGAGTTATCTGCCTGCAATTATGACTACGAACTAGACTGCAAAAAGAACATCTGCAGATAATAAGCAAAGAATACATGAAGCAAACTTTCTAACCTTTGATGTTTAAGATTTGGAATCGTGATCATTTGGACATTTATATATTGAAGAATCTTGACACATTAAAAATGGACAAAAAGGAGAGATGTGTCTCTAACCAACTCCCTGCCTGATCTTAGACACCTGACAGTCAAGCAGATTCGAAGAACATTACATCACATGCTTGGTGAGAAATACATTTTACCGTAAGAACATTCCTCAATGTAAGAGATAAACGAACAAAGGGACCGATAGCAACGACTGAATAATAAATATATATAAACAGGCTCGTTACTCACTCTCCCCTGCCAAGAGTGCAGCCAAAAGAATTCTGTTCTGTAACCTATTCCGTCACCAAAGACCCTCATGGTTTATGTAAGGATGTTTCTATGAAACTTCTCAGAATTGTATTGGAGATTGATTTGAGGTACTGTCGGATTTTCCATGTTCGGATGTATCCTTCTCTTGGAGAAGTTGGTTTGTTAACAGATAACCAAGGGCTGTGAGTCAATTAACCCTGCAATTCTGGATGTGAAAATTCAGAGTATCTTATTACAAAATACTATAAGAAATAGTGTCCTCTTAATATCACAAGGCTTAGATCTGAGACACTCGTTTAGGAAGTCTTAAATGACAAGGATCCACGACCCGTAGAAATCGGGGGTGTAGCTGTGAATGACAGTCCGAATATCGCCCATTAGAAAGTCACCAAAATCCGTTGACCTGCTTGAGGCACAGAAGAGTAATCTCCTCTTGCAAGAGCTATTCTGAGCCTGAGCAGAGACACAGATTTCCCTGCTTTGGTGGTAAAGCCTGAGACAAGCTTGTAAAATAGTCCGTTTGGATCTGGAATACCTAAATCACTCACACCGTTCTCTCAGCTCCTCCACCTCCATCACAGCTGTTCTGATGATTCCACTTTTCTGAAATGTGATCCTTCTCGCTCAGCCACGGATTCCCATCTACAGTTCTCGACAAAGCCCTCAACAGTGTGTGCAGTCCACCTCCTGCACCCTGACCCTCACCCCCCTCCCAGAACAAGGATAGAGCACCCCCCTTGTTCTCACATTTCACCCCACCAGCCTCCATGCACAAAGCATAATCCACTGGCATTTTCGCCAACTCCAGTTGGATGCCGTCCCCAATCACCTCTTCTCTTCACTCCCTCTGTCAGCATTCCACAGAGACCATTCCCTCTGGGATAACGTAGTCCACTCCTTCACTCTACCCAACATCTCTCCCATCACTCATGGCACCTTCACATGCAATCGCAGGAAGTCTACGTTCTACCTCTTCCACGTTCACCATCCAAGACCCAAAGCAGACCTTCCAGGTGAAGCAGCGTTCCACTGCTCCCAATGTGGTCTCCTCTATATTGGAGAGACCAAGTGTGATCACATTGCAGAGCACCTCCGTTCTGTGCGCAGTCAGGACCCTGACCTTCCGGTTGCTTGCCATTTTAACACACGATCCTGCTCCCGTGCCCACCTGTCTGTCCCTGGCCTGCTCCAATGTTCCAGTAAAGCTCAACACAAACTGGAGGATCAGCATCTCATCTTCCGGCTCGGCACTTCACAGCCTTCCCATCTCGCCATCAAATCCAATAACTTCAGATGATTAGCTCCACCCTTTTGCTTTCATTTGAGTTAATTTTTAACTGTTTCCTCTCTGTTATTTCTTCGTTGTCTTTATTATTTTCCTTTTTCCCCACACTCTTTCCCTCTATTTCATCCCCCTTTCCTTACCTTTTCCCCTCTTGCTTCCCCTTTTCTCTATTTTACCCCTCTCCACAATCTGCCCCCCCACCCCCAACGCACACCCCCACGCAACACGCGCTCTCACACCCCCCAACACACCCGCCCACGCAACACGCTCTCTCTCACACACCCCCCCACGCGACACGCTCTCTCACACACACACCCCAACCCGACACGGTCTCTCACACACACCCCCCAACACACCCCCCCACGCAACACGCTCTCTCACACACACCCCCCACGCAACACGCTCTCTCACACACACCCCCCACGCAACACGCTCTCTCACACACACCCCCCACGCAACACGCTCTCACACACACACACACACACACGGCTCACAACACGCTCTCTCTCACACACACACACACACAAGGCACACAACACACATTGTCACACACGCTCTCTCACACTCACACACACACAAGGCACACAACACACATTCTCACACACACACCCAAACACACACACGCGCACAACACAGACCCACACACACACACCCTCAAACAACACGCTCTCTCTCTCTCACACACACACAAGCACACCCACACACGCACACACACACATTCTTTATCTGTCACAGTTTACCCTCTGATTATAGTTTTTCTGCCGCTTGGCCATTCACACCCTTTATTCTCTCTATGGGCTGTCATTAGCAGCCTTTTCCCTGTGTTTCTGTGGCTGTGACTCAGCTTTCATTCCCGTCCCCAGCAATATAAATATCTCTCACTTGCTCTGCCTTTTAGTTTTGAGAAAGTGATCTGGGTTTGAAATGTCAGCTATTTTCTCTCTTTCTAGATGCTGCCAGACCTGCTGAGATTTTCCAGTATTTTCTCTTTTGGGTTCAGATTCCAGCGCCCACAGTAATTTGCTTTTATCCATATCAAACCCATACTGGTTTTGTTATTGGGTCATGCTCTGAACAATCCTCTTTTTCCCTCTTCCCCATTTCCATTTGTCTGCTCATGCACACGTACGTCCATCTGAGCTCACGTTGACTGTGCGTAATTTATTCACAGAGGATTGAGAATGTTTCCAGGTTTATGGTTTGGGAAAATACACAACCATTGATAAAGGGGGAAATCGGAATGAAAGAAAACACCTTTCTGTTGATGGTTGGGCAGAGACGGGGGAAAATCAGGGCTGTTTCTGTTGGACACTCCTCAATGTTTGCTCAGGAAACCCACCCCGGAAACATCCAGAGACAATGGGTTGGATTTTGTGGGGAGGATTGAGGAATAAAGTAAGAAGTGATTGGTTTAGGATGACCAATGAAAGAGTGAGTGGAACAAGGGATTCATCTCACAATCCTGATGTTACAAACTCTCCGCCATCCCCACAAACCAATTGTCCATCTTGAGATTGAACAAGGTGATATCTCGACTCAAAGCCTCTACAGGATTCGGACGGACCCCGTGACGTACGTATTGAGAAATAAACATTGCTGCGAGGGGGCAGTAATGCAGCCCAGCGCCAGTCTCCCGTCACTAACACCCTTTGCTGTGTACCAAGGGAAAGGCAGCTCCAGCAGTTTACATGATGTGGAGATACCAGGGTTGGACTGGGGTAAACACAGTAAGAAGTCTGACAACACCAGGTTTCACCTGACAAAGAGGGAAACCTGGAAAGCTTGTGAGTTTACTATCAAATAAATCGGTTGGGCTTAAAGCTGGTGTTGTGAGACTTCCAGCAGTTTACAATCAGGTAGACTTCACCTCAGGACATACAACACCAATCCTGCGAAACTTCAAATCCCCCCACTGTAGGGAGGGACTTCCTGGATTTTTGACCCAGTGATAGTTCAGGAACGGCCGATATATTTCCAGGTCAGGATGGTGAGTGGTTTGGAGGGGGTCAGAGGGGCTGCTATTGCCATGTATTTGCTGTCCTTCTCTGTTTGGATCTGGGAGCTCGTACTGACCATTGCCAGTGAGCGGGTGACTCCGTGCTCACACTGAGCTGCTTCTCCCCATGTGGAACATCGCTGTCTCCACTTCTCCCATTTCTGCCGAGCTCTGCCAGGTATTTGCCACTCCATAATGCTTCAATTCCAGCCTCGACTCAGGATCAGGCTTGTGGACACACTAGACACAGGAGCAAATATTGTGTGTTCCAGCCGTGTCTCCCAGCTCCCTGCTCTTAATGCTGAATGTGTCTAATGAACAACCTGGAAAGTCACCCGTTTACCCAACCGTCCATTCCCATCAATGTTAGAGAACATCCGATAACAAATACAATATGAATCCCGGGAATCTCACCAACAACATATTCCCGGATGAAATAACGTCTCCTCACAAACACAGATACAATCTCACTCAGACACACACGTACCATACTCAACCCAACGAGACACCTTTGCAGTCACGGACAGTCTTTTCCCTTCTGTTCTCTCAGGCGGTCCCGACTTTTATTCTTCACTTTGATGGTTACAAAGTTCAAGTTGTCAGAGACCGCAGCGATGCCCACGTCAGCACTAACCATTGGCTGTCAGTCAATGCCACTGATCCGAGACAGTGGCCTCAGTATTAGTGTGGACAATGAGTTTGGACAGATCAGCCAGTGAATAAAGACCACAACACAAAGGAGACCCCCTCAAACCTTGTTGAACACAGTATCTTGGGACCTTTTACAGAAACCAATGAGAGTGGACGGAAGCTTGGTTTAACATGTGGTGTGACAGTGCAGTACTCGGTCAGTACGCACTCACACACCCAGACAAGCGAGCACACACACACACACACACCAGGAGTTCACATCCCACATGGGAATGAGGTTTCCACTTGATCTCAGCTCCACATTTTAGGATTATTTGGCAGCATTCAGACTGAAATGCACACAGCAGTTGTACAGGAGCTTTGCTGTCATCTGATTCGGGGCCTCCACATGTTCATTGTCTCACACTGAGCGAGGTACAAGGAAAGACCAGGACATCGTTGCTCCTGTTGTCAGATAACGGTTGACTGTCTGTATCAGAGCCAGCACAGAGAGTATGTCAACCCACACCACCCTTCAGATACAAAGCAGCAACTTCACATGGTATCAGGAATCGAGGCACACTCCACTCACCTCACACAGTCCGGGAGGCCTGGCAGACATTACCAGAGTCACTGATTGAGAGTTAGATCTATTACTCTGCATCATCTAGGCTGAAGAGTGGAAACAGTCATGGGAGCAGTGGTTAATCAGAAACACATCCAGTACCTAACGCTGCAACCACCGTGATAGGTTAAGGCCCCCTCGAGAACTGAAACTGTAACCCACACCCAAAGCTGACATGGAGACCATTGAAAAGTTCATTCTGTAGGAATGTATCCCTGATGGGTTCTGTTTATTGAGATGTCTGGAGACCTGCAAGTTTAAACATAAACCATCGCGCCGTCTATCCGGATCGACGCTCACCAATCGCGCCGTCTATCCGGATCGACGCTCACCGATCGCGCCGTCTATCCGGATCGACGCTCACCGATCGCGCCGTCTATCCGGATCGACGCTCACCGATCGCGCCGTCTATCCGGATCGACGCTCACCGATCGCGCCGTCTATCCGGATCGACACACGCCGATCGCGCCGTCAATCCAGATCGACGCTCGCCCATCGCGCCGTCAATCCAGATCGACGCTCACCGATCGCGCCGTCTATCCGGATCGACGCTCGCCGATCGCGCCGTCTATCCGGATCGACGCTCGCCGATCGCGCCGTCTATCCGGATCGACGCTCGCCGATCGCGCCGTCTATCCGGATCGACGCTCGCCGATCGCGCCGTCTATCCGGATCGACGCTCGCCGATCGCGCCGTCTATCCGGATCGACGCTCGCCGATCGCGCCGTCTATCCGGATCGACGCTCGCCGATCGCGCCGTCTATCCGGATTGACACAGCTGCCAGTACAGATGCTGTCACCAATCCACAGTCTTCTGCCATGTAACACTCCATGTCACACCTTGGCAAAATGGAAAGATCGAGGCCAAAACTCCCACATGGAGGAACACCACTGCTCAGCATGAATCGAAACTGAGGTTGACCTTTCCTTGTACAGAAACACTAAATTAAACCCATCTAAACCACATTTCTGCAAATATAAATGCCTTAAAACGACCTTGGCTGTCTTGACATCTTGTCCTGCTGATTATCTTCATTTCCCAAGGCTGTGCACCCTTCCTGACATTGTGTACATGTGACAACAGGGAACAGGCTTCACGGCCGCACTCTCAGCATCAGAAAGAACACTGTAAAATCTACACTGCTCACACCATCTCATATGATCCTTGATCACAAATCTTCCATTGTCCAGCCACCATATTCATGCAACAAATTTTCCGGCCTCTTGCCCAGGGAATGGAGATCACCAGCAGACACTGGCCGGGGATCTGACTCCTTCCGTCCAGTGATGGTCAATGACGTTCTACCCAGCATCACCCTGGCTAACATGGTGCTCAGATTGGAACTTACTCACCTGACAGAGTGAGCCCGTACTGAGGGGGCGCTGCACTGTCACAACACATGTTGGACCAAACTCCTGTCTACGTTCAATGGTTTCTGTAAACCATCCAAAAATACTGTTTCCAACAAGGTTTGAGGACTTTGTGTTGTGGTCTTTATTCACTGGCTGACCTCTCCAAACTCATTGGCCTCAGTATCAGTGTGGACAATCTCTCCCATCAGTGGCATTGACTGACAGCCAATGGTTAGTGCTGACGTGGGCATCGCTGTGCTCTCTGACAACTTGAACTTTGTAACCACCAAAGTGAAGAATAAAAGTCGGGACCGCCTGAGAGAACAGAAGGGAAAAGACTCTGTCCGTGACTGCAAAGGTGTCTCGTTGGGTTGAGTATGGTACGTGTGTGTCTGAGTGAGATTGTATCTGTGTTTGTGAGGAGACATTATTTCATCCGGGAATATGTTGTTGGTGAGATTCCCGGGATTCATATTGTATTTGTTATCGGATGTTCTCTAACATTGATGGGAATGGACGGTTGGGTAAACGGGTGACTTTCCAGGTTGTTCATTAGACACATTCAGCATTAAGAGCAGGGAGCTGGGAGACACGGCTGGAACACACAATATTTGCTCCTGTGTCCAGGGTGTCCACAAGCCTGATCCTGAGTCGAGGCTGGAATTGAAGCATTATGGAGTGGCAAATACCTGGCAGAGCTCGGCAGAAATGGGAGAAGTGGAGACAGCGATGTTCCATATCCAGGGAAGTGCCAGAACATAGGAACCTCAACACTGCTGCCCCACAAGCCTGTGTCCCTCAGCCCTTAGTCATACTGCTTACACTAACTGGCTAAAATCTCCTCCAACTCAATGTTCAAGTTTGCTGATGACACCAGCAGAGTGGGTCAGATCACAAATAATGTCGAGATAGAGTTCAGGAATGAGACAGGGAATCTGGTGCGGCAACAATAATCTCTTCCTCAATGTCAGTAAAACTAAGCAGCTAGTCATTGACTTCAGGAAGCGTAGTAGAGGGCATGACCCAATCTACATCAATGATGTGGAAATGAAGAGCTTCAAGTTTTTCAGTGTCCAGAGCACCAACAATTGGCTTGGTCCCACCATATCATTAAGAAAGCCCCACCAGCGCCTCTACTTTCTCATGAGGCTAAGAAAATTTGCCATGTCTAACTCTCACCAACTTTTACAGATGCACCATAGAAAGCAGTATGTCTGGTTGTATCACAGCTTGGTCTGGGCTCCTGCTCTGCCCAAGACCACAAGGAACTACAAAAAGAGTCGCGAACAAAGCCCAATCCATCACACAAACGAGCTTCCCATCCAGTGACTCCGTCTCCATCTCCGACTGCCTCAGAAAAGCAGGAAGCATAATCATGGTCCCTACACAACGCAGACATACTGTATTCTACCTTTTTCCATCTGGGAAAAGATATGGAAGCTTAAGGTCACATGCCAATTGACTCAAGAACAGCCTCTTCCCTGCTGCTGTCAGATATTTGAATGGACCAACCTTGTATTAAGTTGATCTTTCTCTGCACCCTATCTGTGACTGTAACACTGCATTCTGCACTCTCTCATTCCCTTCTCTATGAACAGTATGCTCTCTCTGTGTAGCGTGCAAGAAACAAGACTTTTCACTGCAGACTAATACATGTGACAATAATAAATCAAATCAAATCAAAAAAGGATGAGCAGTTGAAGTATGGTATTATCCAAGAGTGTGGGCCAAGTGCAGCAAAGTGGAATTCGCACACCTTCAGTGGTAGTTATTGCCAGCAGACTTCATGGGTCGAAGGAGGTTTTCTGAACTGTTTCAATCTGTCCTGAAGCAGCTCAGAATAAGCAGGGATTCACCCACTCACTGATAATGTTCAGCAGTTGCTCCCAGATCCAAACACAGAAGGGCAGCCAATACATGGGAAAATCAACCCCCCTCACCGCCCCCCTCAAACCACTCACCATCCTGACTTGGAAATATACCGGCTGTTCCTTCACTGTCATTGGGTGAAAATCCTGGAACTCCCTCCCAAACAGCACTGCAGGTGTACCTACACCGCGTGGACTGGAGCGGATCGAGAAGGCAGTTCCCCATCACCGTCTCACAGACCATTGGATGTGGAGAATAAGTTGTGGGCCAGCCTGCCAGACTCACATCAGCAATGATTTCATTCCAAATAAAAATCTCAACCTGCTACACAAGAGTCTGTGCTCCTGAACTTGAGTTGGCAGATCCAGTGCAGGTCAAACAAAGAGATCCTTGTGTCACTGACCATGAAATAGGAGAGAGGGGTGGAAACTGTTCCTGGACGTGGGAAAGACATTTTCCCAGAATTGGGATCCATCGCCCTGTCGGCAAAGTTCCAAGCCTTTCGATAGATGAGAAAGAGAAACTAAATTGAGAACTGAGATTGACTGAGACGTGGAACATCGGGTTGAGAGCTCCCAACGGGGTTCGAATATATTTCTGGGTATTGTATCCTGTTGCATACACACAGCTCCAGACCTACTGTCTCCACTCCATCATGAAACCAAATCAGCTGTAAAAGACAATGATAAATTTGACTTGAAGCGCTATCTAATTCCTAATACCCACACTCACTATCACAGCTTCCTTCCTCTGAGGCCCAGAACAACATTATTGAATGGTTTATCTGTTGGGTTCCAGACATCCCTTCCTGGGCTGGGAGATTGGGAAGCCCTCTCAGAAATGCTCATTTCTCAATTTGTATTTCACAGGTCTGTCCAATGGCGTAGAGGCTTTGAGTTGGGATATCACCTCGTGCAATCTCATGATGGACAATTGCTTTGTGGGGATGGGGTTGAGTGGATACAAAGATACCTGACTGATTTCCTCCACACGATGTCTCTTTATTCCCACCAACCCAACAGAAATTCTATCTGTGTGTGACGCTGCTGCAGCTGGCTGTGGAATACGGAGAATCAGCATGCATCATTCATGTTCAGAGAGCCTCAGAATTCACTATGTTCTTAAACTTTACAAACTTTACACTCGATCCGGGAAAAAAAGATCTAAACGTGGGAACCCTGTCTGTGTGCATCCACTCACCAATTGGGTGTTGGCAATGGCGATGGGCCCCAGTGCTATCATGGCGGAGTGTTAGTTCCCGTCTCACGTGGCCTTATCCTTCAGGGATGGTCCAAGCCAGATGGACGTTTCCCTCAGGGATGGCAATTCACGCTCCCCCTTCCCCGAGGGTCCAAGAAGGAATCGGCCCAGATCCCGTTTGGTAAAATAGCAAATGACATCTACAGAGGAGATGTCGGGGCTAAGTTTTTCACTCAGAGGGTGGTGAGTGAGTGGAATCGGCTGCCGTCGGTGGTGGTGGAGGTGAACTCACTGGGGTCTTCTAAGAGACTTCTGGATGAGTACATGGGATTTAATGGGATTCGGAGTTACAGATAGGCCTCGTAGGTATGGATACGATTGGCGCAACTTGTGGGCCGAAGGGCCTGTTTGTGCTGCAGACTTCTATGTTATGTGGTCTCTGTTAAGCTTCAGTTCCAGGGGCCAAAGCTTTTCATGTTCAATATAAACGTGGGTGCGGCCCACAAACAGGCTAAGGGCTCAATATGGTAACCACGGAAACACTCCTCCAGCCGTTACAAATCAGGTCAGACACCCCAAAGTGTTTTATGTAGCGGCCTGGGATCACCAGATTTGAGTTTTGATTTTGATTTTGGCTCGAGAGGGCATGAGATGTTTCACTTCAGGTCCGATTCAAGTGACCCACTCGGGAGCTCTTACAAACCAAGTTCATTTTAGAATATGGTTGACATGTATACAAAGAAAAGAGGCAAGAACTCTTATCAATTCCAAACTAAAACAAAACAACCACCACAATCTATAACCCTTAGGAAATATACCTACAATGTTCCAATCAAACCCAACTCCCCATAGACAAAAACCCTTTCCACAGGTTTAACACAGCCAAGACTAATGTTGACACGATACTGGAACTGAGCGCTCTGGTTGGAGAATTAAAACCCTGACCTCTCAGCCTCGTCACTTTTCGCAGTTCTCCGGATACAGCCAGAACTGTCTGAAGTCGGAACATCTTCCCAGAACACCAGGGAAACTCTCTGGTCAGGCCACCAACCGGAGATTTTCTCCTCCAGGAAGGCAGGAAAGCCTTGCTTTCAACTTCC
The DNA here is from genome assembly GCF_965287045.1 of Carcharhinus amblyrhynchos. NCBI lineage: Eukaryota > Metazoa > Chordata > Chondrichthyes > Carcharhiniformes > Carcharhinidae > Carcharhinus > Carcharhinus amblyrhynchos. Next base: position 17,195,369 of record NC_137357.1, read on the forward strand.
CAGCAGAATTTCTAAATCCAGGGAGAGAGAGAAGCACTTCTTCTTCACTTAATGTCCCTTCTAAAAACTCAGAACTGCAGCCAGCCAAACAGAAACCTTAAATTCACCAGGACGAAAATAAAAACTGCCCAAAAACACATGACCTTCCAACCATTCTTCATCCTAACAATGCAGATTCATGAAACAGAATCAAAATAAATAAACCCCATTTCCAGCACTGAAGGAGCAGTAAAAGGGCTTCTGCACACAGCCCGGCAACAATGAGAAAAGCTCAAACTGTGAGAGCTGCACACAACGTGATCATCACCCCGCTAAAGGTACACTAACATCACACAGGGCCCAAAGTCACACCCCAGCAAGGACTGACCTCTCACCCAACTCCCAGGAGTCACTGGAGATAAATCCCAACTGTTCCAAAATTCCCGGCTGTCAAATGCTCAGGGATGGATCCTCCTGGAAAAGGAAGCTGGCTCTTGCCAGGTCCATGGAGCTCAGTGAGGGATACGAATGTGATCCAGCTCCCCAGGCAATCCTTCCAAAGCACAACACTCAATGTTTACCCATTAGACTGGTTCAGTCCGTGATGAGACATTGACCGACTCATGTCTCTCTCTCTCTCTCTCACACACACACACATTCTCCAAATTAAGTTGGAATAGCAGGATCAAGGGGATGTAGAGATGAACACGGATACTTTTGTAAACGAGGGGAAATCTGGAAAACCTCACACTGCATGCAATGTCTCTGTGTGGAGAAGTTGATATCTTGCTGCGATACGTAAGTGACCCTTTGCTATTCCACCTCGAGTATCATCAATGTCATTCTGCATTGATGCTTCTTATTAAAAAGCACAAAGTGGGCTTAACGTAACGGCCAGGCATGGGGGTCAGTTCTGTTGTGTTGTTCTAACGATATAAAGAGACCAATCACCCAGACAGGATTGTGTAATCGGGTTCTGGATCTAATTGTCGAGACTCGGCACACGAGTACAAAAGTAGAAAGATTGCAGCTATCAGAGCTGTGCTCTGCTCTGCTCGCTGGCAAAAGTGACACAAAGACTGGATCACATAACACACTTCCCTCCTGGTGATGTCACGTTGCTGTCCCTACAAGCAATATTCCACATGTTCTGGGTAGTTTACTGACAGGAAAACAGGAGAGAGTGGGGGCAGGTTCAGGAAAACATTCTCAGATGGAGATAAGCCACTGAACCACGCATCTCCATGTGCTGGAGATCGGGAGGACATGGAGAGAGAGAGAGAGGAGATGGCGAGAGGGTGAAGATGGAGAGAGGGCAGAGATGGGGGGAGGGACGGAGATGCAGTGAGGTGGAGATGGGTAGACGGTTAGTTATTTGGGGTCAGATGCAAAGAGAACATGACCTGTTTCCTTCATGCTCTGTCTCTTTTCGTTTGGCTCATGTACAACCCTCGTTTCCCCGCTGTGAGGCCTTGCCCCCATATTGTAGCTTGTTATCTTCTGGTCTCCTGGGCCTCTTGCGTTTTATCACACTGTTACTCCTGGTAGTTTTTTCCTGAGCGGGGTGGTGGGATGATATATTCATGTGTGGGAAAAGGAAGGGGGTGAAGGGAAATAGGGTGTTGGCCGCGACTCCTGGAGGAAACGTATCGTGGGTGCGTGCATTCTGTTTATGTTACGTGGCGGGGGAGAGATTCTTGTTGAGGTGGTGTGTGTTAGACATCGGGGGCTGTTCCTGTGATCCTGGGGGATAGGGGCTAGTGTCAAGGTGATGTGTGTGTGTGTGTGTGTTACTGGTTTCCTGGCTGGGGAGGGTGTGTGTGTGTTTGAGTCAGTCTCTGCTTTGGGATATTTTACCCGTGGGGAAAGCAGGTGGGTGACTGGGGGGAGGTTAGCTGATGGGAGAGAAGATTCCTGGGGTTCCCTGGTGGGATGTTGATGGGTAGTTTGTTGTCTTCCCGTGTCAGGGTGACACAGGGAATCTAGAAATTTGCATTCTTTAAGGGAGGGCCCTTTTATCAGCTGTCATGAGCGATCCTGTGTCCAGGAATCTCCCATTGCTTCAGCTGATCGAGGCAAGGAATATTTTCACTTCACAGGAGTTATTTGTTCAATTGTTTAGTGAAACAGTGCGGTAGAAATGTCACCCTCGCTGCTGTGAGGTGGCACCGCTACCTCACAGCGCCAGAGACCCGAGTTCAAACGTCAGTTCGGGTCAATCTCTGTGTGGAGTCTGCACATTCTCCCCATGTCTGCGTGGGTTTCCTCACACAGTCCGAAAGACAGGCTGGTTTGATGCTTTGGCCGTGCTAACATCTCCCTCAGTGTACCTGAACAGGCTCTGGCGTGTGGTGACTGGGGGATAAAGAGTATCTTCATTGCAGTGTTAATGTCAGCCAACTTGCAATTAACCTTGAGTTTGTACATTACATCTCTGTCATTTCCAGATATTCCAAGCCAATTCATTATCCAGTGGATTGTACCTCAGTTTTTAATCGTCAGATTTGTCGCTACAGGGTTCACAAGATTGGTGATCGCACCATTCAATGTCCAGTGTATTCGGCTATTGGGAAATGAGAACCAAATTCTTTCCAGTTCTGTGGTAAAGGGGAAGTGAGTGTTGTGGGAGAATGGGGCTGCCTTCTCTCCTCTGTCAAACATCCGTATCACAATAAAGAGATTTCACAGTACTTATTTTCTCAACTGTTATCTCTGATTTCAACACAAGGTCTGTGTTTCTAAGAGTGTGTGTGTGTGTGTGCGCGCGCGAGTGAGAGTGTATGTGCGTGTATGTGCGTGAGTGAGAGTGTATGTGCGTGTGTGTCTGCGTTTGTGTGTATGAATGTGTGAGTGTTCATGTGTGTGGTGTGTGTGTCTGTCAGTGTGCGTGTTGTGTGAGTGTGAATGTGTGGTTGTCTGTGTGTGTGTGTGTCTATGAATGTGTAAGTGTTTGTGTGCACGCGCGCGCACGTGTGTGTGTGTGTGTGTGTATCTGCGTGTGTGTGTGAGTATGTGTATGTGCGCGTGTGTGTGTATGAATGTGAGTGTTTGCATGTGTGTGTGTGAATGTGTGCGAGTGCATGTGTGCCAGTGTGCATACGTGAATGTGTGTCTGTGTCTGCGTTTGTGTGTATGAATGTGTGAGTGTTCATGTGTGTGAGTGTGCGTAAGTGTGCGCGTTGTGTGTGTGTGTGTTTGTGTGTGCGCCTGTGTATGAATGTGTAAGTGTTGGTGCATGGCTGTTTATCAGTGTGTGGATACCTGCATGCGTGTGTGCATGTATCTGTGTAAGTGTCTGTGTGTGTGTGTGTGAGAGAGAGAGTGTGAGAGAATAAGAACTCAGAACAAAGAAAAGTCCAGCACAGGAACAGGCCCTTCGGCCCTCCAAGCCTGTGCCGATCATTGGAGAAAATCTTTCTGCTGTTACTCGGTCCGTATCTCTCCATTCCCTCCCTATTCATGTCCCCATCCAGATGTCTCTGAACTGTTGCTCACGTGCCTGCTTCCACCACCTCCTCTGGTCGTGTGTTCCAGGCACCCACCACTCTCTCGGTGAAAAACTTACCCCCCACATCTCCCTTAAACTTTCCCCCTCTCACCTTGACCCTGTGTCCCTCTTGTAACTGACACTTCCACCCTGGGAAAAAGCCTCTGAGTATCTCATCGTTTTGTAGACCTCTATCAGGGTCTCTCCCCCTCAGCCTCCGTCTTTCCAGTCAAAACAATCTTAGTTTGTTCAACCTCTCCTCATTGCCAACACCCCGGGGACCAGCCAACATCCCGGTCAACCTTCTTTGCGCCCTCTGCAAAACTTTTGATCAGGGGAGGACCCACATGGGAGCCTGATTGAAAGGTGAACTCAGGGAAAGCTGGGGAGACGGATCAGTAACAGGACACGAAGGGTCGGAGTGGACGGTTATTGTAGTGCCTGGAGACCAGTGTCCAGCGGTGTATCACAAGGACCAGCACTGGGACACTTCCTGTTTGTTATAGACATAAACAATATTGATGATCACGTGAGGGGAATGAGAAGCACATTTGCAGATGATCCATCTCTGTGTCCATCTCAGACACATCCCTTCCCTTCCTTGAACTTTCTGTCTATATTTCCGGCGGTAAACTATCCACCAATATACACTCCAAGCCCACTGACTCCCACAGCAATCTGGACTCCAGCTCTTCACCCCCGTCCCCCACTCCCACATCCCTTTCTCTCAGCTCCTCCACCTCCATCACAGCTGTTCTGATGATTCCACTTTTCTGAAATGTGATCCTTCTCGCTCAGCCATGGATTCCCATCTACAGTTGTTGACAAAGCCCTCAACGGCGTGTGCAGTCTGCCTCCTGCACCCTGACCCTCACCCTGTCCCCTTCCTCCCAGAACAAGGATAGAGCCCCCTCCCCGTTCTCACATTTCACCCCACCAGTCTCCGCGCGCAAAGCATAATCCACTGGCATTTTCGCCAACTCCAGTTGGATGCCGTCCCCAATCACCTCTTCTCTTCACTCCCTCTGTCAGCATTCCACAGAGACCATTCCCTCTGGGATAACGTAGTCCACTCCTTCACTCGACCCAACACCTCTCCCGTCACTCAAGGCACCTTCACATGCAATCGCAGAAGTCTACGTTCTACCTCTTCCACGTTCACCATCCAAGACCCAAAGCAGACCTTCCAGGTGAAGCAGCGTTCCACTGCTCCCAATGTGGTCTCCTCTATAACGGTACAGACAATGTGAGTGGAGAGAGCGTGAAGCACAGGTTAAAGAGACGTGCATTGTCTCCAGACAGGAAAGTTCGTGAGATTTTGCTAGTCTCTCTTAGGCTTTCATTTCACTAAGAATGGGGAATGGAGAAACAGCCACATTACTGGGGAATGGGAGTCACACATCGGCCAAACAAAGTAAGGACGGCAGATTTCTCTCCCGAAAAGGACAGTCATGAACCAGATAAGCTTCACAAATGCTGATAGTCTCAGTTATGGTGGCCATTAAACTAACTTTATATTGAAGATTTATCAATTAAATTAGTGAAGCAGGTGGGTTTTTACAACAACCAGTTTCACGGTCATCATTTAGACTTTTAATTTCAGAATCTTTCCAATTGAATTCAAATTTCACATTCTGCCAAGGTGGGATTTGAACCTGGGTCCCCAGAGTATTACCTTGGATGTCTGACCCCATAACAATACCAGTGTGCCACTGCCTACCCTGCCTTTTTTCACACGGATGAACACATGGCCTGGTTTTAACTCCGCCTGGCTGGGAATGGGACATGGACTAACACAGCTGGAGCTTCCCGTGTGGCATCGGGGAATATTTACATCAACTTTTACTCTTTCATGCTGCCACCACCCTAATGCCCATTCCTAATTGCCCTTGAAGAGAGTGACTCTTTCAGAGGACTGTACAGGGTGAACTCCTCACATTACTTTGAGTCTGAAGTCACATGCCAGTCAGACTGGGTAAAAATGACAGATTTCTCTGCCAAAAGGCCATGGTGAACAAGACAATACATAGAAACATGGAAGATAGGAGCAGGAGGAGGCTATTCAGCCCTTCGAGCCTGCTCCACCATTCATCACCATCATGGCTGATCATCCAACTCAATAGCCTAATCCTGCTTTCTCCCCATAACCTCTGATCACATCCACCCCAAGTGCTGTATCCAGCCATTTCTTGAAGACATTCAATGTTTTGGCATCAACTCCTTCCTGTGGTAATGAATTCCACAGGCTCACCACTCTCTGGGTGAAGAAATGTCTCCTCACCTCCGTCCTGAATGGTCCACCCTGAATCCTCAGACTGTCACCCCTGGTTCTCGACTCCCTCCATCTACCCTGTCTGGTCCTGTTAGAATTTTATAAGTCTCTGAGAGATCCAGCCTCATTCATAAGAACATAAGAACATAAGAAATAGGAGCAGGAGTAGGCCATCTAGCCCTTCGAGCCTGCCCCGCCATTCAATAAGATCACGGCTGAACTGTCGTGGCTCAGTTCCACTTTCCTGCCCTCTCCCCATAACCCTTAATCCCCTCTCTTATCAAGAACCCATCAACCCGCGTCTTAAAAATATTTAGCGAGGCAGCCTCCACCACTTCAACGGGCAGAGAATTCCAGAGATTCACCACCCTTTGAGTGAAGAAGTTCCTCCTCAACTCTGTTCTAAACCGCCCCCCTTTTATCTTGAGGCTGTGCCCCCTAGTCCTACTGTCCTTTCTGAGCGGGAAGAGTCTCTCCACCTCTATCCTATCCGTCCCATTCATCATCTTATACGTCTCAATGAGATCTCCCCTCATTCTTCTAAACTCTAACGAGTACAAGCCTAGTTTATTCAGCCTCTCCTCATAGCTCAATCCCCTCAACTCCGGAATCAGCCTAGTAAACCTCCTCTGCACTCCCTCCTTGCACAGGTGCAGCGCCCAAAACTGCACACAGTACTCCAGCTGCGGCCTCACCAATGCCCTATACAGCTGCAGCAAGACCTCCCTACTTTTATATTCAATCCCCCTCGCTATGAAGGCCAGCATCCCATTCACCTTCCTGACCACCTGCTGCACCTGCAGGCTGGGTTTTTGCGACTCATGCACAAGGACCCCGAGGTCCCTCTGCACCGTCGCCTGCTGCAGTTTTTCGCCACGTAAGTAATAGTCCTTCCTACCATTCTTCCTACCAAAGTGGACCACCTCACACTTGCCAACATTAAATTCCATTTGCCATTTCCTGGCCCATTCGCCCAGCCTATCTAGATCCTTCTGCAGACTCTCCACACCCTCCGCACAATTTGCCTTTCCCCCAATCTGCCACACGGTGAAGCCTTCCATTGTTTGCTGAAGCAGAGAGAGAGAGAGCTAAGATTTGACCTGTTAAAAACCTGTTTAAAATAAGTTTAAAGCACTTTACTCTTTGTAGAACTGTTTAAAGCATTTATTTATTGTATTTACTGCTTTAAGAATTCTGAAGGAGTGGTTAAAAGGCATTTGTGGACCAGCCTGCTTTAAATCAGCGCCAGATTTAAAAGGAGGCCTGGTGTAGACAGCGGGCAGCGTCTGAGCGGGCAGCAGAGTGAGTGGGAAGCAGAGTGAGTTAATAGGGCTTAATATCAAAAAGGGCTTGGAGGAAAAAAGGCCAGGTGAGTTTGAAAAAACAAGGAAAAAATTTTTTTTCCCCATAAAAAATTACAGTGAATAATGGAGGGACATGTGATGTGCGGTTCCTGTATGATGTGGGAACTGGTGGACCCCAGGGTCCTCCCCAGTGACCATGTCTGTAGTAAGTGCAGGTTGCTGGAGGAGCTCCAGCTCAAGGTGGATGAGCTGGTCTCTGAGCTACAGACACTGAGGCTCATCAGGGGGAGAGAGGGTGCCATTGATAATGGGGTGCAAGTGACATCCACCCCCGCTAGACTGGCTAAATCTAAGGGTCAGGGACAAAAGGGGGCTGCTGGGAGGAGGAAGGGGGGTGAGGAGCGGAGGCCTCAGCCTCTTAATCTGCATAACAGGTTTGAGGTTCTTGCTTCCAGTCTGGAAGAGGACGAGGCAGGTGAGGTTGGTGAGCAAACTGCACACGGTACAGTGATGCAGCAGGACATAGGCAAAGAGAAGGGGAAAAGGAACGTAGTAGTGATTGGGGATAGTGGGGTGAAGGGTATTGACACTGTCCTTTGTCACAATGACAAAGTGCACAGAAGGGTGTGTTGTCTGCCTGGTGCTCGGGTACAGGATGTCGCAGCTGGGCTGCAGAGGAACCTGGAGTGGGAGGGTGAGAACCCGGTCGTTGTAGTACATGTGGGTGCCGGCGACGTAGGCGAAGTGCGGACTGAGGATCTGGGGAGGGAGTATGAGAAGCTGGGAATGGAATTAAAAAGTAGAACCGACAAGGTGGTCGTCTCTGGGCTACTGCCTGAACTGAGTGCAGACGGGCGTAGGGTTGACAGGATAAAGGAAGTGAATGGGTGGCTCAGGGATTGGTGTGGGAGGAATGGGTTCGAATTTATGGGGCATTGGCACCAGTATTGGGGTAGGTGGGACTTGTTCGGGCGGGATGGGGTTGGTCTGAACCGTGCTGGGACCAGAGTGTTGGCGAATCGAGTAAAGAGGACTGTAGACAGGGCTTTAAACTAATTAGGGGGGGGGAGGGTGCGAGGGTAGGTGACGCTACGAGGTCTAAAGTTAAGGATAGGGTACAGGTAAGGGAAGAGGCCGAGGATGTCCCAATTGGTGGCGTTACGGCAAATAGGGTCCAGGTGAAGGCTGGGATGAAAGCGCTTTATCTGAATGCACGAAGCATTTGGAATAAAGTGGATGAGCTGGTGGCGCAGATCGACACAAATGGATACGATCTGGTGGCCATTACAGAGACGTGGCTGCAAGGTGACAAGGACTGGGAGATGAATGTACAGGGCTATCAAGAGTTTAGGAAGGATAGGCAGGAGGAAAGAGGGGGTGGCGTAGCTCTGCTGATTAAGGATAGTATCAAGGTGGTAGCAAGGGATGATATCGGAGCCAAAGAGCAGAAAGTGGAATCGTTGTGGGTGGAGATTAGGAACAGCAAAGGGAGGAAGACGCTGGTGGGTGTCATCTATAGGCCCCCAAATAATGATCTGGAGGTGGGGCGGGCTGTTAACGCGCAAATAAGTGCGACGTGCAGGAATGGGACGGCAGTAGTTATGGGAGATTTCAATCTGCATATTGATTGGTCGACCCATGTTGGACGAGGTGGGCTCGAGGAGTAGTTCTTGGAATGCTGCCGGGATAATTTCCTTGAACAGTGTGTGTTGGAGCCGACGAGGGAGCGAGCTATCTTGGATCTGGTGCTATGTAATGAGGCGGGTAGAATTAGGGACCTTGCGGTGAATGATCCTCTTGGAGAGAGTGATCATTGCATGGTGGAGTTTCTGTTGCAGATGGAGGAGGAGAAAGTGGGTTCCCGGACACGTGTCCTTTGTTTGAACAGAGGGGAGTACGGTAGGATGAGAGAAGAATTGGCGAATGTGGACTGGGGGAGCGCGTTGGAAGGTAGGTCTGCTGAGGAGCAGTGGAGGATCTTTAAGGAGATCTTTCTTGGTGCTCAGCAGAAATTTATTCCGATGGTCAAAAAGGACCATAGGAGGAGAGGTAATAAGCCGTGGATAACGAAGGAGGTGAAGGAAAGTGTTAAATTAAAAGCGGAGGAATTTAGAGTAGCTAAGAGCAGTGGGCGAGAAGAGGATTGGGAAAGGTTTAAATGTCAACAAAGATTGACAAAGAAGTTGATAAAGGAGGGTAGGAGAAGCTATGAAGCTGGGCTAGCGCTTAATATAAAAAAGGATAGCAAGAGTTTTTATAAATATATAAAAAGGAAGAGGCTGGCTAGGGTGAACGTTGGTCCTTTAGAGGATGAGAAAGGGGAGCTAGTGGTAGGGGATGGGGATATGGCTAAGGTCTTGAATAACTTTTTTGTTTCTGTCTTCACGGAGGAGGATGTGAATAATTTGCCGGGTGTTAGCGATGGAAAGGTGGTAGGACTGGAGGGTCTTAATGACATTACTGTTACTAGAGAGGTGGTGCTCGACAGACTGGAGGGGCTGATTGTGGACAAGTCCCCAGGACCGGATGGAATGCATCCGAGGGTTCTGAAAGAAATGGCGGAGGTTATAGTGGATGCCTTGGTGGTTATTTTCCAGATGTCGCTGGATTCCGGGGAAGTGCCGGAAGATTGGAAAACGGCTAATGTTACGCCGTTGTTTAAGGGTGCCAGGCAAAAGGCGGGGAATTATAGGCCGGTTAGTTTAACGTCTGTGGTAGGTAAAATGTTGGAATCCGTCATTAAGGAGGAAATTGCGAGGCATCTTGAAGGGAATTGCTTGATAGGGCGGACGCAACACGGTTTCATTAAAGGGAAGTTGTGTCTGACAAATTTACTGGAGTTCTATGAGGATGTGTCTAGGGCAGTGGATCGAGGAGAGCCGGTGGATGTGGTCTTTCTGGATTTTCAGAAGGCGTTTGACAAGGTACCTCACAAGAGGTTATTGCAGAAGGTTGAGGGACATGGAGTTGGGGGGAGGGTGTTAGCGTGGATAGAGGATTGGTTGTCAAATAGGAGGCAGAGAGTGGGGGTCAATGGGTGCTATTCGGATTGGCGGTTGGTGACTAGTGGGGTGCCCCAGGGGTCGGTGCTGGGGCCTCAGCTATTTACCATTTATATAGATGATCTGGAGGAGGGAACCGAGTGCAGGGTGTCGAAATTTGCTGATGACACCAAGATTATTTCGTCTGAACTCCAGCAAAAACAATCCTAACCGAGTCCATCTCTCCTCGTACATCAATCCCTCCATTCCCGGAATCAGCCTGGTAAACCTTCGCAGCATTCCCTCCAGAGGGAGAACATCCTTCCTCAGAAACGGAGACCAAAATCTGCACACAATACTCGAGGTGTGGCCTCACCAAGGCCCTGTACAACTGCAGCAACACATCCCTGCTCCTGTGCTCCAAACCCCTCGCAATGGAGGCCACCATGTTATTTGTGGCGGTCACTTTTACCAAGGTGAGCTTTCTGTTCCTCGTTTATGAAATGAATGGGATCAGTGGGATCTCAAACAGGAAATGCTGATATATCTCCTCGGGTCTGACAGCAGCTGTGGAGACAGAAGAGAACCAACGTTCTGAGTCTGGGTGACCCTTTGTCAGAGCTGGGTTCTGAACCCGAGCCTGACACTGGGCCTCTGGGTTATTAGACCAGTGACATGACCCTCAGCCCAGGTTGGATGGCTCGGTGGAGGTGGCCATTCCAGACAATGGTCAGGGCCTTGTGTCAAAGGCAGACCATCTGTTGGCCTCACTCTCACCTTTCAACTGTGAGCCACCCATGGGCATCGGAAACGCTCGGGCTGGACCTGGTGGATTCAGAGATCATCACCAATCAGATTGGGTGGCACGATGGCACAGTGATTAGCACTGCTGCCTCACCGTGCCAGGGACCCGGGTTCAATTCCAGCCTCGGCTGACTGTCTGTGTGGAGTCTGCACATTCTCCCCGTATCTGCACGGGGATGCTCCGGTTCCCTCCGAAGATAAAGTTTATTTATTAGTGTCACAAGTAAGGCTTGCATTAACACCGCAATGAAGTTACTGTGCAATTCCCCTACTTGCCACACTCCGGCGCCTGTTTGGGTCAATGCACCCGAACCAGCACGTCTTTTAGACGGTGGGAGGAAACTGGAGCACCCATAGAAAACCCATGGAGACACGGGGAGAACGTACAAACTCCGTACAGACAGTGACCCACCCAGGAATCAAACCTGAGTCTCTGGCGCTGTGAAGCAGCAGTGCTAACCACTGTGCCACCCTGATGTGTTGTGTTACATGCATTGGCCATGCAAAGTGTGCGGGTTACGAGCACTGGCCATGCTAAATTTCCCCTTAGCGCAGGGGATTAACAAGGCAAGTACCTGTGCTTATGGGGATAGGACCTGGGTGGGATTGTTGTCGGTGCAGACTCGATGGGCAGAATGGCCTCCTTCTGCATTGTAGGGATTCTATATTCAAAAGATCAGTCATCGCAGTGTCAACAAGTCCCCAGTGCCAAGGATCTGAAGCCAATCCTGGGATCAGTGACTCTGATTGTCATAGAATGAGAGAAGAGTGGTTTACACAATCCTCAATCAGGCCAATAACCCATCACAACAGGACCAACAGTCTGTGCAAGGGCAGTTCGCCCGAAACAAGAAAACTTTTATTTCCAGGGACGGACTGATAAAGCCAGACACACAGATGGACAAAACAGTAACACTATCATTCCACCAGGAAGCTTCAGTCCAACAAGACTCAATGTACTCCGCAGTTAGTGCGTATCCATCAGAAAGATACATACTCAGCACACGGCCCAGCGCTGCCGTTTGTACTAGATTGCTGATTGTGTAACACTGACTGGGTGACAGGACACACACACACACACACAACCCCTGGAGTTATCCTGCCCAGTACACTCATCACCCTGCCCCACTGCCTGCTTCTTCCTTTGCTGGATGAACCTCCCTCCAAGTGCGACACTCGGCACACCCACCCTTGGTGCCTTGCCTGAGTCACTGGAACACTAACAAGTGAGCACCTGATGAAGGAGCAGCGCTCCGAAAGCTCGTGATGCCGAATAAACCTGTTGGACTTTAACCTGGTGCTGTGAGGCTTCTTATTGTGCCCACCCCAGTCCAACACCAACACCTCCATAACATGAGTCACAGGAAGACAGACCCTTTGCCCCCCCACCCCTCACACCCAGCCACTGCTCACTGTTATCACATATAAGATCTAATTACAGGCACCAAGAGAGCACAGGCTAAGTAGGTATAAAACCTCCCATCCATTGACTCTGTCCACACTTCCCACTGCCTCAGCAAAGCAGCCGGCATAATTCAGGACCCCACGTACCCCGGACATTCTCTCTTCCACCTTCTCCCTTTGGGAAAAAGATACTCAAGTCTGAGATCGTGGACCAACCGTTTGAAGAACCGCCTCTTCCCTGCTGCTGTCAGACTTTTGAATGGACCTACCTTGTATTAAGTTGATCTTTCTCCAAACCCTCGCGATGACTGCAACACTACATTCTGCACTCTCTCCTTTCCTTCTCTATGAACAGTATGCTTTGTCTGTGTCGCAGGCAAGAAACAATACTTTTCACTGTATCCCAATACATGTGACAATAAATCAAATTGAAAATGAACAGGAACTGTTTATTCAACAGGAACCCGCTACTCAAGAGCGACGCCAGCAAGCTGTACCCAGGGTGCAGCTGGTGCTCTGGGTTACCCCACCGCTCTCTTAAAGGGCCATACACCCAACTACATACGTAGCTGTCAGTGCCACTGCCCCTCCCCCCACTGCATCTTTCCCACAGCATTCCTTCCAGCTGCCTTTCAACACAACCGCTCCATCTCGGTTTCGCGCACTCCCATCAGCAGCAGCAGGTTCCAGCTTCTGAGTTTAAAAGCAAGCTCTTTCTCACAAGAGTCAACCAGCCTGAACACCACTACAGTCACTGACTTCATTACAAATTGTACAGAAGACTGTGTGCCAAAGATGCAAATCCGTGTGTTTCCCAACCGGAAATCATGGATGAACAGGGATATCCGCTGTTTGCTGAAGTCCAGGTCTGAGATCTTCAAGTCAGGCGACACTGACCAATACAAGAAAGCCAGATACGATCTAAGGAGATCCACCAAAGGTGCTAAAAGACAGTGTTGGACCAAGCTAGAGTCCCAGGCTAGCCGCACCGACCCCTGCTGACGATAGAAAGGTCTGCAAGACATAACAGGCTACAAGATGAAGACATGTAAAATTGCCAGCTCCAACGCACCCCTCCCTGATGAGCTCAGTGCATTCTGTGCATGTTTTGAGCAAGAGGCCAGCGAGAGCATGCCCTCCATCCTGGAAGCCCTGAATGACCCTGTATCTCAGGGTCACCATTGCAGATGTCAGAGCAGCTTTCTCAAAGGTCAACGGAAAGCAACTGGCCTGGATGGGGTACTTGGACGTGCACTCAGATCCTGCGTGGATCAGCTGGTGGGGGATATTCACAGACATCTTCAACCTCTCTTTACAACAATCTGAGGTCCCTGTCTGCTTCAAGAAGATGATGATCATCCCGATACCTGAGAAAAACCAGGCAGTGTGCCTTAATGACTATCGGCCGGTGGCTCTGACACATCCAGCACTGTGAAATGCTTTGAAAGGTTAGTCATGGCACAAATCAATTCCAGCCTCCCGGACTACCCAGATCCACTACAGTTGGCCTTACACTGCAACAGGCCCTGCACACGACCCTGGAACATCTCGATTACAAGGACACTTCTGTCAGACTCCTATTTATTGACGACAGCTCAGCCTTCATCACTATTATTCCCACAAAACTCATCTCCAAACTCCGTGGCCTGGGCCTCAGCACCTCCCTGTGCCACTGGATCCTGAACTTCCTAACTCACAGACCACAATCAGTAAGGATAGGGAACAAAACCTCCTCCCCAATCATCCTCAACACCGGTGCCCCACAAGGCTGTGTTCTCAGCCCCCTCCTATACTCCTTATACACTATCACTGTGCGGCCAAACTCCCCTCCAATTCGATTTTCAAGTTTGCTGACGACACCACCGCAGTGGGTCGGACCACAAACAATGACGGGACAGAGAACAGGAATGAGATAGAGAATCTGGTGAACTGGTGCAGCAACAATAATCTCTCCCTCAATGTCAATAAAACAAAATGATTGTCATCGACTTCAGGGAGTGTACAGGAGAACATGCCCCTGTCTACATCAATAGGGACAAAGTACAAATGGTCGAGACCTTCATGCTTTCACCAACCTGTCCTGGTCCCCGCCATGCTGACACTACTGTTAAGAAAGCCCCACCAACGCCTCTACTTTCTCAGAAGACTAAGGAAATTTGGAACGTCAGCTACGACTCTCACCAACTTTTCCAGATGCCCCATAGAAAGCATTCTTTCTGGTTGTATCACAGCTTGGTATGGGCTCCTGCTCTGCCCAAGACCGCAAGCAATTACAGAAGGTCATGCTGGTAGCCCAGTCCATCACACAAACCAGCCTCCCATCCATTGACTCTGTCCACATTACCCACTGCCTCGGGAAAAGCAGCCGGCATAATTAAGGACCCCACACATTCTCTCTTCCACCTTCTTCCTTCGGCAAAAACATACAAAAGTCTGAGATCATGTCCCAAGCGACTCAAGAACATCTTCTTCCCTGTTGCTGTCAGACTTTTGAATGGACTTACCTTGCATTAAGTTGATCTTTCTCTGCATCCTCGCTATGACTGTAACGCGACATTCTGCAACCTCTCCTTTCCTCCTCTATGAGCGGTACGCGTTGTCTGTACAGCAAGCAAGAAACAATACTTTTCACTGCATGTCAATACATGTGACAATAATAAATCAAGTCAAAGGATATGGAATGAGCTGCCAGGGAAGGTGGTACAGGTGGGTACAATGACAACCTTTAAAAGACATGTGGACTGGTACATGGATGGAAGAGATTTACAGGGATATGGGCCAAACGCAGGCAAATGGCTCGAGCTCAGTTTAGCAAGTGTGTTGGTATGGATGAGTTGGGCCAGGTTATATCTCCGTGACTCTCTGAATCCAAGCTAATGCAGTGATACCAATCCCAGTTTCACGTGCCTTGCTACAGCAAGGAATAAGGCAATGAATTAAAATACACCGGGAGACAAGTCATTTCAGCCAGATTCTCACAGTGGGTCAGCACTGCTGCCTCTCAGCACCGGGGACCCGGGTTCGATTCCCGGCTTGGGTCACCGTCTGTGTGCAGTTTGCACGTTCTCCCCGTGTCTGCGTGGGTTTCCACCGGGTGCTCCGGTTTCCCCCCACAGTCCGAAAGACGCGCTGGTTAGATGCATTGGCCGCGTTAAATTCTCCCTCAGTGTCCACCAAACAGGCGCCAGAGTGTGGTGACGAGGGGGATTTTCACAGTAACTTCATTGCTGCGTTAACGTAAGCCTCGTTGTGACACGAATACATAAACTGAAAATGAACATTGCTGCACCAAGACACTCAGAGGCAAGCCTGTTTGAAATTATTCGGGGATGTAAGAGTTAGCAAACCAATAATCAGCGCTCCCTTGATCGAACTGCAACAAGCTTTCAAATAATTTCTCCAACATTAGGGCAGGAAATGAACTTTAATTACAGGCCAACACCCACGCAGAACTCAGAAGAACATTCCAGAACTTTAGCCTGTCATTATGGCAGTGAAGTGGAACTCATGAGGTGTTTTAAATGGTTGATTTGACGTCCTTGCCTATTTTCTCTTCTGTGTGGTTTTATTTCCCACCCCGGCACTCCTCAATGCCATCAGAGACTTTGGCTGCTGCTTTGTTCCAAACCTTCCGAGAGCCTGAGAGTCTTGTGCAATGACTCTGGCTGTTTGTGTCACTTCTGTCCATAGCCCTCCAATGCCAGCTGGGTTTCCCAGGACTCTGAAGTGGCCACGTGATCCAGGGTAATACCTCAGCATGGGACTGCCTGAGGTTAGGGTGATGGTTGGGGTTGGGGTTGGGGTCAGGGTTACAATGCCCAGCGTTTTCAGAAATGTTTAACCGAGGACACATCGCCCTGTCTCAGACCGATGCTCAAGATTCCCTGACACGACCAAAAAGGAGCTGAGTGCATCACTACCTTCCAAGCCGCCCTCTCACTCAATGCCACCAACCAAGAATAGCCTGCCTTTCCGCGCAAGACACTTTGTGGGATCTTGTTGTGTGAAAAAGACAGCCACTTGCTTGGCTTTTTAATCGCAATGCTTTTGTTTTGCAAATCTGGTTCACTCATGTCCTCGAGGGAAGGAAATCTGCCATCCTTACCCCGGTCTGGCCTACATGTGACTCCAGAGCCACAGCAACGTGGTTGACTCTCAACTGCCCTCAGGCAACTCAGGATGGGCAATAAATGTTGACCCAGCGATGCCCATGTCCCACAGATGAATAAAAAAAAACTTTCTTCTGAAGGAAATCTTGCAAAACTTTTCAAATTGTCACAATAGGGAAGCGTAATGATACTCACATTCTCCACAGCCAGCTGCTTCAGGGGAACGTTACAATCATTGCAGTATTCCCTTCCAGACAGTACAGTATTGTTCACCTGGAGACACGGATCAAATTGCACACCAAGGTGTTTCATTCCAGCAACGTCGCAAGCTGGCACATGGCAAAGTCGGGGACTCTGGTCATGTTCTGCTCTGAGATGCTTCCACACACTTACATTTATTTCTAACAGTCAGGATTAAGCTCACAGTCCGAGGGTTTTGACCTGGTTACAAGCTCCTCGACCTACATTGGCTGATAGGCCTTACCCCCACTGGTGGAGGCTGCGTCCCTCAGCGCCTAGTCCTGGACCTGGCATTGTGCCAGGCTGCAGCACTCGGTGGAGGACAACCTCTCTGCACTGGCACCAGGAGGCCACACTGCAGCACAGAAAGCTGGTGTGTGTGGCTTCCTCTGGGAGTTACACAGAACGTAGAAAAACGACAGCACAAACAGGCCCTTCGGCCCACACGTTGCACCGATCATACCCCTGCCTACTAGAACCCTCAATCCTATTAAGTCCCATGTACTCAGCCAGAAGTCTCTTAAAAGACCCGATCGAATTTGCCTCCACCACCACCGACGGCAGCCGATTCCACTCACCCACTACCCTCTGAGTGAAAAACTTACCCCTGATATCTCCTCTCTACCTAAAGTTGTGTTCATGTGAGCTGGAAGTTCTTTCAGCGTGAGCGAGGTTGGGGGGGGGGGCGAGCAAGTGTGTGTGTGTGTGTCTGTGTGTGTGTGTGTGTGTGTGTGTCTGTGTGCGTGTGAGTGAGAGTGTGTGTGTGTCTGTGTGTGCGTGTGAGTGAGAGTGTGTGTGTGTCTGTGTGTGCGTGTGAGTGAGAGTGTGTGTGTGTCTGTGTGTGCGTGTGAGTGAGAGTGTGTGTGTCTGTGTGTGCGTGTGAGTGAGAGTGTGTGTGTGTGTGTGTGTGTGTGTGTGTGTGTGTCTGTGTGTGTGTGAGTGAGAGTGTGTGTGTCTGTGTGCGTGTGAGTGAGAGTGTGTGTGTGTGTGTGTGTGTGTGTGTGTGTGTGTGTGTGTGTCTGTGTGTGTGTGAGTGAGAGTGTGTGTGTGTGTGTGTGTGTGTGTGTGTGTGTGTGTGTGTGTGTCTGTGTGTGTGTGAGTGAGAGTGTGTGTGTCTGTGTGCGTGTGAGTGAGAGTGTGTGTGTGTCTGTGTGCGTGTGAGTGAGAGTGTGTGTGTCTGTGTGCGTGTGAGTGAGAGTGTGTGTGTGTGTGTGTGTGTGTGTGTGTGTGTCTGTGTGTGTGTGAGTGAGAGTGTGTGTGTCTGTGTGCGTGTGAGTGAGAGTGTGTGTGTGTGTGTGTGTGTGTGTGTGTCTGTGTGCGTGTGAGTGAGAGTGTGTGTGTCTGTGTGCGTGTGAGTGAGAGTGTGTGTGTGTGTGTGTGTGTGTGTGTGTGTGTGTGTGTGTGTGTGTGTCTGTGTGCGTGTGAGTGAGAGTGTGTGTGTCTGTGTGCGTGTGAGTGAGAGTGTGTGTGTGTCTGTGTGCGTGTGAGTGAGAGTGTGTGTGTCTGTGTGCGTGTGAGTGAGAGTGTGTGTGTGTGTGTGTGTGTGTGTGTGTGTCTGTGTGTGTGTGAGTGAGAGTGTGTGTGTCTGTGTGCGTGTGAGTGAGAGTGTGTGTGTGTCTGTGTGCGTGTGAGTGAGAGTGTGTGTGTCTGTGTGCGTGTGAGTGAGAGTGTGTGTGTCTGTGTGCGTGTGAGTGAGAGTGTGTGTGTGTCTGTGTGCGTGTGAGTGAGAGTGTGTGTGTCTGTGTGCGTGTGAGTGAGAGTGTGTGTGTGTCTGTGTGCGTGTGAGTGAGAGTGTGTGTGTGTGTGTGTGTGTGTGTGTGTGTGTGTGTGTGTGTGTGTCTGTGTGTGTGTGAGTGAGAGTGTGTGTGTGTGTGTGTGTGTGTGTGTGTGTGTGTGTGTGTGTCTGTGTGTGTGTGAGTGAGAGTGTGTGTGTCTGTGTGCGTGTGAGTGAGAGTGTGTGTGTGTCTGTGTGCGTGTGAGTGAGAGTGTGTGTGTGTGTGTGTGTGTGTGTGTGTGTGTGTGTGTGTGTGTCTGTGTGTGTGTGAGTGAGAGTGTGTGTGTGTGTGTGTGTGTGTGTGTGTGTGTGTGTGTGTCTGTGTGTGTGTGAGTGAGAGTGTGTGTGTCTGTGTGCGTGTGAGTGAGAGTGTGTGTGTGTCTGTGTGCGTGTGAGTGAGAGTGTGTGTGTCTGTGTGCGTGTGAGTGAGAGTGTGTGTGTGTGTGTGTGTGTGTGTGTGTGTGTCTGTGTGTGTGTGAGTGAGAGTGTGTGTGTCTGTGTGCGTGTGAGTGAGAGTGTGTGTGTGTGTGTGTGTGTGTGTGTGTCTGTGTGCGTGTGAGTGAGAGTGTGTGTGTCTGTGTGCGTGTGAGTGAGAGTGTGTGTGTGTGTGTGTGTGTGTGTGTGTGTGTGTGTGTGTGTCTGTGTGTGTGTGAGTGAGAGTGTGTGTGTCTGTGTGCGTGTGAGTGAGAGTGTGTGTGTGTCTGTGTGCGTGTGAGTGAGAGTGTGTGTGTCTGTGTGCGTGTGAGTGAGAGTGTGTGTGTGTGTGTGTGTGTGTGTGTGTGTCTGTGTGTGTGTGAGTGAGAGTGTGTGTGTCTGTGTGCGTGTGAGTGAGAGTGTGTGTGTGTCTGTGTGCGTGTGAGTGAGAGTGTGTGTGTCTGTGTGCGTGTGAGTGAGAGTGTGTGTGTCTGTGTGCGTGTGAGTGAGAGTGTGTGTGTGTCTGTGTGCGTGTGAGTGAGAGTGTGTGTGTCTGTGTGCGTGTGAGTGAGAGTGTGTGTGTGTCTGTGTGCGTGTGAGTGAGAGTGTGTGTGTGTGTGTGTGTGTGTGTGTGAGTGAGTGAATGAGAGTGTGTGAGTGAGTGTGTGTCTGTGTGCGTGTGAGTGAGAGTGTGTGTGTGTGTGTGTGTGTGTGTGTGTGTGTGTGTGTGTGTGTGTGTGTGTGTGTGTGTGTGTGTGTGTAGCTCCCTTTCAATTTAGGAGCAGTTTAATTTCCGAATAGCTGCTAACCCTCAACAGGAAACACAAGGGTGTGGGACATAAACCACTTCTGAAAGTTCTTTCACTCAGCTGCAATATTAACGGAAAAATTATCGGTGTAAAAGATATCAAATATAGGTCAAGGAGAAAAGATCTTTAAAATCAGTCTCTGTGAGATCATGTTGCATGATTCCCCTCTTTCTGAAGTAAGTTTAAAGTTTAATTCTAAGTCACAAAGATGCTGACATTAACACTGCAATGAAGTTACTGTGAAAATCCCCCAGTCACCACACTCTGGTGCCTGTTTAGGTTACACTGACCAAGAATTTAGCACGGCCAATCCACCTAACCAGGACGTCTTTCAGGCTGTGGGGAGGAAACTGGAGCACCCGGAATGTGCAGAGACACAGGGAGAACTTGTAGACTCCACACAGACAGTGACCCAAGCCGGGAATCGAACCCAGGTCCCTGGCACTGCCAGACAGCAGTGCTCACCTGCTGTGCCACCTGAGTAAAGTGAGGTTGAAACTTGAGGTTTACAGCTTCTGCCGTTGACCCAGGAAGCGCTGGCCCAGTGGTATTATTGCCAGGCTATTAATCCAGAAACTCAGCTCATGTTCTGGAGAGCTGGGTTCAAATCCCTCTGGTGGAACTTGAATCAATACAAAATTAAGAATCTACCGATGACCACGAAACCATTGTCAGAAAAACCCATCTGGTTCACCCATGTCCCTTTAGGGAAGGAAATCTGCTGTCCTTACCTGGTCTGGCCTGCATGTGATTCCAGAGCCACAGCAACGTGGTTGACTCTCAACTGCCCTCTGAAATGGACAATTCACAAAGTTCAAGGGCAACTCGGGATGGACACTAAATGCTGACCCAGCCAGCGACGCCCACGTCCCACGTCCCATGAACGGATTAAAAATAATGATTTTTCTCGATGGATTTGGCAGGTTTTTTGAGAACACAGCTCTCCTTTTCTTCGCTAATTCTGCAGCGATGGTGTTTGCCTGGATCTGTTTTTTGGCAGAAGTGAGAGTTGATGTCCTTGAGAAAGAACTTCAGGGAGGCTCCTTGGACAAAGGGAGGATGAAAGAGGAAGGTTTGCAGAGTTGGTCTTGGAGCGGTTCTGCACACAGATTGGCTGCTTGAAGCCTGTCCTTCCACAGATTAAAACAATCCAGGTGGCCACCGTCATTTCACCTGGACAAAATTCCAAATGGAGCAAGTGGTAACCCGACTGGGAAACCCGGAATTCCCTCCTCAGCCCCAGTGTTCAAAGGCTCCTTGCCGTTCCAGGGAAAAGCACCCTCTGTTTGGGGAGGTGACTATATCTCCAAAGTCCTTTCACATCTGGGTGCCTCTGGCCACAACTTACTGGAAGCTGCAAAGGCTCAGGTGACTTCTGGCAGCCATTTTTAAGTCTTCTTGGGTGCTTTCCAAAGGAACATTGGCTTTTTCCCCAAGAAAACATCACAGGACAACTCCATGTTTGTGACACCGAAAGATGCAAGAAGCCAACAGGAAGCGCTGGAAGGAATGGGCGAGTCACTTCCTGATGGGGATTGTCACACTCTGTTAACCAGCTGCTGTCAATTCTCTCATCACAGAATCCCGACAGTGCAGAAAAAGGCCATTCGGCCCATTGAGTCTACACCAAGCACGATCCCAGCCAGCCCCCATCGTCCCATGTACATACCCTTGTTAATCCACCTGACACGGAAAGGGTCATTTAGCATGGCCAATCCACCTAACCCCCACATCAATGGGATATACACGGAACATACAGAAACCTTCAAATTGACAAGAATCTCCTACCACGTTATTGGTTTGATTTGTCATCGTCACATGTATTAGCGAGAAGTATTGTTTCCTGTGTAATATACAAAGCATACCGTTCATAGAGTTTGCAGAAGAGAAGGAGAGGAGAGTGTGCAGAGTGCAGTGCTGAAGTCACAGCCAGGGTGCAGAGAAAGTTCAAAAGTCTGACAGCAGCAGGGAAGAAGCTGTTCTCGAGTGGGTTGGTACATGTCCTCAGGCCTTTGTACCTTTTTCCCAATGGAAGAAGGTGGAAGAGAGAATGTCCGGAGTGTGTGGGGTCCTTAATGATGCTGGCTGTTTTTCCGAGGCAGCAGGAATCAGCGGATGGGAGGTTTCTCATTGCCTGGTGCGTCTGGTTAAGAGATGACGTGCTAATTCCCTGTGGTAAAATGTGACATTTTTCACTTGCCCTGTGTGCCCAAACTCCCCAAGACAGGCCACAGCACCTCCTTCGGTATCTGTGTAACTGCAGCTCCCACCGGAGAGTCAGGAGGTCACAGGGCCTGAGACTGGAAAACGCTGCCCCACATCAACAGACCTTGCCCACTGTCCGCTCCTCGCCCGCTCCGATTCCCCTGGTGGATGGGGTCGTGGAATTCCAGCAATGGCCTCACAACTCATTCCCCTCACCTCCCCCCCACACACACACACACACTCCCCTTCCCAGTGTGGGGAAGGAAAATGAACCCATCGTCATCGAGCCTCGCTGACCCCCACACGAGTACCTTCCACCTTCTCACACGGACAGAAGGGGACTCGGGGCCTTCCTTTTGGAGCATTTTTACCCTGTGCCCTCTGAGTCACCTTCATCCTTCCAGCAGCGTCACAGAAGACAGATTGTCTTGTCCCTGGGTGTACAATGTTCTGGAAACAGCACATGCTTTACTCAGATAACGGGCAGTTCACTTCACTGGCTTTGGGAGATCCAGGGACGGTGATATTAGCCCCTATATAAGAGCACTTCCTTTCATTTCTCCCAGTGGTTGGAGGGTGAGGAACTGCTTTGCCTGTCTTTTATCTCCCCTCAGCTGCTGACGCTCTCCCTTGCTTCATGTTGCGAGTGTTGTGGAACAGGGCCTGACTGGGAACTGAAGAACTGGTTTGATTTGGGATCTCTGCCACCAATGCAGATTGGCTGAGCTCTTTCCGAAGGCATCAAGAACAGATCACAGAGTGTTTTTCCATCCACGGGGATCTTGGTGAAGATTCATTAGCAGCAAGCCATGGCACAGGTCAGTCTCAGTTTCCATTCCACATGTACAGGACTGGAGTAGCACATGTCATTACATGTTAGTCCATGTGGGGTGTCAAGGATGGACGGTCACATCTTAACCAGGCCAGTTGGCAGGGAAATGAGGGAAAAGCTTCTGTATACAAAGAGTGGTGGAACTTTCTCTCAGTTAATGCTGTTATAATCCAGGTCAGAAACTCCAAACTGTTTCACAAAGACCGCCTGCATCACTAGGTTTGCATTTGGCTCGGGCGGGCATGAGATGGTTCACTTCAGGAATGATTCAAGTGACCCGCTAGGGAGCTTTTATAAACAAATTATTTTTGTGAATGTGGCTGGCATGTATAGAAAGAAAATTAGCAAAAACTTTTATCAATTACAAGCAAAGACAAAACCACCATGATAATATATTACCCTTAACAAATTTATCTAAAATGTTCCAATCAAACAAAACTCCCCAAAGACAAAAAAAAACCCCTTTCTACAAAGTTTAACACAGCAAAGACTAACATAAGCACATAAGAAACAAGAGCAGGAGTAGGCCATCTAGCCCTTCAAGCCTGCCCCGCCATTCAATAAGATCATGGCTGATCTGTCGTGGCTCAGTTCCACATTCCCGCCCTCTCCCCATAACCCTTAATCCCCTCTCTTATCAAAAACCCATCAACCCGCGTCTTAAAAATATTTAGCGAGGCAGCCTCCACCACTTCAACGGGCAGAAAATTCCAGAGATTCACCACCCTTTGAGTGAAGAAGTTCCCCCTCAACTCCGTTCTAAACCGCCCCCCCTTTATCTTGAGGCTGTGCCCCCTAGTCCTACTGTCCTTTCTGAGCAGAAAGAGTCTCTCCACCTCTATCCTATCCATCCCATTCATCATCTTATATGTCTCAATGAGATCTCCCCTCGTTCTTCTAAACTCTAACGAGTACAAGCCTAGTTTATTCAGCCTCTCCTCCGCTCATTTTCAAAGGTTTAACACAGCAAAGACTAACGCTCACAATACTGAATCCTTTGGTAGGAAAATTAAAAACCTAACTCCTCAGCTTTGTAACTTCTAGAAGCCCTCTGGATACACCAAGAAGAGCTGAGAGTCAGGCCAGCTTCCCAGAACACCAGGGAGAGAGAGAGAGAGACAACAACTGTTCAGTCCGATCTCCACCGCCTTGCAAAGGAAACTGAAACCACAGCTTGCAGCCAAACTGAGAAATGAAACTGAAGCTCACTAAGAAGGGAAAAAAAACCACCCAGTCTTTCTCCTAACAATGAAAGGCCAGAAAACCATCCCAGAAAGTACCTGAGGCCCCATGTAGAAATAAACCAAACCCCATTTAAACCATTGAAGCAGCAATAAAAGGGATTTCTAACCAGAGAGCCCGGCAACACTGACATAAGCTGAGGCTGTGAGAGCTGCAGAGAACATGATTTAAAAGAAAATTCTTGCAGGTCCATGAGTGCCACAATATTAAATCTCAGCATAATAGATTTCTT
This sequence comes from Carcharhinus amblyrhynchos, assembly GCF_965287045.1. Lineage (NCBI taxonomy): Eukaryota > Metazoa > Chordata > Chondrichthyes > Carcharhiniformes > Carcharhinidae > Carcharhinus > Carcharhinus amblyrhynchos. Next base: position 17,219,457 of record NC_137357.1, read on the forward strand.
CCAGACAAGCTAGTAAAAGGATATGGAACAATAGAACAAAGATGATGCAGATTGGACATGATCTGATTGGATGATGAAACAGGCTGGAAGGGCTGAATGGCCTCCTCCTGTTTTGTCATGTTGCTTCTTGCACCGAGAAGTGGAGTGACAATAATTGGTAGCTCTTTCAGAAAACCAGAACAAGCTTTGTGGGCCGAATGGCCTCCGTCAGCGTAATTTGGAAGCTATCTGGTCCATTGCTTATTCGGTTCATTGTCAAACTTGGCTATTCGATCAGGAAGCTCTGAAACTCGATGGGCGGTTTCTGCTGAGTCCCATCAACAGTTAGGGTCGCTCCCTGAATCCTCGCTCGAGACACCAACAAGCCTCGACACTGTCTGTTAGCCCGGAGCGTGTGTGCACAGTGAGAAGGTCAGGGTTAGGTCTCACCACACTGACCTCGAGAACATAAGCTCTGGAGGAGGCCATTCAGCCCCTCATACCTTGTTCACTCCCCCAATATTGGACAGATGTCCATCTGAAGCCCAGTATTCTTCCCCTGTCTGGGGAAAGACTCACAAAGTGAGACAGCGCAAGTCTCTCCATGTTCCCAGAACACAGAGCCACCAGTGGGAAGCTGATGCTACGGTCAGTGTGTGGGAGCAGACAGCGTTACAGTCAGCATTGTACACGGTTCGAGAGGAGGTACTGAGATATTCCTTTGCATTTGCAAGGGAAAAACCTAATGCCGGTGTGGAGGGTATTTCTTCACCCAGAGAGTGGTGACAGTGTGGAACTCACTCCCGATGCGAGTGTGCGCATCTGGGAATCAGAAACCTTCTCCCGTACCATCGAGGGTGACCAAACAAACAACCAAACAACTCCCTCAGTCCAGCAGTGGGATGGCACGGTGGCACAATGGGTTAGCACTGCTGTCTCACAGCACCAGGGACCCGGCTTCGATTCCCGCCTGCTGTCCGTGTGGAATTTTCACTTCTCTAACCTGCGTCTGCATAGGTTTCCTCCGGGTGCTCCAGTTTCCTCCCACACTCCAGGAGATGTGTAGGAGGGGCAGTGTGGTTAGCACTGCTGCACTCAAAGGATAATACAGCACAGGAACAGGCCCTTCGGCCCACCAAGACCATTCGTTTGTACCCCTCTATTCCCAGTCTGTTCATGTGGCTATCGAGATCAGTCTTAAACGATCCCAGCCTGTCCGCCTCAACCACCTTGCCTGGCAGCGCATTCCAGGCCCCCACCACCCTCTGTGTAAAAACCATCCCCCACATGTCTATATTGAACCTCGCGCCTCCCCCCCACCACTTTAACTTGAACCTGTGACCCCTTGTGTTTGTCACCTCTGACCTGGGAAAAAGCTTCTCACTGTTCACCCTATCTGTGCCCTTTGTCATTTTATACACCTCTATCAGGTTGCCCCTCATCCTCCGTCTTTCCAGGGAGAACAACCCCAGTTTACCCAATCTCTCCTCATAGCTAAGACCCTGCATACCAGGCAACATCCTGGCAAACCTTTTCTGTACTCTCTCCAAAGCCTCCACATCCTTCTGGTCACGTGGCGACCAGAACTGGACACAGTACACCAAATGTGGCCGAACCAGTGTTCTATATAACTGCAACATCATATGCCAACTTTTACACTCTATGCCCCGTCCAATAAAGGCAAGCATGCCATATGCCTTCTTCACCACCCTCTCCACCTGTGCTGCCACCTTTAAGGATCTGTGGACTTGCACACCCAGGTCCCCCTGTGTGTCTATACTCCTGATGGGTTCTGCCACTTATTGTATAATCCCCCCTGAATTTGATCTACCGAAATGCATCACTTCACATTTATCTGGATGAAATTCCATCTGCCATTTCTCTGCCCAATTTTCCAGCCTATCTATATCCTGCTGTATTGTCTGACAATGTTCATCGCTGTCCGCAACTCCAGCAATCTTACTAACCAGACCAGCTACACCTTCTTCCAAATCATTTATAGGAATCACAAACAGCAGAGGTCCCAGTACAGAGCCCTGTTAAACACTACTGGTAAGAAAGCTCACAACACCAGGTTAAAGTCCAACCAGTTTATTTGACAGTAAACCCACAAACTTTCGGAAACGCTGTTCCTTCATCAGGTGTGTAAGGAACAGCGTTTCCGAAAGCTTGTGGGTTTATTGTCAAATAAACTGCTTGGACTTTAACCTGGTGTTGAGAGATTTCTTCCTGTGTTTACCCCACTCCAACACCAGCATCTCCACATCATGAACACTCCTCGTCACAGATCTCCCATCAGAAAAAGAGCCCTCCACTGCTACCTTCTATCTTCTGCACACTCGCAGCACCAGAGACCCAGGTTCGATTCCTGGCTTGGGTTACTGTCTGTGTGGAGTTTGCACATTCTCACCATGTCTGCATGGGTTTCCTCCCACAGTCCAAAAGATGTGCTGGTTCGGTGCCTTGGCCCATGCTAAATTCTCACTCAGTGTACCCGAACAGGGATTTTCACAGTAACTTCATTGCAGTGTTAATGTAAGAGTATTTGTGACACTAAGAAGTAGCTTCAGCCTGGATATTTCTGGGTTGGACCCACGACACCCTGCCTTGTAGATTGGGGTGGGGAGGGGGAACAGTCTTTCTCACTGAGTCACGGTTCCATTAGGTGGGGTTCCCTTCACAGAAGGGTGAAGTGAAGAGAAAATAGCAAGTCATTTCTCCATTTTTGTGGGTGGCGCGGTAGCACAGTGGTTAGCACTGCTGCTTCACAGCTCCAGGGACCTGGGTTCGAATCCTGGCTCGGGTCACTGCCTGTGTGGAGTTTGCACATTCTCTCCATGTCTGCGTGGGTTTCCTCTGGGTGCTCCGGTTTCCTCCCACACTCCAAAGATGTGTGGGTTCGGTCGGCCATACTAAATTGCCACTTAGCGTCCCGGGATGCGTATGTTAGAGAGATTCGTGGGTAAATATGTAGGGATGTGGGCTTAGGGCCTGGGTGGGATTGTGGCTGGTGCAGACTCGATGGGCCGAATGGCCTCTTTCTGCACTGCCGGGTTCAGTGATTTCCATGTTGACTTTCTATCTCGACAGAAAATCTTTGCGTGTCTCATACTCCTTATCTTCACCTTGGACTTGTGTGACGCTGATTGCAAATTTGTCATGAAGACAGAGGCAGGTAAGATGGACAAGCCCTTTCCTGTCACCCTGCAGCCGCTCCTCACCCACACTCGGATTCCCTCAGGGAGAGGAGAATAACATCGTAAACCACTCACTCTGTTCAAAAACACGTCTGACATTCACAACCTGCTTGACAACCAAAGCACTCACAGGAACATGGAAAATAGGAGCAGGAGTCGGCCATGCGGGTCTGCTCCGTCATTTCACATGATCATTGTTGATCACGCACTTCCAGTCTCCCAATCCTGCTTCCTCACCGTATCATCCCTTTGATCCCTCTCGCCATCAGGCCTCCATCCAGCTCCTTGTTCAACAGATCTCATCAACTGGGCCATTCATTCTACGATACCCCCAGGACCCCACATTTTTCCTTGCTCATCCCCTGATCCCGAGGGGCAACTTGGCATGGTCAGTTCGGCTAACTTCAGACTGTGGGAGGAAACTGGCGCACCCGGAGGAAACCCATGCAGACACGGGGAGAACGTGCAGACTCTGTCTGCACAGAGTTGGGAATGGAGTGGTTATTCGCGGGTTACACCACTAGAGAGCAGCAGCATCCACAGAATAAAGGGACCCCCTGTGAGAAAAGCAGCATTAAGTTACAGTGACGGGCACTGACTGATCGGTTAGACCCACTGTCTTTAAAACGGAACTGTACTCTCAGCTGGGCAGTTTCATTTCCTCGATACTGCCACTTGTGACTGGTCTGCCCGCTGCCCAGCTCCAGCACCTTTCTTTCAAATTAATTTATGAGTCACAAGTCGGCTAACATTAACACTGCAGTGAAGTTACTGTGAAAATCCCCTAGTCGCCACACTCCGGCGCCTGTTCGGGTACACCGAGGGAGAATTTAGCACCTAAACCGCATGTCTTTCAGACTGCGGGAGGAAACCGGAGCACCCACAGGAAACCCGCACAGACATGGGGAGAATGTGCAAACTCCACACAGGCAGTGACCCGAGCCGGGAATCGAACCCAGGTCCCTGGCGCTGTGAGGCAGCAGTAATAACCATTCTGCCACCCCTGGAGGAACGGTTTTCGAATCGGGAACACATGGACTGACGACCAAGTAAGAGCGATAATAACTTGAATTTACACATCGTCCGTCACGCGGTGAAATCTCCTCGTTCGGTGCATGGGCCATGCTCAATTCTCCCTCGGTGTACCTGAACAGGCGCCGGAGTGTGGTAACCGGAGGATTTTCACAGTAACTTGATTGCAGTGTTAGCAAACAAAACCTAATATCAAATGGCCCAAGGAGTGAGTGGGACTGAGCAACAGTGTGTTTTAAAGGAGTCTATTACAGAATAGAGAGAGAGGGGGGGCAGCTGAAAGTGCAGCCATGTCCGTGTGGGACTGTACAGAGCCAACACTCGGAGCAGAGGAGAGCACTCCGAGGATTGTCGGAGCGAGGGGGAGATTTGAGAGAGGGGTATGGATTCCGCACGGTGCCACAATGGTACTTCCTTCCTTCTTCAGAGGCAGAAGTCTGAGGTCAGCTCCCAACTGACTCAAGAACAGCTTCTTCCCTGCTGCCGTCAGACTTCTGAATGGACCGACCTCGCCCCCCCAAGCTGATTTTCCTCCACACCCGAGCTGTGACTGTGTGGGGCCTGCACGTTCTCCCCGTGTCGGCGTGGGTTTCCTCCGGGTGCTCCGATTTGCACCCACATTCCAAAAGGTGTGCGGGTTTGGTTGACTCGCTGTGCTAAATTGCCCCTTAGTGTCAGGGGGACTAGCAGGGTAAATTGCGGTCGGTGCAGACTCGATGGGCCGAATGGCCTTCTGCTGCACTGTAGGATTGTGTGTAACTCTGTGACTGTAACACCACATTCTGCACTCTCTCCTTTCCTTCTTCCCTCTGTACTGTGTGAACGCTATGTTTTATCTGCACAGTGCACAAGAAACAAGATTTTTCACTCTTCTCCCAATACTTGTAACAATAATATATCAAAATCAAACTTATGCTTCACAGCGCCAGCGAGCTGGGTTCGATTCCCAGCTTGGGTCACCGTCTGTGTGGAGTTTGCACGTTCTCCCCGAGTCTGTGTGGGTTTCCTCCGGGTGCTCCTGCTCCCTCCCACACTCCAAAGATGTGCGGGTGGATTGGCCATGGTGAATGTGTGGGTTTACAGGGAGAGGATAGGGTGGTGGATCTGGGTAACTTGCTCTTTCGGAGAGGCAGTGCTGATTTAATGGGCCGAATGGCCTCTTTCTGCACCGTCGGGATTGTAAAACAAGGATGGGAAATTTTGAATCGAGGTGTTTTTTTTCCCCACTGGGGAGTGGGGGGGGGCACAGGTCGGTCACTGAGTGTCAGGCACACAGGACATTTGGGTGAAAGATATCAACCCCAAGTGGAGAGCACAGCAAAGAGGCCCGGTTAACGGTGAGATTTCCCTCCTTGCAGACTGCTTGGATAATGGAATGTCGTATAAGGTCGGAGCAATGTGGAAGAGTGAAGACTGTTACACCTGTTACTGCGGCAAGGTGACTGCGATATGCTGCACTGAGTAAGTTCCAGCTTCTCAATACTCCTCCCCTGTGGCCCCCCCACCACCCCTCCGAGACTGACTCAGGATGTGACAGTCCTTTCACGCAGCTGAGGGAGTGAAGCCTGTGAGGCAAGCCCACGTGGAGAGCCTCGTCCCTCCTGTCGGTGTCACTGAGCAGCACTGTCACCTCAGCAGTCCTGTCCATGGACTGCGCTGTCTCCCAGCTGTTCAGCTATTCAGCCAATGGCACAGTGATATTATCACAAGACTATTCATCCAGGAGCTCAACTAATCTTCTGGAGGTCCCGGGTTCAAATCCCCACCGAAACAGATGGTGGAATTTGAATTCGGTTCAAAAACAAAAATCTGGAATTACGAACTTACTGGTGACCACAAAGCCATTGTTGGAAAAACCCATCTGATGTCCTTTAGGGAAGGAAATCTGCCGTCCTTACCTGGTCTGGCCTACATGTTTGGGGGGGTTGGTGGGGAATAGTGGCAATGTGAATGTGGAAGTGTGATTGACCAATACTGTTACCTCTTTGCCTCTGCTGCCAGCTACGCCCAAGTGCCGGATGTCCCAAGTAACTGCGAGGCCATCTTTGACAAGAGGCTTTGCAAATACAAGATTTACAGCAAAGAAAATCCTGATGTCCTGTGCGAAGTGTGATCACGGAGACACGACAGCAAGATTCGACAAAGCTGCTTTGCTCTCTGCCTCCAGCCCCGGGGGTGGGGGTCGGGGGGGAAATCACACGATGATCGATCAGTGCCACCAACCACTCTCTAACACCATGCCGTTTACCTGCCAAAATCTTCTGTTCGTTCAATAAATTGCAAGAACTCAAGAGTTCAAATTGAATAGAGCCGTGTGTGTGTGTTTCAGACCAAAATCTCAGTGACCAGCTCAATATATATCCCTCAGTCGATGTGGTCTTCAGGACAAGAGATGCTTTGATAGAACTGTCGAATCCTGCAGTGCAGAAGGAGGCCATTTGGCCCATCGAGTCTGCACCAACCACAATCCCACCCAGGCCCTATCCCCATAACTCCATGCATTGACCCCAGCTAGTCCCCTAACGGGCAATCTATCATGGCCACATCTTTGGACTATGAGAGGAAACCCACGCAGACACGGGGAGAATGTGCAGGCCCCACACAATTGAACCCATGTGCCTGGCGCTGTGAGGCAGCAGTGCTAACCACTGTGCCACCATGCCGCACTGTGGTCTTGGTGAAGTACTTCCAGCTCTCAGGCCATTCCTGCCCCAAGCCCGTGTCAGAGAAAACAGGGTGGGTGCTGGAAAGGATCTTTCCTCTTGTGGAATTTTACAGCCTGCTGGAGCGAGACTGGAAAACCCTGCCAGGGATCAATGGACATTTCCATTGTCCCCAACTCGCCCACTCCTCTTCCGTGGCAGAATTCCAGCCACAGAGTTTCAAAATAAGAGGTCTCCCCTCAGAGGCAGGAAGGAGGAGAAGCTCTGTGTTTTCCAAGGGCTTTTGCTCAGTGGAAAAGATGGGATGGAGACATTGGAGAATCACAATGGGATAATACGGCTTTGTTGAAGTGGGTGGCATGGGGGCACAGTGGTTAGCACTGCGACCTCACAGCGCCAGGGACCCAGGTTCGATTCCCAGATCAGGTCACTATCGACGTGGAGTCGGCACATTCTCCCCATGTCTGCATGGGTTTCCTTCGGGTGCCCTAGTTTCCTCCCACAGTCTGAGAGATGTGCGGGTTAGGTTGATTGGCTGTGCTAAACTGCCCCTTAGTCTCAGGGGAATTAATAGGCTAAATATGTGGGGTAATGGGAATAAGCCCTGGGTGAGATTGTGGTCAGTGCAGACTCGATGGGCTGAATGGTCTCCTCCTGCACTGTGCAGATTCTATGACCTTCCAAGTCTCTTTCTCAGACAGTGGTGGAGGCACATGGCTGGATCATTGAGTTCTTAACATCGATTCGCGAGGCAGAGGCATCAAGTGGTGTGTGAGGGCAGCGTGCTGTAGACAGGAAAATGGAACTGAAGCCACAAACAGCCATGAACTTGTCAAGTAGCAGAGCAGACGGAAAGGGCCGAATGGCCTGAGTCCTTGTTCCGAAAAGCCCGTTCTGCAGCCGGGTTGAACTGGGTTAGGATTTGCCAGGCTGCTGGGGGCTGGAAAAGGGGCTACCATCTCTGGCAGGGAAGGACCAGGAAGTGGGACTCACCGGCTAAGAGCCAGCACGGGAATGAGGGGCTGAATGGCCTTCTCCTGTGCTGGTGTGATTGGTGATCAGACTCAGAATCTGAGGAATGTGATGAACCAGGGAGTCTGAGTAAGCTTAGCTGGGGTGAAGGCAGTTCTAGCACCAATTCAGAGAGACCCTGCTGATGGGAGATCCCACCCATAGCCTGAGGACAAAGAGAAAGAGAAACCCTCCCGGGATCCTGGTCAATCACAAGAAGGAAAACCCAAATTCCACAGTCATCATCGCATTGCTGCTTTGTGGGATCTTGCTGTGCACAAGTTGGCTGCTTTGCTTTGTGTGCGAAAGCAGTGACTGCAGCTGAACGACTGTAAGGCTTGGTGAAACCTCCTGAAGTCAGGAGAGGCGCTACATCAATGCAAACCTCTGTTTAGAACGTAGAACAGTACAACACAGGACAGGCCCTTCGGCCCTCAATGTTGTGCCGAGCTATGTCCGAACCCAAGATCAAGCTATCCCACTCCCTATCATTCTGGTGTGCTCCATGTGCCTATCCAGTAACCACTTGAAAGTTCCTAAAGTGTCTGACTCCACCATCACAGCAGACAGTGTATTCCACACCCCAACCACTCTCTGAGTAAAGAATCTCCCTCGGACATCCCTCCTGTATCTCCCACCATGAACCTTACAGTTACGCCCCTCAGTAACAGCTACATCCACCCAGGGAAATAGTCTAATGAACGTCAACTCTATCTATCCCCCTCATCATCTTATAGATCTCTATTTAGTCGCCTCTCATCCTCCTCTGCTCCAAAGAGAAAAGCCCCAGCTCCCTCAGAAGACCTACCCTCCAAACAGGGCTCAGGAGGAGACCAGGACCAATCCTGCAGAGACTTAGCACTGCCTCAGCAGTTCCATCGCCTGCTAGAACTGCCTTCACCTCAGCAATCTTTAATCAGACTTCTCAGGTTCACTAACCACGTGTTGGCCATCTGAGTCCAATCACCGATCGGCAATGCTCTCATACAGGCACAGGAGAAGGCCATTCAGCCCATCATCCCTGTCCTGGTTCTCACCCAGTGAGTCCCGCTCACCTACTCTTTCCCCATGGGCGCGTGTTTGGAAGGATTGACCGTGTTATCAGCGCACCTCCCTCAGCCATCAACTGCTTGCGTGGGGCTCGAGCCCAGAGCTTCTCACTCAGAGGCAGAGACACAACCCGCTGTGTCACAAGATCTCCTCTTGGCTCCTTTGACAAAGTATAAATGTCCAATTTATCGGTGTTTTATTGGGCCAAGTGTCAAACAAGGGGCTGAGAGAGCAGATGACCAAAAGCTTGGCTTTGTGGATCATCTTTTCTTGGATAACCGGAAGGTAAAGAGGGAGAGAGAGAGAGCATTCTGGAGCTCAGGACCCAGACAAACTGAAGGCACAGTTCATGTTGTCTACATGGACTTTAACAAGGCCTTGGACAAGGTACCACATGGTAGGTTTTTGCCTAAGGTTAAATCTCACGGGATCCAGGATGAGGTAACCAATTGGAAGCAAAATTGGTTTGATGACAGAAGCCAGAGGATGGTTGTAGAGAATTGCTTGTCAAACTGGAAGCCTGTGACCAGCGATGTGCCTCAGGGATCAGTGCTGGGCCCACTGTTATTTGTCATTTATAAGAATGATTTGGATGAGAATATCGGGGACATGGTTACTAAGTTTGCAGATGACACCAAGATGGGTGACATAGCGGACCGTGAAGCAAATGATCTCCAATTGCAATGGGATCTTGATCGATTGGGCCAGTGGGCTGACGAATGGCAGATAGAGTTTAATTTAGACAAATGTGAGGTGATGCATTTTGGTCGATTGAACCAGGGCAGGACTTACTCAGTTAATGGTAGGGAGTTGGGGAGAGTTACAGAACAAAGAGATCTCGGAGTACATGTTCACAGCTCCTTCAAAGTGGAGTCACAGATGGACAGAGTGGTGAAGAAGGCATTTGGCATGCTTAGTTTCATCGGTCAGAACATCGAATACAGGAGTTAGGACGTCTTGTTAAAGTTGCACAAGACAGTGGTGAGGCCATACTTGGAATACTGTGTGTAATTCTAGTTACCCTATTATAGAAAGGATATTATTAAACTAGAAAGAGTGCAGAAAAGAGTTACTTGGATGCCACCGGGACTTGATGGTTTGAATTATAAGGAGAGGCTGGATTGGCTGGGACTTTTTTCTTTGGAGCGTGGGAGGCTCAGGGGTGGCCTTACAGAGGTCTGTAAAATAATGAGGGGCACAGATCAGCGAGATAGTCAATATCTTTTCCCAAAGGTAGGGGAGTCTAAAACTAAAGGGCAGAGGTTTAAGGCGATGGGAGAGAGATACAGAAGGGTCCAGAGGGGAACATAGGGTGGTGAGTTTCTGGAACAAGCTGCTAGAGGTAGGAGTAGAAAATGGTAGATATGGGCCAAATGTGGGCAACTGGGGCTAACTTAGAGGTTTAATAAAAGGGTGGCATGGACAAGTTGGGCCAAAGGGCCTGTTTCCTTGCTGGAAAGTTGGATGACACTGCCCCCAGTGGTGACATGATGAATGCTCAAGGTGGCCAGATGCCTCTCACCTGAGGGGGGGGTCACATCGCAGAAAACCTCAGAAAGGAATTCAAGTCAACAAAAAGCGTTGCGTGTCAGTGAGACCCTAATCACAATAAAAAGAGAGAACTCAAAAGAGAAAAATCCTTTGTTAATCTGATCGATCCCCTGAGGCAGGAGAATAAACATCCCCTTGTGACAGGTTCCACAATAGCAACGCAGGGCCTATTCATACACTGCAGATATTCAATTACCTGAAAACTATTTCAGCTGAAGTGACATTCGGATGCTAATTTACCCCAATTCCACACAGAAAGAAAGAAATGCAAAAACGTATGAGCTTGTCAGCCTGGCCTCCAAACAATCTTATATCAACGACACCCCAAAGAGAGACACAGAGTCCTATTGTCCACTTATTCCCACAAGATGCAGAAACAACATTGCCACATGTACACTGTAATCAATGTCCCAAAACAACAATGTATCACTGCCCAGCACACTGTGGAAAGAGGACTTGATGCCAGCTCCGATATTTGTGTCTACAAGTGGGATTGTTTCAGATATCCGGGAACAACAAGGCATGATGTGGAGATGCTGGCGTTGGACTGGGGTAAACACACTAAGAGGTCTCACAACACCAGGTTCAAGTCCAACCAGTTTATTTGATAGTAAATGCCACAAGCTTTGGGAAACGGTGTTCCTTCGTCAGATGTGTGGAAGGTTCTACACACCGTCCACATTCCCGATGAAGGAAAAGCGTTTCCCAAAGCTTGTGGGATTATTATCAAATAAACCGGTTGGACTTGAACCTGGTGTTGTGAGACCTCTTACTGTAACAGCAAGGTATAATGAGACTCAGAGAGGGAAAATGATCACACGTGGGCCCAGGAACACATGAACGAGGAGCGGGAGTTGGCCAGTTGGCCACTCGAGCCTGCTCCACCATTTAACAAGGTCATAGCTGATCTGACAGTCACCTCAAATCTGCATCCCGCCCACTCCCAATGACCTTTCGCCCCCTCGCTCACCAGGAATCCATCCACCCCTGTGTTAAAAATGCTCCAAGGATGGGGTTTTCCAGACATGCTCGCCCCGGAACTGGAAAATCCCACCCAAGGTAAAGGGACCCTTTCCAATGTCCGCCCCCTCGCCTGCTCCCATTCCCTGACAGGCCAAAGGGGAAAGTTCACACCATTTAAAGACTCTGCTCCTTTTCAGGATTCAATTCCAAAGACTCTCCGCCCTCAGAGAAAGTTTGTTTTTTTGCCTCACCTCCATTTTACCCGGGCGAACTCTCATGTTCGAACACAGACCTGAATTTTAGCTGCTCCCACAAGGAGAAACACCCTCTCCGAATCGTGTCAGATTACCCATGATCTCACTGAATAGCAGAGCAGAGTCAATGGGCCAAATGGTCATCTTCTGGTCCAACATCTTATGGTCTTCACCTGCACACTGTCCAGAACCCTCGGGTTCAGTCAAGTTGCCTCGTATTCTTCTAAACGCCAATGGATACAAGCCTTGTCTCTCCAACCTTTCCTCACAAGACAACGTTCCTGCTACTTGTCGAGTAAACCTTCTCGGAACTGCTTTTGCATCCCTCCTTAAATAGGTGAGTGATATTGTGTTCAAGATGTGGTCTCTGACACATTGATTAGAATCCATGCCTATGTCATAGACACAACCACCCGGGGAAACACTGACACAAAACCGCCCTACCTGGCACTGCCTCACCCACAAAGGCTGTCAAGCTTACCAAGCAAGGTGTATTGCTGAAGCACAAGTTCAGTGTGAGCTGCGCAACTCCAAAGCCACCAGCGCAACAACGACAGTGTCTACACAAGTCTGTCCAATATGTGTGTCCGAATTGGCCTGATCAGTCATCTTCAGACACACCGCAACCAGCCTCAAACTGACTCATGGTATCAAGGTCCTCATCGATGACGATGGACAAACAACAACAACACACACTGAAATAGGAGCAGAAGTAGGCTGTTCAGCCCCTCAAGTCTTCTCTACCACTTGATACAGACAAGGTTGATCTGGTGTGGTCTCAGCTCCACTTGCCTGTCTGGCCCCCATCACCCTTGACTCCACCTTGTCAATCAAGAACCGAACTCAGCATTGAATCAATTCAGTGACCAAGATCCACTGCTGTCTGGCACAGACCAATGACCTTCCGAGGGAAAAGAATTCTCCTCATCTCCATGGGCAAAGGGAGACCTCTTACTCTTCAACTGTGTCCCCGAGTTCCAGTCTCTCCCACAATTGCAGAATCCACCAGGATCAAACCCCATATTGTTTGATACGCTCACCTCTCCTTCTTCCAAACTCAGATGGGATAGGCCCAAACTGCCCAACTTTTCTTCACCAAACTAACCCTTCACCCAGAAATGTAGATGAATTAACATGATGAACTTGTTCAAAGTTTTGGCTTCCAAACCATGAGCTAAATTGTCTATTTTTGTCCAGAAATTGTTTCAAGCTGAGACTATTAAATTGACAATTTGCCTTTTTCAACCTCACTCAGACTGAACTTTGCACTTCTGAAGATGTCATAGAATCATCGAATCATAGACCCTACAGTGCAGAAAGAGGCCCTTTGGCCCATCCAGTCTGCACTGACCACAATCCCACCCAGGCCCGACCCCCATATCCCTACATATTCTCACCACTAAAGCCCTCTAACCTACATATCCCTGGACACTAAGGGGCAATTTAGCATGGCCCATCAACCTAATCTGCACATCTTTGGACTGTGGGAGGAAACTGGAACACCCGGAGGAAACCCACACAGACACGGGGAGAATGTACAAACTCCACACAGACGTTGACCTGAGCCAGGAATCGAACCTGGGTCCAAGGAGCTGTGAAGCAGCAGCGCTAACCCACTGTGCTATCGTGTCGCCTGTCTTGTTGAAGGATAGAACATGTGAGTGGAATGTCCAAATGTAAGACATTTTAGTTCTGTTTACTTTCCTCATGCAAACAACCAGCAATTTCTTTCTTTGCTGTAGTTTAGCCCTTTCTAACTCTCTTCAATCCGGCTCAAAACTGAATCTTCCCGAGCTGCTGGAGTTTATGGGCCTTATTTAAAGGCAGCACAGTGGTTAGCGCTGCTGCCTCACAGTACCAGGGACCTGGCTTCGATTCCCAGCTTGGGTCAGTGTCTGTGAGGAGTTTGCACGTTCTCCCCGTGTCAACGTGGGTTTCCTCCGGGTGCTCCAGTTTCCTCCCACAGTCCGAAAGGCGAATGGGTGAGGTGGATTGGCCGTGCGAAATTGACTTTTGGTATCCAAAGATGTGCAGGTTAGATGGGATTAGCCATGGGAAATGTGTGGGCTCACGGGGGTGAGGGAAGAGGGCATGGGGAAGATGGCCTGACAGAGGGTCGGTGAAAACCCAATGGGCCGAATGGCCTCTCTCTGCACTGTAGGGATTGGATGAAAGCTGTCAATGACTTTGTTGGTGTCAAACTGCTTCCATTCACCCAGTGATTCCCTATTGATATGTATTCAGCAATACATCACCCGTTTCCCCCAACAAGGAGAGCTGATATTGTCCGAGATCTCAGACAGAAACCTCAGAGAAAAAGCAGGAATGTTAAAATATAAAGATCAAAACCCACTTGGTTTCATCTGTTAAAGGAGATTTCGACGTGGGAACGTTCCTTCATTGTGTTTCTTTCCCGTGCCTGAAATCTTCACCCACATCTGGTTCACGTAGCTCCCTTTATACAACTCAATTCTCACCTTGACAGCAGATCGTATACACTGACTCTCTGATCGGGATTCTCCCACCTCACCCGCGGCTGGGATTATCCAGTCCCGCTGTTGCGAACAGAGATGTGGATGAGGGCCAGATCCTCCCTTCTCACCGACGGCGATAGCGGGGTGCGTGAGACCCCGGAGAGTTCCGGCTATTCCACACTGCTTGTTCCAGATTGCCGTGGACATGGGGACAATGCCAACTGCCCCCTTACAAACGTCAATCAAACTGAGGTGTGCAAGATGACAAAGGGTCTGGATAAAGCAGACGTGGAGCGGATGCTTCCTCTTGTGGGACAGAGAGGTCATCATCTTCGGATGAGGGGCAGCAAATTTAAAACTGAGTTGAGGAGAAACTACTTCTTCCAAAGGAGAATCTGTGGAATTCGCTCCCCCAAAGTGCAGTTGGTGGTGGGACAGGGAGTAAATCTGAGGAGTTAGACAGATTTTTAATGGGTTGAAGGCAGGAAAATGGGGATGAGGAGCCATGGCCGAGCAGCCTTGATGGGCTGAATGGCCTCATTCCGCTCCTGTATCTCACAAGCTGATGAACCTTGCCATTTCGGCCCACTCCCCTCTACAGAGACGAGCTCATGGCGAGTTGACAAAGCAGAGGATTGTGGGCACGGATCAGTCTTTGCCACATTCCCTGACGTGCTTGCTCCCAGTACCCTGGGCAAGAAGGCCAGGAGGCTGCCTCTGCGTGCCAGAGTTCAGAGTCCAACCCCAATCAATCGATTGGATTCCTCAGCCAGCTTGGAATCTGAACCTTGGAACCTACACCCAGTTGCAGGGTGGGCACTGCTACGGTGCTTAAATAACCTTTATCTTCATTCTTTAACTTCCTATCTTCTCCCCTTGCTGTGTGTGTGCTTTTCCTTTCACTTCTGCTCCTTTTCTTTGAATCTCTTATCAGTTCCTCCACACTTGAACTTAGTACTAATCACGACATTATTCAGACTGTATGAACCTGTGATAAGAGCCTGTGAGTGTACGCAGCCTACTACCACCACACTATTCAAGCGTCCAGTTGATTCCATGGACAAGCGTCTGGTATTATCCAGCTACCTTTCACCGGATGCTACAAATAATACATGGAAATGTACACAGTCGGGTGGGGGGCTCGGCACGGTGGCACAGTGCTTAGCACTGCTCCCTCATAGTGCCAAGGACTCAAGTTCGATTCCCGGCTTGGGTCAATGCCTGTATGGAGTTTGCACGTTCTCCCTGTCTCTGCGTGGGTTTCTTCCCACAGTCCGAAAGACTGCTGGCGAGGGTGCATTGGTTCTGCTAAATTCTCCCTCAGTGTAACCCAAACAAACGGCAGAGTGTGGCCATGAGGGATTTTCACAGTAACTTCATTGCAGTGTTAATGTAAGCCAACTTGTGACACGAATAAATTAACTTAAATTTCTCTACTCCTCAATGCCGTATGTTTACAGAAACAGTGTTCCCACACAATCTGAAATCCACACACAAACGCACTGTACCTAAGTGCACACACGCACCCACGTGTACACACACACGCACGCACTACACGTACACACACACAGACACACTATACTTGCGCACACACACACTATACTTGCGCACACACACACTATACTTGCGCACACACACACTATACTTGCGCACACACACACTATACTTGCGCACACACACACACACACACACACTCACTGTACGCGCACACGCTGTGTATTTTCACACAGTACGCGCACACAGAATTAACACAGTCGTCAGCATGAGTTGACAAATTCAGTCCAGATGATAATGGAGGTGACCTTGCAGCCAGCCACATCAAACTACAAGTGAATAAGGAACAACTTCATACATTTCCTGAATCAATGTTTGAGCAACTTATTCACGTGTGTGCAGAGTTCAGTCGATAACAGTCCCGTTTCAAACAACTGTGGAGTTAAGCCATAATCCAGCAATTGAACACATAACCCAGATTGACACAATAAACTGCACCATCAAGGCCTGATATCAAATTCCCTCAGCGCCAACCCTCCCACGGCACGGTGCTCCCCCAGCGCTGACCCTCTGACAGTGCGGCGCTCCCCCAGCACCGACCCTCTGACAGTGCGGCACTCCCTCAGTGCTGCAGTAGATGGCCAACCTGGTGTCTATGCACAGTTTTACGTGAATTGCGTGCCCAACCCCAGTACTTGTGATGCACAGGCATCAATACCCTGATCTCCAGCCCAACAATGTTCCTTCTGCCATGTAGCAACCCCCAAGTACCAAGGACTTGCACTTAAACAGCAACTTAAACAGAGTGGTGGCATGGTGCCACAGTGGTTAGCACTGCTGCCTCACAGCGCCAGGGGCTCGGGTTCGATTCCCAGCTTGGGTCACTGTCTGTGCGGAGTTTGCACATTCTCCCCATGTCTGTGTGGGTTTCCTCCGGGTGCTGCGGTTTCCTCCCACAGTCTGAAAGATGTGCTGGTGAGGTGGATTGGCCGTGCTAAACTCTCCCTCACAGTGTACCCTAACAGGCACCGGGGTGTGGCAACCAGAGGATTCTCACTGTCACTGAATGCAGTGTGAATCTAAGCCTGACAATGTGGCGAAGATATTCACTTGAACTTTTAAACGTGGTAAAAAGTTTCAGTGGAATGGTTCGGAACCACTTTCAGAGAGCACTGAAAAATCTGGTGAAGGAGGTGAGATGAAAGAACCTCTCCATGAGGAGGGAGAGAGAGGTCGAGAGGTTTACGCAGGGAATTCCACAGGTTCGGAACAATGAACACAAAGGATTGTGCAGAGAGAGAACGAAGAAACAGCCACTTCTTTTCTTGTTGACTGTGAGATGAGGGGACAGAAACTGGCTGCTTTCCACTGAAGATGCAGTGTGGGCAGTGAGTTAATAAAAAGCTTCTCGTTCTAGAGAGGCAGCTTCTATCAACCAGGGGAACAACGGCAGGAGAAAACACAATCACAGCTTGCTAACTTCCAGATAGGTCCGGCAGACAATGGATTGAGGAAGTGACTGTTCTCGGAATAGCAGGAACAGGCTGTGACACAGAGTGATGGTAGGGACTCAGAGTTCCCTGAGATTCACTTTCTGTAAATACCAGCACCCGACCCATAGAACTTTCCTCAAGTTTACAGAATTGTGGTCACTATTTGCCACATATTCCCCTACTGAAACTTTGATGACCTGACCGGGCTCATTCCCCAGTCCTAGGTCCAGTGTTGTCCCCTCTCTAGTTGGACTATCTACAAATTGTTCCAAAGAACCTTCCTGTTTGCATTTTATAAATTCCTCGCCATCCAGACCCCCAGCCCGAAGCGATTTCCGGTCTATACAAGGGAAATTAAAGTCTCCCAATACAACAACCCTATTTTTTTCTGCACCTATCCAGAATCTCCGAACATATCCATTCCTCCACTTCCCGTGGGCTGTTGGGAGGCCTGTGGTATACCCCCAGCATAGTGACAGCACCCTCCCTGTTTCTGAGCTCCACCCACACTGACTTGTTACGTGACCTCTCTAAATTGTCCACCCTGTGTACCGCTGTAACATGCTCCCGAACCAGTACTGCTACTCCCCCCACCTCTTTTAGCCCCTCCTCTGTCTGTCTAAAACACTTACGCCCCGGAATATTCAATTGCCAGTCCCGTACTTCTTCTAACCAAATCCCCGTCACCGCAACCACATCCAAGTTCCGTGCAAGCGTTCAGGCTCTAAGTTCGTCTGCCTTGCCCGTTACGCTCCTTGCATTGAAGCAGATGCACTCCAGACCTCCAGGCCCACTGAGGTCATCCTCCCCCAGAATGCTCTTCCTCTTAGATCGCCTTGTCCTGGTCCCAAGCTCGTCCCCAGCCTCAATGCTTAATGACAGATTGTTATGATTCCCATCCCACCGCCACATTAGTTTAAACCCACCCGAACCACACTAGTAAAACTCCCGGCCGGGATATTGGTGCCCCTCCAGTTCGGGTGTAACCCGTCCTTCTTGTACAGGTGCCATGCTCTCTTGAAGACTTTCCCAGTGATCTGTGAATTTGAAACCCTCCCTCGTGCACCAGTCCTTTAGCCACGTGTTCAGTTGTATAATCTCCCTGTTCTGAGCCTCACCAGCCCACGGCACTGGGAGCAGTCCAGAGATTGCTACCCTCGAGGCCCTGCTTTTTAACCCCAGCACCCACCTCCCTGAATTGTTCTCGTGTGATCCCCCTGCTCCTTCTACCTCCGTCATTTTCACCAACGTGTACAATTACATCTGTTTGATTTTTAATATGCTTCCTGTCCGCCCAGAGACATGCAGTTACCCCGGCACCAGGGAGGCAGACTACCATCCTGGAGTCTGGTTCGCGCCCACAGAACCACCTGTCCGAGCCTCTAACCATCGCGTCCCCCACCACTACGGCTCTCCTCATCCCCCTCTTTCCCTTCCGGGCCACAGAGCCCGACTCCGTGCCAGCGCTCTGGTCACAGTGGCTCACCTCTGGCGGGTCATCCCCTTCCAGAGTGTCCATTTTGGAAGGACACAACACCAGGGGATCCCTTCACTGACTGCTCACTCCCCTCCCCTCTCCCACCTGTCACCCAGCCCTTACTATTATGGGAGACAGCCACTGGGGTACTCTCCGGTACGTCACCCTTCTGACTTTTACCCTTCCTAACCGTGACCCACCTGTCTTCCTCCCGAGGCCCCAGTGTGACTACCTGTCCATAATTTCTCTCTACTAATTCCTCATTCTCTCTGAATAGACAGAGGTTATCGAGCCGCAGCTCCAGTTCCCGAACGCGGAACCTCAGGAGCTGTAGTTCCACACACCTGGGACAGATATGGACTTCCGGGAGGCGAGGTATCTCCAGGAACTCCCACATTCAACACCGAAAGCAGCAAACTGGCCTCTCACTCATACTTATCCCCTTCCTTTACAGTTTCAGAAGAACCAAAAAAGAAACACAACCTACCCTGCCTCTGCCTGTTTTTGCCGAAGCCCTTTCAGCCTTCATATCTTTTCAAAGAAAACCTATTTCCAAATTGCCCCCATAGCCAAGCAGGAGAGAATCACAATCCTACAGTGCAGAAGGAGGCCATTTGGCCCATCGAGTCTGCACCGCCCACAATCTCACCGAGACCCCATTCCCCGTAACCCCACGCATGTTTCTATGCAATTGCAGTGCAGGTTAGGTGCACTGGCCGTGCTAAATTCTCCTTCAGCGTTACCGAACAGGCACCGGATTTTCACAGTAACTTCATTGCAGTGTTAATGTAAGCCTACTTGTGACAATAATAACTAAAGTTAAAAATCTATCGAGTGTCTTTTACAAGCACTGTGCCAATGCAGAGAGTACGGTTACAGCGTAAATCACTCTAACCACACAGAAAAGCTGCAAATTCATTTCCACATGCTAAGACCCCCACAAACGGTGATACGGTATTCACTACCTTTCTGAGTTTAGCCCTTCCATCTTGGGCTCGGGGCTTGAGAATTGGTTGTTGGAAACAGTGTAGATTTACTCTGTTATACTAATCCTGACTCCAGGAGCCAATTGTAAAGGAATGATTCTTTCTTGTACAAAATTAAGTAAAGCAAAACCCACAAGCCTGTGGTGAACATAACAGGCCCCAACCAAGACAATGAAATTATGGACCCACTCAGGGGCCTGCTTTATATGGAGCTCGGTATACAAGCTCCGCCTGGTAAGGTAATTGCCAATCCCTAGGGAGTTTGTAATCCACCAGTCCAACAGGAAGGTCGTTCAGGGATTCCCCACGTGAATCTTGGGTGTTGTCACATCCTGCAGCTGGACAGGTTCCAGAGTCAGCATCAAGCTCTGAGGCAGAATTTCACCCCCCTTTCCAGAGAAAGAGTGAGGGAGGGAGAGAGGAAGAGTGAGTGTCACTGGAATAACTACAATAATTGCTAACTCCCAACTGAGCTAATAAGCAATGGTGTGTTTGTTACTTACTCCAGTGAGAAACAGAGGCCTCTAATCCACGTGTTCATTCTGAGCTTTGGGATCAGTCTACACTCTGGCCTGGAATCCCCACCCTCATTCCCCATTGGTCAATCAGGTCACATGGCCCTTCCAAGCCACACCCTCTTAAAGGGGCTTGCTATGACACTGACACATGACTCGGCCTCATGGCACTGAGATATTCCAGCAGATATTAGCATTGCCCATCTGTTAACCCCTTAGACAACAATCATCTCCTGCGATATTGGTTCAGGTGAGAGCGTTTGAGTTACACATTGGCCAGGAGACCGGTGAGAACACCCCCGACCTTCTCTGAGGTGGTGGCTGGTGTCTGCTTGAGAAGACGGCAACCTGGGTTCAAAATCTCTGCTGAACCATGCCACACTCCACCGCACTGTCCACTGTGACTGGACGCTGCATTGTCTTGAATGGGTCTTGGGACTCATGGTTTGACTGATGGTTTGAGACAAGCAAACAGGGGAAGTCTGCTCCCCCCATTCCCACCAACACACCTGGATGGCAATTTTCATTTCCTTCTTTACTCTGGTACCTCACTCAATTCAGCAGCTGAGTCTTTGATTAAATTGTATAACAATCCTTTATCACAGGCTGTGAGAGATGTGCGACTCCTGGCTTCCAGTGTACACGATTTAGAATCTGCTCAGAAACAGGATACAATCAATATTTGCTAAACAGAAGCAGAAAATGATGGAAAATCTCCGCGGGTCTGACAGCATCTGTGGACAGTGAATAGAGCCAATGTTTCGAGTCTGGATCCCCCTTCATCAGAGCTGAAGACAAATAAAATTGGACGAGAGTTATACTGTGAGCATGGGGCTGTAGTTGAGGGGAAAGACATGGAAGGGAATGTAAATGGTGATAATAGCATTGTGTCAGATGAGGCAAAGAACTGGGCACAAGGACAGCTCTGAGAAAGAGGCCATTCGGCCCATCAAGTCTGCACCCACCACAATCCCACCCAGGCCCTATCCCCATATCCCTGCACATTTACCTGCTAATCCCACTAACCTACGCATCTCCGGACACTAGGGGACAATTTTAGCACGGCCAATCAACCTCACCCACACATCTTTGGACTGCGGGAAGAAACCAGAGGAAACCCACACAGACACGGGGAGAATGTGCGAACTCCACACAGACAGTGACCCACACAGGGAATCGAACTCCGGTCCCTGGAGCTGTGTAGCCACAGTGCTCCCCACTGTGCCACCCCAATATGGAGGGTGCGCTCACGGTGGCGAATGAGACTGAGTGTGGGTGTCAGGAGAAGGTGAGAACAGCAGTCCGTGGAGAATTGTGTGCCGTGAATCTGCCGAGGATACCTGTAATCGCACGATGAGGGACGGAACGTCAGTTGTAATCCATGTGGAGTGAGCGAGAGATAGAGACAGTCACTGAGGAAGGAAACATGGCTATGAAAGCAAGTTTTAATGAACACCTTGTCAAACAGCGGAAGGGAATTGGAGAGTAATGAAGGTGGGCTGGGTGACAAACAGGAATTCCGTCCCTGACCCCTTTTCCAACAGAAAGCATTTGACGGATTGCCATTGGAACATCACCTTACTGTGTGCCTGGGATTGTACAAGGCACAAAGCTGGGCACACGAGTCTCACACCATCCCACTTCATGTTCTTTTGGGTTCCACGTGGAATGGTGAAGGGAGGTTCGAGGGGAAGGATTAGAATGACCCTGGTTCAGGGTAGGAAAATGTTTCCAGCCAGAGAAAGCATGCTTCAGCTCACAGTCCCAAAGAGCCTTTTCAGCAGCTTTAAGTCACGTCAAGGCAGAAAAAACCCATCCTGACAGGTTGAACTCACGGATGTGTCACTCACAAAAGAAACAGTCAACTTTCCCCTTGTCCTACTTGCCCTCAGTAGACAGAGTGACTCAGCGTTCGAGTGAAAGAGCTCTGAATGCAGTCCCTTTTCCAGAAGGCCTGTCTGCCATTTGCTCCCATGTCAACTCGGAGAGCTTTTAATCCTATTGAAGTTGCCATAGTGACAATCAATAGACAGCAGCCTGTGGAACATTATCTGCCTGATTCATAGATGCAGGTGACTGGCGAATGACGTCAAACTCCCTGGTAGCCAGGTGTCCAGCGAGCTCGGAGCCTGAGGCAAAGGTCACAGTGCTGCCAAGAACATCCCTCACTCAGTGTCTTCAACAGCAACTCAATCACTCCACACAACCGGGGCCATCCATTTCCTGATGTACGGACAGAT
The DNA here is from genome assembly GCF_965287045.1 of Carcharhinus amblyrhynchos. Lineage (NCBI taxonomy): Eukaryota > Metazoa > Chordata > Chondrichthyes > Carcharhiniformes > Carcharhinidae > Carcharhinus > Carcharhinus amblyrhynchos. Next base: position 17,241,836 of record NC_137357.1, read on the forward strand.
GTACACTTAAAGGTCAGCTCATGATATTTTCCGCTTTGCTGATTGATTTGAGCTCAGCACGGCAGATCATCTGATCATTTCTCTTCCATTTCTCAGAACGCACAGGCCTGGGGGCTCTGTCACTCTGACAGGCGGATGGGGCGGATGTGCCAGGAGTTGAGGTTGCTGTGGTGGCAGTTCAACTCCCTGACTGAAAGCGTGCCTCAGTTGATGAAGGCTGTCTCCAGGTTCCTGGCTTCCCAGTGTAGGAGCACCCATCTGACTTGGTCCTCCCCAACACCACCTGAGCACCCGGTGAAGATGTCCACCCCGTTTGATCAGGGTCTCCTCCAGTCAGGTGAGGAGGGTCCAGGTGTTTTGACTTCTTCCTCACTTGTACCATATAATCCCCCATCCTGGTCACGGCATGGACTTCACACAATGTGCACTTTGAAGAACGTAACTTGGAAATTGGAGCAGAAGCAGGCCAGGCCAGCTTGCCCCACCCACCATTCAACAACACAACACCTAATCTTCTGTCTCAACTCCACTTGGCTGCCCGATCCCCACAATCTCTTTGATGTCAAAATAAAACCTACCGATCTCAGTCCTGAGCATCGTCAATCAGCAACCATACCTCCAGGTTGGTAAAGATTCACAGCCCTCTGAGTGAAGAAACATCTCCCCAACTCAATCCTAAGTCGGCAGCCCATCATCTGGGGGATTGTGAGCTCCCCCAGTGAATGGTAGGGAGTGGGAAAGCTGGATCTTGGGTTTGGACATAGCTCGGCACAACATCGAGGGCCGAAGGGCCTGTACTGTGCTGTACTGTTCGATGTAACCTCACACAGGACAGTGTGACCGAGCTCAGCGAAAGGAAATGGCTTATTACAAACTGTCCAGTACTCACTCATTCCTCTGTACTAGCCCAGATTAAACTGAGATATAATACAGTCAGAAATGGGGCAACTCGTAACGGGGAATAAAGAAAGAGGCTGAGGAACTGAATTTAAACTTTGCTTGAGTCTTCACAAAGGGAGACATGAATCATGTACCAGATGTTCTGAGAGGAACATGGTTTAGTGAGAGGCGGAAGGAAATCAGCATGAGTGGAGAAATGGTTTTTGGGGAAATTGATGGGATTGAAGCTGGACCAATCCCTAGGTCCTGCTCATCTTCATCCAAGAGTACGTAAGGAGATGGCACTGGAAATAATAGACCCATTGGTGGTTACTTCCCAACATTATTTGGACTTTGGGATCGTTCCTCCAGATTGGAGGCTAGCTAATGTAAGCCTGCCATTCGAAAGGGGAGATAGAGAGAAAACAGGGAACTGCAGACCAGTGAGCCTGACGTCAGGACTGGGGAAGTTGCTCGAGTTTATTTTCAAGGCTTTCATAACTCGGCATTTGGAAGGCAGTGGGATAATCAGACAAAGTCAGCATGGATTTACAAAAAGGAAATCATGCTTGATGTATCTATTGGAATGTATTGAGGATGTAAGTAGGAACGAGGAGAACCAGTGGATGTGGTTTATCGAGACTTCCAGAAGGCTTTCAACAAGGTCTCACATAACAGTTTACAATGTTAAGGTAAGGACCTCGGGGTCCTTGTGCATGAGTCGCAAAAACCCAGCCTGCAGGTGCAGCAGGTGGTCAGGAAGGCGAATGGGATGCTGGCCTTCATAGCGAGGGGGATTGAATATAAAAGTAGGGAGGTCTTGCTGCAGCTGTATAGGGCATTGGTGAGGCCGCAGCTGGAGTACTGTGTGCAGTTTTGGGCGCCGCACCTGCGCAAGGATATTTTGGCCTTGGAGGGAGTGCAGAGGAGGTTTACTAGGCTGATACCGGAGTTGAGGGGGTTGAGCTATGAGGAGAGGCTGAATAAACTAGGCTTGTACTCGTTAGAGTTTAGAAGAATGAGGGGAGATCTCATTGAGACGTATAAGATGATGAATGGGATGGATAGGATAGAGGTGGAAAGACTCTTCCCGCTCAAAAAAGACAGTAGGACTAGGGGGCACAGCCTCAAGATAAAGGGGGGGCAGTTCAGAACGGAGTTGAGGAGGAACTTCTTCACTCAAAGGGTGGTGAATCTCTGGAATTCTCTGCCCGTTGAAGTGGTGGAGGCTGCCTCGCTAAATATTTTTAAGAAGCGGGTTGATGGGTTTTTGATAAGAGAGGGGATTAAGGGTTATGGGGAGAGGGCGGGAAAGTGGAACTGAGCCACGACAGATCAGCCATGATCTTATTGAATGGCGGGGCAGGCTCGAAGGGCCAGATGGCCTACTCCTGCTCCTATTTCTTATGTTCTTATGTTCTTATGTTCTTATGTACGTGGGATAGCAGGTAATGTCTTGAGATGGATAGAAAGCTGGTTAGCAGGTGGGAAGAGTTGGCATAAATGGGTCTTTTCCTGATCAGCAGTCAGTGACCAGCGGGGTTCCACAGGGATCTGTGCTCGGATCCCAACTGTTCACATTATATATTAATGGTTTGGGAGAGGGAACTGAATCTATTATCTCCAAATTTGCAGATGATCCAAAGTTGGGTGGGAGGGTGAGCTGTGAGGAGGATGCAGTGTGTTTTGGACAGGCTGAATGTCTGGGCATCTGCATGGCAGATACAGTATAATGTGGATAAACGTGAAGTTCTTCACTTTGACAGCAATAATAGGAAGGCAGATTATTACTTGAATGGATGTACATTGAGAGAGGGGGAGGCTCAGTGAGAGCTTGGTGTCCTCATGAATCAGTCACTGAAACTAAGTGCACAGGTACAGCAGGCAGTAAAGAAGGTAAATGGTCTGTTGGCCTTCTTAGCGAGAGGATTTGAGTATCGGGAAAGGGATGTTTTGCTGCAATTGTACAGGGCGTTGGTGAGGCCACACCTCAAGGTTCGTGTGCAGTTTTGGTTTCCTTATCTGAGAAAGGACGTCCTTGCTAATCAGGGACTCCAGCGGAGTTTACCAGGCTGATTCCTGGAATGGCAGATCTGTCCTGTGAGGAGACACTAAGTCAGATCGGATTATATTCACTGGCATTTCGAAGAGTGAGAGGGGATCTCAGAGAAACTCAGAAAATGTTAACAGCGTAAAACAGAGTAGGTTCAGAAAGAATGTTCCCAATGGTGGGGGAGTCCAGAACGATGGGTCATAGTTTGAGGATAGTGATTGTTTGAAGTTTTTTTTTAACCTTTTTTATTAATTTCACAAGTTGGCTTACATTAACACTGCAATGAAGTGACTGTGAAAATCCCCTCGTCACCACACTCTGGCTCCTGTTCGGGTACACTGAGGGAGAATTTAGCATGGCCAGTGTACCCAAACCAACACATCTTTCAGACTGTGGGAGGAAACTGGAGCACCCAGAGGAAACCCTCGCAGATGCAGGAAAAATATGCAGACTCTGCACAGACCCAAGCCGGGAATTGAACCTGGGTCCTTGGCATTGTGAGGCAGCCTTGCTAATCAGTGTGCCACCACGCTGACCTGGACTGAGGTAAGGAGAGATTTCTTCACCCAGGGGGTGGTGAATGTGTGGAATTCACTCCCACTGAAAGGAGCTGAGGCCAAAACCTTGTGTGATTTCAACAGGAAATTGGATATCGCTCTTGGTGCGAAAGGGATTAAGGGATATGGGGGGAAGGGGAGATCAGGATATTGAACTTGACAATCAGCCATGATCAAAATGAATTTTTCACGTCTGAACACGGTGCTGGAAACTCGAAATAAAAGCAGAAAATGCAACAAATACTCACAGCTTCTGGGGTGGGGGGGTAATCTGTGTACCAAGAAACAGCTTCCTTCACACAGTGCTGCCACAGCTGCTCAGGACAATCCCAACTCATTCCTGCTGCTCAGTTCATGGACTATTCAATAGGTTCAGAAACAAACAAGATTCCCAGATTCACAGCTACACAACCTCTCCACGTGTATCAGAGCTCGGGATGGCTCCTGCTCTGCCCAGGACCTCAAGAAACTACAAAATGTCATGAACAGAGCGCAGTCCATCAGGCAAACCAGCCTCCCATCCACTGACTCTGTCTACACTTCCTGGGAAAAGCAGCCAGCATAATTAAGGACCCCACTCACCCCACCATCTCCCATCAGGCAAACGATACAAAAGCCTGAGGTCACGTACCTTCCCTGCTGCTGTCAGACTTTTGAATGGACGTCCGGTATATTAAGTTGATCTTTCGCCACACCCTAGCTATGACTGTAACACTCCATTCTGCACCCTCTCCTTTCCTTCTCTATGAACGGCCTGCTTTGTCTGTGAAGCGCACAAGAAACAATGGTTTTCACTGTATTCCAAAATATCGGACAATAATAAATCAGGTCAGAAGAAAACCCCTAAACTGGTCTAAGGCGAGGATTCTCCGTTACCGCTGCGGTGAATATAGTTTTGGTTGAATTGTCAAATTCTCCACTCTCGCCGGCAGCTGGGAGAGATCCAAGAATCCCGTCCACCAAATGGGAAGAAATAAAAACTCCTGAAAATTTGGTTTGAAAACATTTCGGGTTCCACAGGGACCTGTGCTCAGATCCCAACTGTTTACATTCTATATTAATGATTTGGGAGAGGCAACTGAATGTATTATCGCCAAAGTTGCAGATGATCCAGAGTTGGGTGGGAGGGTGGGCTGTGTGGAGGATACAAAGAATCTTCAGCATGATTTGAACAGGCTGAGCGTCTGGGCATCTACATGGTAGATACAGTATAATGTGGATAAATGTGAAGTTCTTCACTCTGATAGCAATAATAGGAAGGTAGATTATTCCATGAATGGTTATAAATTGAGAGAGGGGGGTACTCAGTGAGAACTTGGTGTCCTTGTGCATCAGTCACTGAAAGGAAGCTCACAAGTTTAAACTCACAACCCTTCTTCCCACAGAAATGACACAATATTGAGATCCCCTGATACCAAGCAAACAGGAAAGGGTGTGTTTTTTATTATTCATTCATGGGACAGGGGCATCACTTACTGGCCAACATTTATTGCCCATCCCTCGTTGCCCAAGGGCAGTTAAGAGTCAACCACATTGCTGTGGCTCTGGAGTCAGATGTAGATCAGACTGGGTAAGAATGGCAGATTTCCTTCCCTTGAGGACATGAGTGAACTGGATGGGTTTTCCCGACAGTACACAATATTTATTTATGAGTCTCACGGCTGACATTAACACTTCAGTGAAGTCCCTGTGAAAATCCCCTTGTCCCCACTGTCTGGCAATGGTTTCATGGTCATCAGTAGATTCTTAATTCCAGTTATTTTTTCTTGAATTCAAATTCCACCCTTTGCTGTGGCAGGATTCGAAGCCAGGTCCCCCAGAACATGAGCTGAGTTTCTGGATTAACAGTCTAGCGATAATATCACTTGGCCATCGCCTCCCCAGGAAATAGTCCTGACCCACCCAGTCTGAGCGCAGTCCCAGGCTGTGGTTTGAGCCAATGTTCTGGGCAGGACAACACGCAGAATGCTGGAAGGAATATCAGGTAGCTGGGGGTGAGCTGGCCTCTGAACTTATTCCCGCGCGGATTCCAATCTAAACCATTACAAGATACGCATCTGAGCCTGTGATGAAACAATAAACACACCATTATTCCCGTCCAGTGAACACGGGATGTGACAGCAGTAAACATGGAACAAAGGTAGCCAGTTAAAGCGGAATGCTTTGTTGATCTGTCGGGTAAGAAAAGGTCTGTTGGTGTTTGCTCTCTGAGCCAGTTGCAACTTTGTGAACAATCGGGAAGCCTGCTTGTTGATAGCAATGATGTGGAGATGCCGGCGTTGGACTGGGGTGGGCGCAGTCAGAAGTCTCACACCACCAGATTAAAGCCCAGCAGGTTTGTTTGGCAGCAACAGCTTTCGGACTCACAAGCTCCTTCCTCACCTGATGAAGGGGCAGCGTTCCGAAAGCTTGTGCTGCCAAATAAACCTGCGTTTTGTGAGACTGGTGTTGGTATAACCTGGTGTTGTGAGACTTCTTACTTTAATAGAACACAGCACCCGCACAGTGACTGCAGACCTGGAACACTCGGTCACCAGCCTAAATATAAATCCCCACCATCTCCTTTCAAAATTCCCAGACTCCCAGAATGTGCCCTGACAGAGGCAATTCCTTTATTCCCATGGAATGATTCAAGAAGCCTGACTGGGAAGGAACAGAACATATTTCCAGAATGCAAAGTAGATTTGTGTTTATTATTGTCACAAGTGGGCTTACATTAACACTGCAATGAAGTTACTGTGAAAATCCCCGAGTCGTCACACTGGCCTGATGCCTTGTGTTCTCTTGTCATTGTATTATACAGGTGAACTGAGCAGAACTGGTGAGGCCAATCCCTGTCAGGGAAAATAGTATGGTCACCATTTCAAAGCACCATTTGAAAAAGCAGAAATAAAAACATTAATTCTTTATCAGCATCGCAAGTGGGGTGACATTAACACTGCAATGAAGCTACTGTGAAAATCCCCTCGCCGCCACACTCCAGTGCCTATTTGGGTTACACTGAGGGAAAAATTTAGCCTGGCCAACTCACCCTAACCAGCACGTCTTTCGGAGTGTAGGAGGAAACCAGAGCACCCGGTGGAAACCCGCACAGACATGGGGAGAACGTGCAGACTCCGCACCGACAGTTGGCCCAAGCCGGGAATCAAACCTGGGTCTCTGGCGGTGTGAGACAGCAGTGCTAACCCACTGTGCCACCCCAGTTGCTGCCTGAACTTCATCCTTACGATGAAGAGGCTGCTCATTTTCCTCACCGACATTTATCCCTCAATGAGGCCAAGAAGCAGCCGCCCGTTGGGCTCTTTGTGGGATCTTGCTGTGCGCAAATGGGGTTCTGTGCTTGTGCACCCAGCGACCGTGCTGACAGAGTGAAGCCATTGGCTGCCTGAGCTGAGATGAAACTGAGACTCTCCCTGGCACGCTGTCAGTGTGGATTCAGTGTCTCTGTAACAGCAGATCAGTAGCTCACTGAGGGAGGGGTTAACATGGAGCTCGCGGACTGGGACAACTGGGTGACACTGTGGCACAGCGGCTGGCACTGCTGTCTCACAGCACCAGGGTTCAATTGTCTGCACAGAGTCTGCATGTTCTCCCTGTGTCTGCGTGGGTTTCCTCCCACAGTCTAAAAGACTTGCCGGTTAAGTGGATTGGCCCAAACAGGCGCCAGAGTGTGGAGAATTTCAGGAATAACTTCATTGCAGTGTTAAGGTAAGCCTTACTTGTGACTAATAAATAAACTTTTACTTCACCACAATAAACTGTGAAGTGACAACCTGGTGAATACAGACAGCCCAAACCGGGCAATCGAGAAGGGTAAATATCCTTCTAGCACACAAGAATATGACTTTCCACCAGCTACCATGTCCTTGATGCTAAATGGTGACTTTGTATTCCTGCAGTGCTGACGGAGAATGCCACCGATTGCTGTCTGTGTCTGAATCTGCCAAACCCCAGAGCGGATGGAGGTTTGAAAGTGCAGAAAATCATTTCAGAAAGTTGTTTACATCCAGCAAATTAAAGATTGGGTCAGACACAGGGGTGAAGTTAAAAGCTGGGGTGTTCTGACAAAGCTATTATTGGGAAAGTATATTTTTATTTTAAGAAACAGCTAATTAATCACAATGAAGACATTTAGTAATGTACTTCTTATTTTAAAACTCATCTCACCATTAAAAGCCACCCCCGCTGTGTGTGCAGAGGAGAGACCTGTTGGTAAGATGAGAGGTGGGGTCACTCAGGACCCCATGGACCCAGGACACACACCAGCGCCTCTACTTTCTCCGAAGACGAAGGAAATTTGGCATGTCAGCTACGACTCTCACCAACTTTTACAGATGCACCATAGAAAGTATCCTTTCCGGATGTAACGCAGCTTGGTATGGGCTCCTGCTCTGCCCAAGACCACAAGAAACTACAAAAGGGTAGTGAATGTAGCCCAATCCCATCACACAAACCAGCCTCCCATCCATTGACTCTGTCGACACTTCCTGCTGCCTCGGCAAAAGCAGCCGGTATAATCAAGGACCCCACGCACCCTGGACATTCTCTCTTCCACCTTCTTCCATCAGGAAAAGGATACAAAATTCTGAGGTCACCGACTCAAGGCAGCTTCTTCCCTGCTGCTGTCAGACTTTTGAATGGACCTACCTCACATTGAGCTGATCTTTCTCTGCACCCTAGCTATGACTGTGACACTACATTCTGCACTCTCTCTCCTTTCCTTCTCTATGAACGGTATTCTTTGTCTGTATAATGCACAATAAACAATACTTTACCCTGTATCCCAATGCACGCAATCACAATAAATCAAATCAAATCAAAAGGAGGTAAAAGGAAGCCACGAGTGCGAGACACTGGAGGACAGAGGGCTCAGTTCATCATTTCCAATCTGAGAGTGGGGGACAGGCTTTGTCTAAAAACAGATTGAAAAGGCAAGTGCAAACAGATCAACTCGGATTTCATTTGAATGATGGGACAGGCTCGAGGGGCAGAGTGGTCGACTTTAACTGCCACGTTTCTCCAGCTCACACCGTCTCCGACCTTGAACAGAAGGACTCAAGGCATGGCAGAGCAGAAAGCGAACAACACCATCAGTGTGGCGTCCTCAGATTGTGTTGAACATGCCAGGAGTGGGGGCGAGGGGAGGTTGACCACTTCTCTTGACCATGGTTGAACTCTGGTGTAGGATTCAGAGAATCCAGCAGTCCCGCCTGTGCAGTGGTGTGAAGTGCACAGAGAAATCTCTTATTCCCATCCAGCTTTGTGTTCACAATTGGAACCGTCAACAAGTGTTCATTGTTGTTGTGCCATGCCTGTTCCACCAGGGCTGCAGGGCATTGGCACTGTCACCAGGTCATCTGGAGGTGCCTGGTGTTACATTTCAGTATCCCGAGATAACAGCGTCATAGGATCTCTCTGAGTCACAACAGTCCACAGAGGCAATGGTGGGAGAGTGGTCAGCGCTGCTGTCTCACAGCGCCAGAAACCTGGGTTCGATTCCCAGCTCCGAAAAGCATGCTGGTTAGGTGCATTAGCCGTGCCTGAGTGCACCCGAACAGGCGCCAGAGTGTGGATTTTCACAGGAACTTCATTGCAGTGTTCATGTAAGCTGACTTGTGACACTGATAAAATAAAACTTGAAACAACTGTGTACCAAACCTTGGCCATCCTGTTTCACACATGGTTCAGACCCAGTTTTGGGACATTGTTCAGACTTTGAGGCTTAAGGAATTGAAAGCAAAGATGATGATGTGAATGGCACATTCAGTGCGCAAGAGGTGAACTGAGGGACTTTGTGGTGAAGTGTCGAATAACCATGCAGTAATGACTTGTGCACAGGATTTGACCAGCATTTATTGCCCATCCCTAGTTGCCCTTGGAGGGCAGTTGAGAGTCAACCACATTGCTGTGGCTCTGGAGTCACATGTAGGCCAGACCGGGTAAGGACAGTGGATTTCCTTCCCTAAAGGGACATTAGTGAACCAGATGGGTTTTTCCGGCAATGGTTTCCTGGTCATCAGTAGATTCTTAATTGCAGATATTTTTTATTGAATTCAAATTCCACCACCTGCCGTGACGGGATTCGAACCCGGGTCCCCAGAATATGAGCTGATTTTCTGTATGAATAGTCTATTGATTATACTACTCGGCCACGGCTTCCCCGATGATCCTCCTAATCTGCATACCTTGGACACTGAGGGACAACTTACATGGAAACATAGAAAGTAGGAGCAGGAGGAGGCTATTCGGCCCATCGAGCCTGCTCCAGCATTCAGCACGATCATGGCTGATCATCCAACTCATTTCTCCCCATAACCTTTGATCCCAAGTGCTACATCTCGCCCCCTCTCCAATACAGTCAATGTTTTGGCATCAGCTACTTCCTGTGCTAAGCATTTAGCCTTGCCAATCCAACTAACCTCCTAATCCGAATCCTTTCAGGTCTACAAAGAGCAGGAAGTAGGTTCAGAAGTTGAGTGTGCCTCCAGCTGAGGCACTGTGGGCAGCAATGCCAGGCTTTAAAGGCCAGTCTGACCCAAACGGCTGTGATCGGAGGTTTGAAAGTAGCAGACTGTGCAGGAGGAGATGAGAGAGAAGCCTGAAAGCTGGAGAAAGCTGACAATGCCTCAATGTGAATGTGATGTCCCAGTAAACACTCAAAGCTTTTCACTCAGTGTATGTATGTGTGTGTGTGTGATCAGTGGGGCCTGCCGTGAGCTACGTGACCGGCAGAGTATTTTTAGAAAACAGTTCACTCAACTCCATTAAGACGTCAAACCCGATCTCCGTGTATTTATTCTGGAAACCATATGCTGTTCCTGTTTATTCAGCAGTAAAGATGTCTGTATCTATTCAGCTGATTATACCAGTGAGGACGATACTTCACTGAGATCACATTTGTACATGATTACAGTGTGTGTTTGTGTGTGTGTGTGTGTGATGTGCATGTCTGTGGTGGGTGTATGTGAGTGTTTCTGTGTGCGTGTGATGTGCGTGTGTATAATGTGCACGTGTGTGTGTGTGCGTGGTTGTGGGGTGTGTGTGGTATTTGTGTCCGTGGTGTGTGTGTGTGCGTGTATTTTGCTGTGTGTGATGTGCATGTGTGTTTGTGTGATGTGCATAAATGTTTGTGGATGTGTGTGTGATGTGCATGTGTGTATGTGATGTGTGTGTGTGTAATATGCGTGCGTGTGAGATTTGCATGTGTGTGAATGTTTGTGTGTGTGTGATGTGCGTGTGTATTTGTATGTGTGTGTGTGAATGTTTGTGTGTGTCTGTGTGTATATGCGTGTGTGTGTGCATGTGTGAGTGATGTATGTGTGTGTGTGTGTATGTGTGTGCATGTGCATGTGCATAAGATCTATCACACTCACACTGTGCACATTTCTCCTCCATTTTTATTGTTAATGCTCCTAAATATGAATTTCTGTCCGGGGGATGCCATCCCCCTGACTTGGGAAGTAATGTATTGGTCGTTACATTTTAGAACAATTCGTGTTAGATCGATCCACTGCATTAGGAAGCAGGCAGCACCTGACTTTGTCTTGTTCAGTGCAACCAACATATTAACCTGCACATCTGCCCAGAGGTAAGGAGAGACCTCACCCTGAACCTGTATGTTTATTTATTGGTGTCACAAGTAGACTTACAATAACACCACAGTGAAGTTATTGTAAAGATCCTCCAGTTTCCACACCCTGGGTACACAGAGAGAATTTAGCACAGCCAATGCACCTAACCAGCACATCTCTCCAAGGAAACCGGAGCACCCGGAGGAAACCCACACAGACACAGGAAGAATGTGTAAACTCCACACAGACAGTGGCCCAAAGTGAGAAGTAAACCTGGGTCTCTGGTGCTGTGAGGCAGCAGTGTTAACAATGTGGCACTGTGTCGCTTTTTATGGTTACCCACTAATCCCCCCAATCTACATAAGAACATAAGAAATAGGAGCAGGAGTAGGCCATCTAGCCCTTCGAGCCTGCCCCGCCATTCAACAAGATCATGGCTGATCTGTCGTGGCTCAGTTCCACGTTCCCGCCCTCTCCCCATAACCCTTAATCCCCTCGCTTATCAAAAACCCATCAACCCGCGTCTTAAAAATATTTAGCGAGGCAGCCTCCACCACTTCAACGGGCAGAGAATTCCAGAGATTCACCACCCTTTGAGTGAAGAAGTTCCTCCTCAACTCTGATCTAAACCGCCCCCCCTTTATCTTGACGCTGTGCCCCTAGTCCTACTGTCCTTTCTGAGCGGGAAGAGTCTCTCCACCTCTATCCTATCCATCCCATTCATCATCTTATACGTCTCAATGAGGTCTCCCCTCATTCTTCTAAACTCTAACGAGTACAAGCCTAGTTTATTCAGCCTCTCCTCATAGCTCAACCCCCTCAACTCCGGCATCAGCCCATCCACCGGCTCTCCTCTATCCACTGCCCAAGACACGTCCTCATAGAACTCCAATAAATTTGCCAGACACGACTTCCCCTTAACGAAACCGTGCTGCGTCTGCTCTATCAAGCAATTCCCCTCAAGATGCCTCGCTATTTCCTCCTTGATGACGGATTCTAACATTTTTACTACAACAGACGTTAAACTAACCGGCCTATAATTCCCTGCCTTTTGCCTGCCACCCTTCTTAAACAACGGTGTAACATTAGCTGCTTTCCAATCTTCCGGCACTTCCCCGGAATCCAGCGACATTCGGAAATAGCCACCAAGGCTTTGATGCTGACTCTCTGTGGGTCTCAGTGTATTCATTCTATATTTCTGTCTGTACTGATGGCTCTTATCTGATAGCGAGATGCCAAGCATATCAACAAATATCAGTTCATAAATTCCAAGTTTTATCCAAAATTAAAATTCAAAGGATATGTTTGAGATAAAAATCAACAAGAGCTGATTTGAACAAAATGAATGATCTGAAATGAATCAGATCCAGATTTCTGTCAGAAATATAATTAGGTCGAGAAACAGCTTATTTCCCAATGTGGAATGACTCATGATGTAGCCAGCTTCAGACTGGTTAAATACCTAATTATTGAAAGTTAAACAGCAATCCACCTCACTACTCACGCTATTTCTTTTTGAAATGTCTTACAAGAGGTAGTACTTCCAGAAACAGTCACGAGACTGCTTGGGATACCAAAGGGCAATTTAACATGGCCAATCCACTCAATCTTTGGAATGTGGGAGGAAACTGGAACGCCTGGAGGAAACCCACGCAGACACGGGGAGAATGTGCAGACTCCACACAGACAGTGACCCAAGCTGGGAATCGACCCCAAGTTCCTGGCACTGTGAGGCAGCAGTGCTAACCCCTGTGCTGCCCCCATTTTGTACACATCAGTCGCCAGTGTCTGACAAGTTCCAGACTGGTTAGGCTCTGCACTGTACGGACACTAATCTAAAGCTTTGGTCTGGAATGTTCCACCTGAAGAGGCGCTGTCACAAGTAGGCTTACATTAACACCGCAATGAGGTTACTGTAAAAATCCTCTGGTTGCCACACTCTGGATAGCCCGAGGGAGAATTTAGCACAGCCAACGCACCTAACGTCTTTCGGTTGAAACTGGAGCACCTGGAGGAAACCCACGCAGACACGGGGAGAACGTGCAAACTCCACACAGACAGTGACCCAAGCCAGGAATCGAACCCGGGTCCCTGGAGCAAATTCCAAACTTTGAGAAAAGCCCCAAGGTAGAGAGTTCAGGGATCAGTCTAAAATCTCCACTGAAGAGCCAGCAGTGCTGCAATTTGCTAAATGGCCCTCTTTCTCACAGAATAGTACAACGCAGAAGAGGCCCTTTGGCCCATCGAGTTCTGTACAGACTCAGGAAAGGCCCTGAGCTGTCCACCTCGTCCCACTTGCCAACAATTGGGCCATAGCCTTGAATATTATGGCGTGGCGGATACTCACACAGGTTCTCGGAGCTATCAGTTTCGGATTGCCCAGAGCGAGAGTGCAGAGCTGTAGGATTGGTTGGGCAAAGAGCTAGCACCAGCAGCGTGGGACGAATGGAATCCTGCCTGGGGCTTCTGATAATTGGATTAGAAAAACTGCACTTCTCCCTAATTCCAGCTGCTATCATGTGGGAAGAAATCTTGTGCTTGCGCAGGCATGTCCGCAGCTTAAATTAAATGAAACAAAATATGAAATGAATGAGAAGTCTTCTGCCTCCCCTCAATGCTTCATTGTTTTTGCACCCAATGTTCAATAAACTTCACCAGTGAAAGTTAAAGAGGATTATTTGAAGAAAACAGAAGTTGAAAATGCAGTGAAGCCAGCAGGGGAAAGAAAGGATTTGGGGATTTGCAGAACTTCTGGTCTTTTGTACATGGGGAGAGGGAACGACAAGCTCAATCTTGTGATCCACAAGTTCAAAGGCTTGGGCACACTTGGAGCATTGGCAATGTTGCGGAGCTAATTGACAAAGGCAGCCATTTCATACACAGCAAAATATCAACAAAATAGTCAGCTGGCAACAGCCGACCGAATACCCAAACAGCAGCAAGGAACAGGCCATGCTCAAACTCCAGGACCTTGCGTTTGTGTTGATCAGTTAGGGGCGGTTGGCGGGGGGGGAACAAAAACTGAACAGCAAGCTGGCAGCATCACTTGCCAAGGTTTAATGTCAAATCCAGAACAATAACGCTACACAGTCGAGAATGAACAGAAGTGGCGAGGGTTGCTTCTGTGTTCGATGGAAGAAAGAATGACCTCCAGGGGCCGAGATCAAGTGGCACCTGGCATTAGTTCCTTGGCTCTGGATCATGCAAGTTCCTGGACTTAAGCAAATCAACAAATCTTACATTCCAGAGCAGCACTCAGCGTGTTTCATCCTTTCGATAAGATGCTGAAATATTTCCCCAACTGCTGCGGATTGGGAAATAAATCCTGCAGCACGATTTGAAGAGGGGGGAACTAACTCTCCTTTAGTACCTGGGATTGGGATTTTTGCCTTTTCTTGCCTCGATGACATTGATCGTGAGACTTTGCGGTAGACGATAATAAGTCGCTTTTTAAATCCAAATCTTTATTCCATCATTAAAGCTCAGCTTCAGGTGGCATTGAACTGCTGCCAACCTGACTCCTTCACACCACATCCTTGACACACTCTGATCAAAGGGCTTGTGAATTCCTCTGGGGGTGGGGAGGGGAAGGAGGGGGGGGGGAACCAGAGAGAGGAAACAGAAAGATACGTTGCTTTTTAAGGCCGTGTGTTCTCTCTCACTCCCGCACTGACTTCCTATGCACTTTGAAGGCTGGAATGGCGAACATGGTCGTACAGTGGTTAGCATTGCTGCCTCACAACGCTAGCGAGCCGGCTTGGGTCAGTGTCTGTGTGGAGTCTGCACCTTCTCCCTGTGTCAGTGCGGAGGGATTGCTGCACTGTTGGGAGGTGCCATCACTCAGACTGACTCAGGCCCCACTTGCACCCTTAGACGAGTGTAATATATTCCATGGTGCTGGTTATATATTTGGGGATGTCATTGTGTTGGTACGCTGTCACTTTAAGAGTTGAGTCTCACACCTTCACTCCTTTTGCCCAGTCCAGGTCCAGCCCCTGTCGCATCAACAGCTTATCAATAAACCTGGCTTGTTGTTTCTAACCAAACCTGTGCCCTATCGCTTTCCATTCTTCTATCTAACAAGTGCAGTCTATCTCGGTGTTATTGCCAAAGGGAGCCCAGGTCTCAGTTCATTCCACAACCTGGTGCTGGAGGGGCAGCTCCTCATCTCCTGGTTCGGCGTGCTGCAGCTCTTTGGACTCCACCTTGAGTTCCAGAGCTTTGGACTGTGATCTTTCCCTTACCCAGTAAACCCCTCCCTTTTGAAAATATCCCATTCATTGTCCCCAAAACGTGTAGGTTCGGGCGTTAGCATAAATAGGTGGGGTCACAGGGCTACGCCCTGGGTGAGATACTCCGCCATCCAGTCAGTGCACACTCAATGCACACTTCTGTTTCATTGTCTCAATGCAAATCCCACCTTCCCTCCCACACCCTGTTATCTGTTCTTTTGCTCATAGACTTGCGACTCTTTGTTGCAATCTCTCGTTGCTCGAATACATTCTCCCTTCCTTCAGTTCCCACCAAACACCAAAGGGCTCGAAACGTTAACTCCCTTCGCTCTCCTTGGCTTTTTTTTCAGCATCCTCTGCTCTTGTGAGCTGGAACAGGTGATCTGGTTATTATATTGCTATGTTGTAGGAGTGTGCTGTGTGCAAACTGGCCACCACATTTCTTACATTGCAACTGTGACAATACCACAGGAGGTTGTGAAAGACTGGGGAATCTTCAGAGGGTGTGGAAGGTGTTATAGAAACCTAAGTCTATATTTCAGATCAGCTTCTAGATAATCAAACAAGGAAGCGCGGGTTGGATTGAAGCTAACCTGTGTTTGCACCCTAAATCCAGCCCGTCGGAGGCAGACTGTACTGGCCAATAAGGCCATTCAGTCCATCAGGTCTCTATCTAGCCCATGGAAGGGAAGTCCAGTTGGTGCCACACAAATGGCTCCTTCACGCTATCTCTGCAAATGTTCCCACTTCAAGTATTTATCTAATTCCCACTGAAGTTTATTTATGAGTGTCACAAGTAGGCTTACATTCACACTGCAGCCAAGTGAGTGTGAAAATCCCCTAATTACCACCACCGCCGCCTGCTCAGGTACACTGAGAGAGAATATAGCACCTAACCAGCATGTCTTTTGGACTGTGGGAGGAAACCAGAGCACCCAGGACGAAACCCACGCAGACACAGAGTGACCAAGCCGGGAATCGAACCTGGGTCCCTGGCACTGTAAGGTGCTAACCCACTGTGTCACCCGACCATTGCATCCGTACGTAGCGCCCAATCAGGCAGTGCATTCCAAAGACCAATCACCAGGTCATCTTCAGTTCTTGTGCCAATCACCCCTTCAGTCAGTGCCCTCCCTCTCGACTCCCTTCATTATTTGAAACATCTCCATCTTCATCATCCCAACTGGGCTTTGCACTCCATCCCTCATCCCCAGAACCATTCCCCGCATACCCCAAGCCTTCACTTTAGCTGGGACTTTAACTTTACTAATATTGATTGGAAAAGCTATAGCTCTAACTCCTGAGAGGGGTCAGTTTTTGTACAAAGCGTGCAGGAGGGTTTCTTGACTCAGTATGTTGACAGGCCAACTAGAGGTGAGGCTATATTGGATTTGGTGCTGGGAAATGAGCCAGACCAGGTGCTAGACTTGGAAGTTGGGGTGCATTTTGATGATAGTGACCGCAATTCGGTTACGTTCACCTTAGTGATGGAAAGGGATAGGCAGGAACCTCGGGTCAGTAGTTTTAGCTGGGGGAAGGGTAATTATGAGGCTATTAGGAGAGAATTAGGAAGCATAGGTTGGACTAGGAGACTACAGGGTCTCGGAACGTCCGAAATGTGGAGTTTTTTCAAGGAGCAGCTACTGCAAGTCCTTGATATGTATGTCCCTGTCAGGCAAGGAGGTATTGGTCGAGCTAGGGAACCGTGGTGCACTAGGAAAGTTGATTCGCTGGTTAAAAAGAAAAAGGAGGCTTATGTCCGGATAAGACTTGAGGGCTCAGATAGTGCACTAGAGAGCTTTAGATTGGCTGGGAGGGAGCTAAAGAGAGAGTTAAGAAGGGCTAAAAGAGGACATGAGAAGACTTTGGCTGATAGGATTAAGGAGAATCCTAAGGCATTCTATAGATATGTTAAGAACAAAAGGTTGGTTAGGGCAAAATTAGGACCAGTTAGAGACAGCAGTGGGAATTTATGTGTGGAACCAGAAGAGATTGGAGAGGTATTGAACCAATATTTCTCTTCGGTGTTCACGCAGGGGGACATAAATGTAGCTGTGGAGAACACTGGGTTACAGGGTTGTAAACTGGACAGTATTGCAGTTGACAAGGAGGATGTGCTAATTATTCTTGAGGGTTTGAAAATAGATAAATCCCCTGGGCCGGATGGGATTTACCCTAGGATTCTCGGGGAGGAAAGGGAGGAAATTGCAGAGCCTCTGGCTCTGATCTTCATGTCATTGTTGGTCACCGGTATAGTGCCAGAAGATTGGAGGTTAGCGAATGTTGTCCCAGTGTTTAAGAAGGGGAACAGAGACTTCCCCGGGAATTATAGACCGGTGAGTCTTACTTCTGTTGTGGGTAAGGTTTTAGAAAAAATTATTAGGGATAGGATTTATAGTTATTTGGAGAGTAATGAAATGATTAGAGATAGTCAGCATGGTTTTGTGGAGGGTAGGTCGTGCCTTACTAACCTTATTGAGTTTTTTGAGAAAGTGACCAAAGAGGTGGATGGGGGTAAGGCAGTTGACGTGGTGTATTTGGACTTTAGTAAGGTGTTCTGCAGAAATTGCAGATGTATGGGATTGAGGGTGATTTAGGAAATTGGATTAGGAATTGGCTGGCAGATAGGAGACAGAGGGTAATGGTTGATGGTAAGTATTCGACATGGAGTTCGGTTTCGAGTGGTGTGCCTCAGGGATCTGTTTTGGGGCCACTGCTGTTTGTAATTTTTATTAATGATCTGGATGAGGGTATAGTTGGGTGGATTAGTAAATTTGCTGATGACACCAAAGTCGGAGGTGTGGTAGATAGTGAGGAAGGGTGTCTTAGTCTACAGGGAGACTCGGTCAAGTTGCAGAGCTGGGCCGAGAGGTGGAGGATGGAGTTTAATGTGGAAAAGTGTGACATAATTCACTTTGGCAGGAATAATGGATGTGTAGAGTATAGGGCTAACGGTAGGACTCTGAATAGTGTGGATGAACAGAGGGATCTAGGTGTATGTGTACATAGATCCCTGAAAGTTGGGAATCAAGTAGATAGGGTTGTTAGGAAGGCATACGGTGTCTTGGTGTTTATTGGTAGGGGGATTGAATTTAAGAGCCGCAGCGTCATGTTGCAACTGTACAAAACTCTGGTGCGGCCGCACTTGGAGTATTGTGTGCAGTTCTGGTCCCCACATTATAGGAAGGATGTGGAGGCTTTGGAGAGGGTGCAGAGGAGGTTTACCAGGATGTTGCCTGGTATGGAGGGGAGGTCCTATGAGGAGAGACTGAGGGATTTGAGGTTGTTTTCGCTAGAAAGAAGGCGGCTGCGAGGGGAGCTTATTGAAACATATAAGATGATTAGAGGTTGAGATAGGGTGGATAGTGATAGCCTTTTTCCTCGGATGGAGTAAGCTAGCACGAGGGGGCATAGCTTTAAATTAAGGGGGGGGTAGTTATAGGACGGATGTCAGGGGTAGGTTCTTTACCCAGAGGGTGGTGAGGGATTGGAATGCCCTGCCTGCTGCAGTTGTAAATGCGCCTAGTTTGGGGGTGTTTAAGAGATCCGTGGATAGGTTTATGGATGGAAAGGGTTTGGTTTAGGTTAGAGGGTCATTGTTTTTTAACTGGTCGGCGCAACATCGTGGGCCAAAGGGCCTGTTCTGCGCTGTAATGTTCTATGTTCTATGTTCACTTCAGTCCAGGCTTGGACACTGGTGTGGTGTCCACTCACCTGACAAAGGGGCGAACCCCGAAAGGTAATGGGTTTACTATCAAATAAACGTGTTGGGCTTTAACCTGGTACTGTGAGACTTCTTCCTGTGGTGTCCACAAGCAGTGCAGTGATAGGTTGATGAGAACAAGGACAAAACTATTCCATCAGCAAGTTCACAACCATTTTTTCTCATTTAATCATTGAACAAAAACTTGGAATGAATAGATTAACAGTTACAACGACCCTGATAAATGCAATAGAAGATATCCCCGGCACTGAAAACAATCTCACATTGGTTCATAATGCAACATCAGAAAAATGCAATTGAGTTTTTTCTGGAGTTCTACATGCTGATCTTGGAAGTATAGGCTTACAAAAAAAAACTGAAAGATAAGATTGCATAATAACAAACACAAGCAACGACAGCGTCAGAACATTTTCTATAGCACCCTTGTAGCCGGGTGAACAGTACATGGTTTCATTGAGAACACACATCAACTATTAGAGACTTAACACTGACAACTGGCTCCCTGAAACTTGCACCTCTCAGTTCCTGCCCAAAAGGGATACAGGTCATGCCCTCAGCCCTTCCCAGGACCCAGGTGTCAGACTTTGGAGTGAGGGAGGGGAACGGAGACCAGGCCCACTTGGATAACTGGTCCTCCGTCAATGCAGGGGTCCTTCCTCTCCAGGGCGACTCACCACCTGCCCACCACCTTTTCCTCAGTCTTTGGGAAGCAGCCAGCGAGTTGCACAGAGTCCCTTCCAGGGCTCCACTTTCAACCCAGAGGAGTTTGCAAAGATTGGAGTTATTCCTTCCAGGCGACCTGAGTGCACCGGCCTCCAAAGTGGATCAGCTTCAATTCACACAGTGACACCTCCCCCCCAAACAAGTCACAAGGCCATGTTCACCTGAACAAACTGTCAATGTGGAACTCGTGCAGTCAGGATGCTGACAAAGAACATTCATAAAATCCCGACAGTGCAGAAGGAGGCCATTTGGCCCATCGAGCCTGCACCGACAACAATCCCATCCAGGCCCTGTTTCCCCGCCCCCCCACCCCCCGTAACCCCACTTATTTACCCCGCTAATCCCCCGACACTGAGGGAGAATTTAGCATGGCCTAACCCGCACATCTTTGGAGTGTGGGAGGAAACCAGAGCGCCCGGAGGAAACCCACGCAGGCACAGGGAGAACGTGCAGACTCCGCACAGACAGTGACCCGAGGCCGGGAATCGAACCCGGGTCCCTGGCGCGCTGAGGCAGCAGTGCTAACCCACTGTGACGATACTGCTGTAAATAGCTAATCAGGACGGGTATTGTGTTGAATGAAACGTGTGTGTGTGGGGGGGGTGGTAGGATGCATTCCTGGGATCAGGAATTTGATACATCTTTGTCCAACGCATGGCTGCAACAGACCTTCAGAGTTCCAGTGTGTGTGTGTGCTATTGGATACATCAGCCCAGATAGGCACAGGGCTGCAATGATCAGAAACCACCTCAATCTCATCCCTGCACCAGGCAACCCCCTGTCCCCCCCCCCCCCCCCACAGTCACTGGGAAAAAGGTGCCAGTTTCAGGCAATTGGATGACAATTTCACCAGCTGTTTTGAGAGATATATATATATCTATATATACTTTTTAAAAAAAATTCCGACAAAACACTGGCACAGAGTTGGTTCCTGGGCAAACGACTCATGGTGATGTCGCCCTGCGTTACAGTGACCGCGTGGCATTTGCTCAGTGCCAACTCCTGCCAAGGTTTACCAAGGGGTACAGCTGCAGTCTCTGCTTCCAGTCATGCCCCACTATTTCGGTTTGTGCGAAGACAACGTGAACTGAATTGGGCCGAGATTGTGAAATATCACCAACCCCCGCCCCTGCCAGCAGCACTGACCATATTCCCATTCGCAAGCAGCAGGGGGGGGACAGATTATATTATATATTATTTACACACCGAGGTTCAAAGGACTGGACCGACTGTGAGAAGCAACAGTTTGGATTCTGAAACAAGCGCCAGTTTGCGAACCTGGACCAGATATCATCTCGTTCCTCCCCGCCTCCGACCCCCCTCGTCCTGTCAACAAGGTCAGAGCAGCAGCTGCCATCACTCACTGGAAGCTGCGATGTTCACAATTCATCGAAGCAACAAACCGTACGGCCGAGGTAGGCCACTCTTCGCCCTCGAGCCTTCTCCACCATCCAGTCAGATCACAGGGTCATTCGAGTCAGAGGTTTACAGCAATGGAAACAGGCCCTTTGGCCCAACTTGTCCATGCTGCCCTCTTGGTTAACCACTTAGCCAATCCCAATTGCCTATGTTTAGCCCCTATCCCTCACCACTTAGCCAATCCCAATTGCCCGTGTTTGGCCTATGTTCCTCTGTCCCCCATCTTATCCATGTAACTATCTAAATGCTTTTTAAACTGACAAAATTGTACCCGCCTCCATTACTACCCTCTGGCAGCTCGTTCCAGACACACAGCATCCTCTGCTAAAAAATTGCCCCTCTGGACCCTCTTGTATCTCTCCCCTCTCACCTTAAACCTCTCCCCCCTGATCTGACGTGTGTGTTTCTCACCCCACATTCCAGCTTACCCCCTGATTCGATTGCCTTGTCCGACAGCCCGTGCCCCTTCCCGAGTTCCAAAGGCCCACACCCCTCCAAAGAAAGAACTTCTCCTCATCTCTGTCCGATAAGGGTGACACGAATTTTAACACAGTACCCCCCCCCCCCCCCCGGTTCTGGTTCACCCACCAGAGGAAACATCCTCTCCTCCTTGTCAACATCTTTCAGGATAAGTCACTCCCACTTTCCTAAATTCCAGTAGGAACAAACCTTCCTGAAATGACATTCCAGTGAACTCCTCGCAACCACCTCCAACACATTAACTCCCTCCCTTCAGAGAGGAGACCAAAACGACACACGGTACAGGGGACGTCATTTCACAACCACGCTGTGGAACAGAAGTTGAAACTTGTCTGCTCAATTTCTCTATCATAAAAGATAACATTCCATTAGGCTTCTTAATTACATGTTGTATCTGCGTATTTTCAGGACCAACCTGTTCAGCAACAATTCATTTCACTCCCTGCTCAATACAAACTCTCAGCTGCTAACTGAATCCACCCCTCTGGATGCCCAACATGCAGAGCTATTTGACTACAGTGGCAGCACATAGGAGTGTATGTGCTTGCTCCAGAGGATTAGAAGGGTGAACAGGGGAGGCTGACTTTACCCCAGCCAAAGAGACCACTTCCTCCATACCGGTCACACATTGCCCAGCCAGCAACAGATGCCAGCTCCTTCCCAAGTTGGTTCATCTTTGGTACTATCCATCCTCAGGAATGTCCCTTTCCCCTGCCCCCTCGGTCCCAGGAAACCCCCCAACTCTTGCTCAGCCAGAACTTCTGGCTCTTTCCCAGCGCATATCGAAAGAGGGGTAGATGTGTCCCCATCACTCCATGCCTCAATCTGCCCACTTGACATGGCGTATCAACCTGACTCAATGCAACAGACAATCAAAGACACAGGGAGGAGAGTGCGCCAGTGATTCAGTCGGAGAGAGCTTGGAGGACCATAGATCTGACAGACACAAATACAGACAGAGGGAGGAGGGACAAAGACGGTGATCCAGTCAAAGAGAGCTTGGAGGAACCAAAGACCTGAGAGAGACAAACAGAGGAAGAGGGAGGACAGCACGCTAGTGATCCAGTCAAAGAGAGCTTGGAGGACCACAGACCTGAGAGAGACAAACACAGACAGAGGGAGGAGGGAGAAAGAAATCTGGTGATCCAGTCAGAGAGAGCTTGGAGGAATGAGGAGAGACATAAGCTGCCAAGTGTTGGAGCCATGGGACAGTGAGGCAGTGAAGGGTCCATTCTCCACGATAGAGGCCCCTTTAAGAGAGGTACTCTTTGTTTGAAATCTTGCCATCCCTGTTAATCGAAAGAGAAGGGTGTGCGCATGATCAGGGTGCTTACTGCAAGTTCCGTGTCTCCACCTCCCCTCCCAACACTGACCCATCAGATAACTTGTCTGATGAAGGGTCATTCAGACTCGAAACACTGGCTCTATTCACTCCCCACGCCTGCTGAGATTTTCCAGCATTTTCTGTTTCAGATTCCAGCATCCGTAGCATTTTGCTTTCATTTATTTCACACGTGCTTTTGGTGCCAGTGCCAATGTCAGGATTGAGATTGGCAATCAGCGGTCTTGGATCCACACCGGCAAGAAGGGCTTGACCTTGCCAACTCTTCCCTGCACATGAGCATCGACAGTGAGTGACCAAGGGGTGAAGGCGGGCACAGGAAGGGGCACTGAAAGACCAAACTCCACCGAGTTGGTGACCATATTCCCCTCGAACAGAAGGGGCAGTGGCCCAGGGCTGTGCTGGATCTTCCTTCTTCACCAGCATCGTCAGGATCTGTGGCACCCACAGGGGGCACATTACAGTACATCACATTGGTGAACTACCCTGTGCCATGCTGTCCTCGTGCTCCAGTTCTTGTTCAGACAGTGAAGCTGCAGCCCTCCACATCCATCTTCAAATGGCAAAAGGTGCGTTTTATCAAACAAGTACACAAGATAACACATCCACATTTACCCAACACCATCTGTCCCTGTTGACACTGCAAAGACTTGATTATTCTGCTGATTGACTGACTCAGAGCTAGAAATAATCTCATACCTCAACTTACTGAGACATCCCTGGCTTCTCCACAACAGCACTGTTCAGAGGATGCACAAGGAGACATCAGGATAGGTGACCAAACTTGGTCAAAGAGCTGGGGTTTATGGAGGGGACAGTGGAGGAGATGGAGAGGCTTCTGAGAATGCCAGAGCTTAGCATTCAGACCACATGGCCACCCAGTGTCAACTGATTACAACTGGGCTTGCACAAGAAGCCTGGAGTTGTGGCACACATTTCACATCCTCATACCTATCAGCAAGACGAGGTTCTTCACCCTATTCCCCTTCTCTCCCCACCCACTTCCCAAGCGGGAGATGCTTTCTCAACCGTGGGACAAGGTGGACTCCAACCACCTCGGCTGCTTAGTGGGACGGAGATGAAACCGAGCACAGCCCGTCAACACTTTCTGCTGATCCTGTTCACCAAAACCATCAACTTAACCGCTGAAAAATGAGAAGCCACGCCATCCTGCATCAGCTTGGTTTGTTGTATCCTTTCACACCATCTCATGATAAGAGGGTTTTGAGTCAAACACAACTTTATTTTTCCTTATCTGGGCTGCCGCATCAGTGCGACACCCCCAGTGCTCACTTATCTTTGGGAAATAGATTGACATCTCAACAAACCCACGCGTTCTCCCGAGAGGAAGTTCTCCTGAGTTGGAGAGGACAAACAAGTCTCCATTGTTATGCTGATCCAGGTTTGAGCTGGCGAAAGTTAACTCGACTCTGAGGGCCACAGTATAACACCGGTTTGCTGCACAGTGCTACCAAGAGCTTC
Source organism: Carcharhinus amblyrhynchos (assembly GCF_965287045.1). Classification (NCBI taxonomy): domain Eukaryota; kingdom Metazoa; phylum Chordata; class Chondrichthyes; order Carcharhiniformes; family Carcharhinidae; genus Carcharhinus; species Carcharhinus amblyrhynchos. Next base: position 17,266,298 of record NC_137357.1, read on the forward strand.
TGGTGAGACACCCCAGTGCTCTGTGGGTGTTTTCTGAGAATGGTTACAATCGAGGAAGGCGTAGGGCATCAGGAGGAAGGTGTGCCTCAAGCAGTCACTCAGGTAATCTTGGAGGGTGTGAGAGGGGCTGATGATACGCAGGCAAAGGCAAGGGTCAAAAGGATCCCATTGCCCGCATCACAACTCCAAGTCAAAGACTTGTAGAAATCTCGAGCATCCAAACCTGAACATCTCAAGGGATGGTACACACCAAAGAACATGGACTGTCTGAGAATGGGCAGCCTTTGGTGGGAAATTGGGGAGAGGAGAGTGGTTTGGGTAGACCCCCACCCTTATCCGTCACATTTCCTATTCTTCCCCCCCCCGAATGGAGATTAGTCTGCAAAGTTTAATACATCCCAAAAACACAGACAGGGCTCAGGTGGGCCCCACTGACCGTGGCTGCAGAAGGGATAAAAAGGGAAAACCCATCAAGTTCACCAATGTCCTTCAGGGAAGGAAATCTGCCATCCTTTCCCGGTCTGGCCGACACGGGACTCTCAGAAACAACAGGCAGCCATTCAGCCCGTCCATGCTTTCTCACCCCTCACTGCTGATCTGTGACCTTCCCTCCAGTGTCCCCTCACCCTCAGAGTCTCTGCAAGCACTATGTGGTGATCACTCCCACACAAGGCAATGTCGTCACACTCAGGCCTGACCACCAGGTGACACGGGACAGGGGTGTTTCCAAGGAACAGGTCAAACATCTCCACCCAGTCGTTCAATCCTCCGAGCAGCCGAGGGAGTCCCCAGGAGAGCTCACTCACTCATCTTGTTCCAGTACTTGAATGTACACTGATAGGCTTCAAACAATATAACCATTTGTCTCTCTCCAAACACAAGTTTCGTGTTTGGTCCAAGATGACGAATAGTCTACTCTTAATCACCAGTAAAGTGTCATCAACTGTGGAATCAAGCTGTGCTTACTCAGCAACAAGACACTCGGAGGGGGTTCCAGCAGTGACACTCAGCTCCTGACCTCATCACTGTCTTGGTCCAAGCATGGACAAGACAACTCAGCTCAAGAGATAAGAGTGACTTCCCCTAACCATCGCTGAATCCCCCACCATCAGCATCCTTGGAGTTCCCATTGACCAGAAACTGAACTGGACCAGCCATATAAACACAGTGGCTGCATGAGCAGGTCAGAGGCTGGGAATCCTGCGGTGAGTAACTCCCAAAGCCTGTCCACCACCTACAAGACACAAGTCAGGAGTGTGATGGAATCCTCTCTTCTTGCCTGGATGGGTGCAGCTCCAACAACACTCAAGAAGCTCACCACCACCCAGGACAAAGCAGCCCCACTCGATTGACACCACATCCACTCCCTCTAACACTGACCAAGTGTGTACCACCTACAAGATACCATTCACCCAGGCTCCTTAGACAGCACCTTCCAAACCTGCAACCTCTGCAGAAGGACAAGGGCAGCAGATACCTGGGAAAACCTCCCTCCAAACCACACACACCCATCCCGACCTGCATTAGAATTGCAATTCCTTCACCATCACTCAATCAAAATCCTGGAATCCCCACCCTGACAGCGCAGTGGGTGGACCTGCAGCAGGTTCAATGAGGCAGCTCACTGTCACCGTCTCAAGGGGCCATGAGGGATGGGGAACAAATGCTGGTTTCAAAGAATGGAAGTCCTTCCCAGTCATTATGAGTGGGACAGCGGCATTTCATCCTCACATCTCCAGAAGGTGAGACCTTGTAACTCGGGGAGCTGGCTTCCTGCGATCGCACTGGTATTTCCCAACTCAGATGGAATCACATTCAGGACAAAGTTTGTGGGGAATATCGGAATACATTCCTGAGAAGCTCATGATTAATGCTTTTCCTTTCCTCTCCAATCTGCAATGTTGGTGATATTTGGAGATGTGATTGATGTCAGCCTCTACTGGCTTCAACTCTCCCTGGACAACCTTCAGAGTGCCAGCCCCCTGCTGCCAAAGTGCTAGTCTCCCCGCCACCCCCCACCAAGTGATCAATGCCAGGCCTGGCTCTGGCACACAGCAGGTACCACACAGGGCCAGACCGAGCCTGGGTCACACGCAGATCTGACTGACCTTCACTCTCCAGCCTGAGACACAGATGATTGGTGGGGTGTCTGGCAGGGAGAGGGGGTTTGGGGGGAGGAGGATAAGGGGGGTAAATGGACCTTAGGGTGTGGGCTTCAGGATTTCTGTTGGGTGACTGGAATCTCCTCTACCTTTGGTGGGGGAGGCTGCAGTGCAGATGGAGGCCATTTGGCCCATCGAGTCTGCACCTTCCATAGTTCCACCCAGGTCCTATCCTCGTAACCCCACGTATTTACCCTGCAAATCCCCCTGACACTAGGGTCAATTTAGCTTGGCTAATCAACCTAACCCACACGTCTTTGGAGTGTGGGAGGAAACCCACACAGACACGGGGAGAACGTGCAGGCTCCACACAGACCCAAGACTGGAACTGAACCCGTGTCCCCGGCGCTGTGAGGCAGCAGTGCCAGCCACTGTGCCCCCAGGAAACAGCAGGCCTAATATCCAGAACTGGATTGGTGTGCCAAATGAGGCAAGGATGGAAAGATGCCCATTTCTCCAGATGGGCAGATATTATTGTACACCAATTACTCATCCTGCCTGTTCATTCACAAATATCCTTCTACAGATTAACCTGTAACTACACCCCTGTGACTGGACGAAAGGAGAGGGATCACTGCTCTTTGGAACATGACCTGTAACTCAGGGAGATTTAATCAAGAAGACAGACTTTGCAGAGAGGTTTGACCAAGCACCCAGTCTCAGGGTCTGTCCCTACCCCACTGAGTGTTCATGGGTTGGTTTAAGGGGGTTGATGTTTCGGAGTCGGATAATGTCAGGTTTGGCAACAGGGCCATGGTGTCAGTGTGAGCACCAGCACCTCCCTGTTAATCCTCTTAGCTCACCAGGATCTGCCGAATGGAATCCAGGAGTGCTGGGGGCGGGGGGGACAGCTTTTCCTCAGGGATTAGGGTGGGAGGGTCACACATAAGAGGGTGACAAGGAGGATGGCGAGTGATAGACCAGGGGGAGAGGAGGCAGAAACAGCAGAGGAAGTGAAACAGTGGGTGAGATTCCTCACAACAGCAAGAGCCAGGAAAAGGGACACCAACCCACAGCAAAGATTTAACCAGGACCTACCTCACAGAGGCAGGCATCAAACACTAACACTGCTTTACAAAAAGGGGCAAATTCACACCAAACAAACACTGGACTGAGTGCAAAACCAAGGAAGGCAGAATCCATCTTCCTTCCGAGGCTTTCAAATGTTTGGAATGAATTCTGGTGGCTGGAGAACTCAGCGGAGATGGAGTGGGGCTCGAGGGAAGCTGAACCACCCGGCAGACAGGCTCGATGGGCTGAATGGTCCCAGCTCACTCACGGCATTCCCCGCCAGCCGCTCTCACACACACACACACACACACACACACACACACACACACACACACACACACACACACACACACACACACACACACACACAGAGCAAGATGACATGTCCATTCTGGATCCACTATTCCACCCACCCACCGACCCCTGTACGTTGAGTTAGTGCCACGTTCTGACTGGGTTGGGAGTGCGAGAGAGGGAAGTGTGTGCGAGGGAGAGGGAGCAGGGCCAGGGGTGAGGGGTGAGGGGTGGTGATTGCGGACACCGAGCGCTCTTTTCTTTTGGCAACAATCGGTGGCTGTGAGTGACGAGGTTCCACCACCTCACTGCAGCTCAGGGTGACACGGTCTCCAACAAAGCCTTCCAGAAATCGGCCCAAAAAAGGTTCAGGCTAGGCTCCTGTCCCAGCCCGGACATCAGAAGAGCTTGCTTCTTCTTCTTGTTAGCTCGCTTTGTAGCGGGGACACAGAAGCGTACCTGCACCACCCCCACCCCCACCCCCCCCAGCACCCGCATTGCTGAGGGCACAAACAGAACAGTGGAATGAAATCCTAAAAACTAGAGAGTAGGACAGGACGGCTGGTTACATGCTATACGGAGGCTTCAGTATCTTCGTCTCGCCTGCGGACGTTGCCCTGTTCCTGACACCTGCCCCAAGCGTACCCTGTAAACGTTGGGCTGATGGGGAGGTAACTGAACAGTTTGTACTTCTTCAAGTATCTCATGCCAAAGGGCAAGTTGTAAGTCTCTTTGCTGTCCAGCGATTTGGCCCCACTCACTCCCGCCTTCCACTTGCGAAGACCCCGCTCTTCAATGGTTCCTGTCGGGAGAGGAAAGGTCGAGAGGTGAAAGGTCGCCGTGCACTCTCACCCCGACCCCGACCCACCGTTAAAACATTTATTTATTGTGTTTTTAGAAAGAAAGAACAGCTTCTCCACACCTCAGGTCATCTCTGAGTTCCTCGCAAACCATGTTGTGTGGTCACTGTTACAATGTGGGGGTGGGGGGGGGCCTATCTTATGCACAGCAAGATCCCAGAAACATAAGAACATCGTCAGAGCAGGAGTAGGCCATCTGGCCCTTCGAGCCTGCCCCCGCCATTCAATGAGATCATGGCCGATCTGAAGTGGGTCAGTTCCATTTGCCCACCTGCTCCCCAAAACCCTTAATTCCCTTGTCTATCAGAAATCTATCTACCTGTGAGTTAAACATGTTCAGCGAGGTAGCCTCCACCACTTCAATGGGCAGAGAATTCCAGAGACTCTTTGAGAGAAGTAGTTCCACCTCAACTCTGTTCTAAACTGCCGCACCCCCCTCCACCATTTTGAGGCTGTGTCCTCTAGTTCTGGTTTCCTTTCTAAGCAGAAAGTATCTCTCTACCTCTACCCTATCGAGCCCCTTCATTATCTTGTAAGTCTCTCTAAGCTCCCCCCTCAGCCTTCTAAACTCCAGCGACTACAGGCCCAATCTACTCAATCAAACAGCAACAAGATCACGAGTGTGTCAAGTTCGAAGGGGGTCTAGGCAGCCGAGAAAGGAAAGACCCCTTGCCCCTTTGCTGAGGGGTCAAATACTGGGGAGGGTGGGGGCAGAGATTGAAGTTGTGGGGGGGGGAGTCAGTGAGGTTTGCAGCATGAAAACAGGCCCTTCGGACTACCTTGTCCATGCCACCCAAACACGAGGACAAATTTCCAGAGGGTGGTGGGCTCTGGAAGCCAGAGTTGGTGGTTTTTGATTTATTATTGTCACACGTATGAGCAAACAGTTGAGACTGAGACACTGAGCTGGTTTAATAAAAGGTCCCCGGATCTGTATCTCAAGAGTTAGAACTGGCAAGGCCAGTTGGTGGAAAGGGGAATTAAAATGAGCGGCTAGTTTCTTTATCCTGTGTTTTTGGCCAGCAAAGATGGGCTGAATGGCCTCTCTCTCTGCACCATAACATCTGTATGGTGCTCGGAGGAGACCAGCTGTTTCAGCAATGCTGACTGAGGGATAAATATCAGATGTGACACCAGGGAGAAGGGGGCTGGTAACCTTGGAAGACCTTCACCATGTTACTATCACTGTCAGGTCACAGTGCAGAGCTCCCCACACTCTAACAGGGCTTCAGCCAGTTAAGATGCCAATATCACATCTCAGCGGCACAGGGCGAGGCACCAGCGCAGTCGCCCCGGCACCACTCGGGCACGCAGACCCACCTGGGATGGTGTTGTCCAATAGGAAAGCCACACAGCCCCCGACGAACATGGCGGTTGTCAGCAGCACGTTGAGGACCTGGTCGATTTCAGCGATACCTGTCAGAGGAAACACAAGGACAGAGTGAGTCGGGGAGGCAGGCACATCAGCAGGAGGAGCTTCAACCACCGCTCACCCTCATTTATTCCTCTAAACTCTCTCTTGTTAAACTGATTTATCATTGTCACATGTATCGGGGTGCAGTGAAAAGCATTGTTTCTGGTAGCTATATCGACAAAGCATACCAATCATAGAGTACATAGCAGAAAGGTATTTTGATGTCTAGATCACCAATCACCTGTCCTAATTCCACCCCCATGCTGACACTATAGTTTCCAAAGGCCACCAACGCCTCTACTTTCTCAGAAGACTAAGGAAATTTGGCATGTCAGCTCCGACTCTCACCAACTTTTTCCGATGCACCATAGAAAGCATTCTTTCCGGTTATATCACAGCTTGGTTTGGACACAGTGAGGAACTATCAAGGGTTGTGAATGAAGCCCAGTCCATCACTTAAAACCAGCCTCCCACCCACTGACTCGTGCTACACTTCCCGTTGCCTCGGGAAAGCAGCCAGCATAATTAAGGATTTCACACACCCCGGACACTCTCTCTTAGAACATAAGAGTTAGGAGCAGGAGTAGGCCATCTCGCCCCTCGAGCCTGCCCCGCCGTTCAATAAGATCGTGGCTGATCTGATAGTATTCAGTTCCACTTACCCACCTGCTCCCCACAACTGTCCATTCCCTTATTGATCAAAAATCTATCTGCCTTCCACCACCTTCCGTCGGGAAAAGGATACGCAAGTCTGAGGTCATGCACCAACCGACTCAAGAACAGCTTCTTCCCTGCTGCTGTCTGACTTCTGAGTGGATCTACCTTGCATTAAGTTGATCTTTCTCGACACCCTCGCTATGACTCTAACACTACACTCTGCACCCTCTCCTTTCCTTCTCTATGAACAGTATGTTTTGTCTGTGTCGCATGCAGGAAACAATACTTTTCGCTGTATTCTAATAGAGTCCTTGAGGTTTACAGCATGGAAACAGGCCCTCCGGCCCAACTTGTCCATGCCACACTTGTTTTTAAAAGCCCAAAGCTCATCCTCATTGCCCACACTTGGCCCATATCCCTCGATACCCATCAGACCCATGTAACTGTCTGAATGCTTTTTAAAAAAATAAAATTCTACACACCTCCACTGCTACCTCTGGCAGCTTGTTCCAGACACTCATCACCCTTTGTATGAAAAAAATTGCCCCTCTGGACACTTGACTATCTCTCCCCTCGTCTTAAACTGATGCCCTCTAGTTTTAGGCTCCTCTACCTTTGGGAAAAGATTTTGACTATCTAGTTGATCTGTGCCCCTCATTATTTTATAGACCTCTATAAGGTCACCCCTCAGCTTCCTACATCCCAGAGAAACATGTCTCAGTCTATCCAGCCTCTCCTTAGAACTCAATCCCTCAGGTTCCGGTTGCATCCCAGTAAATCCTTTCTGCACTCTTTCCAGTTTAATAATATCCTTTCTATAATAGGGTGACCAGAATTACACACAGTTAATTAATACATGTGACAATAATAAATCAGATCAAACAGGAAAAAAAGAGAGTGCAGAGTGTGAAATAGAACGTTATTAAAGAGGTACGGTTTGAAGAGCATGGAATGGGAGTCAAAGAATGAGAGAGTACACTGGGAACAATTCGTAAGGATTCACCAACTCTCGGCCCTGTGTGAGTAGAATTACCATGTGGAGATGCCGGGGTGGGACTGGGGTAAGCACAGTAACAAGTCTTCATTACAGATTTACAGCAGCTTTCAAGATTTAACAATTTACAGTTACAGTGAGGGCAACCCAAGGAGGTCTGATTGTTACTGATGGCACAGCAATGTCACAGGATATGAAAACAGCATATAACATGTAGAACCCACTGTCTGAGGGGTGCCACTCACTGTCTGTCTGTCAGGATAGTGGAATCGATTGAATGGCATGAAGTTTCTACATCGGCACAGCAGATGTTAACTCAAGGCAGCCAGACAATAAATTCCATTATTCCAACTTCACAACCCTCTGAACAATGTGTTCATATTCATTACTGCCAAACAACATCTTTATCCCGGCAAGTAATCTTTTCCAAGTCTGGAGTCTCACTCCATCAGGTTTTAATTTTTGTGGGAGATTTTCAAAAGCTTCAACTGCAATTCATTATTTTCTTGCTCGGGTGTCTCTCTTTTAACCCAGCCTGTCCGCCCCACGCACCCCCGCAACACTGCTCCCACCCACCCTCCCATCCCCTCTTCCCCATCCAACACCCCCACTATTCCCCCCTCCACGCCTTCCTCCCCCTCGACACCCCCTCACCCTGCCCTCCCCCCACACACCCCCTCCCCACCTTGCCCCTTCCCCCAACACCATTCTTTGCCCCCCACTCCCACCTCCTCCCCTCCATGCCCCCTCCCTCATTCTGTCCCTGATTTGAGGCTGAATGCGCCCACTTGTATGAACACTTCTTCCTCAGTCCCCGTGCTGTGAACTAGTTGAAAATTTGAAGTTTCAATTTTATTTATTAGTCACAAGTAGGCTTGCATTAACATTGCAATTAAGTAACTGTGAAAATCCCCTTGTCACCACACTCTGGTGCCTGTTCGGGTACACTGAGGGAGAATTTAGCATTGCCAATCCACCGAACCCTTTGGAGTGTGATAGAAACCAGAGCACCTGGAGGAAACCCATGCAGAGATGGGGAGAACATGCAAACTCCACACAGACAATGACCCAAGCTGGGAATCCAACCCGGGTCCCTGACACTGTGAGGCAGCAGTGCTAACTACTGTGCCACCTCAGTACTTAGCACTGAGAATCAAAACCAGTGTGACTTAGGAAGGGAAAGGATTCCTTCACAGCTGACAGAGTCACAAAGCCAAGGATCAGGCCATTTGAACCAACAAACCTCTGCCAGCTCCTAGGACAGAGAAGTCTATTTAAGCAGGGGGTCTAAATCTGGGAACTCTTCCATGACACTGACTGACACTGGCCTGTTGAGTCCCCTGGACAGTGTTAGCTCAATCAACACAGGGTCATGACAGGCTCCACAGACTTACCCGTCACAAGAGGATTCTGCTTCAGATAACTCGGCAACATTAGCCCAAAGAAGATAGAAAACCCGAGGACGAAGAGGTTCCGCGATGAATTGAGGTCAACAAACTGCAGGTTGGACAGTCCTACAGCTGTAATCATACCTACACAAAGAACAGGCCATCATCAAAACCAGTTTACACAATGGACCCTCCCTCAGCACCGACCCTCCCACAGTGCGACGCTACCTCAGCACCGACCCTCCCACAGTGCGGCGCTCCCTCAGCACTGACCCTCCCACAGTGCGGCGCTCCCTCAGCACTGACCCTCCCACAGTGCGGCGCTCCCTCAGCACCGACCCTCCCACAGTGCGGCGCTCCCTCAGCACCGACCCTCCCACAGTGCGGCGCTCCCTCAGCACCGACCCTCCCACAGTGCGGCGCTCCCTCAGCACTGACCCTCCCACAGTGCGGCGCTCCCTCAGCACCGACCCTCCCACAGTGCGGCGCTCCCTCAGCACCGATCCTCCCACAGTGCAGGAATCAGTAATGTTTTATGATCTTAGTTACAGGGAATCACTGATTGAAAGGATACCTGTTGGTCAGTGATGATTTAATTCCTGCTGTCCCTATTTCAGGCTGCCAACACTTTTTCTACCTCAATATAGATATAACCTGATCCCAAGTTCCCTCGTTTTTGCTGGCGACCCAGTTTCTCTGCTTCTCGATGTAAATCACTCTGCTAAATGGAGGTCAGCTCCTGTTTCTCTCGTCCCAAAGTGGAGATTGTTAAATCCGTGCCCTCAATCTTCACCAATTTCTGTGTTCTGCTGTGCTGGCTGGCAGGCAGAACCTGTCTCCTGTTGTCCCAGTCATACGTCACCCCGCACTGAGCACTCTCCGAGGTGGGAGCATCACATTCTGTACTGCTCCGAATCTCGGTGTGGGAACCGCCTCACTCACTGTCTCTCCCACCCTGTGCCAGTCCCCGAGTGACTCTGTCACACCCATCCCCTCCATCTCCGTCCACTCACACCATGTCTCAGTGCATGATGAGTGCCCAAAGCCCTGCTGACCCGACATCAGGAGAAGGCCCAGGCACCTACCAAACAAAGTACAGAAGAGGGCCCCGAGGACTGGGTCTGGGAGAGACGCAAACAGGGCACTAAATTTCCCAATCATTCCCAACAGAAGCATCATCGCTGCTCCATACTGGATCACCCTTCTGCTCCCGACCTGGAGATAAACAACAAAAGCATGAGCCAAGAACGTTCCCTCACGATGGGATGGTCCCGGGAATGAAAGGGTTGTGGTATGAGGAGAGATTTAAACAGTTTGGGTTTGTAGTCGCTGGAGTTTAGAGGGATGAGAGAGGATCTGATCGAGGTGTATCAAATTTGAAAAGGGATTGATGAAGGAAACGTAGACCAAATGTTTCCCCTCGTGGGGCAATCTCGACCCAGAGGTCCCAGGTACAGGTTGAGGGACGGTAGGTTTAACACTGAGATGAGGAGGGTGGTGAACTTGTGGAACTTGCTACCCCATAGCACGATGGAGTCTCAATCGCTGAATGGTTTCAAGAGGGAGATAAGTATATTTCCAATAAAAATTGGGTGAAAGGGATCTGGGGAACAGGGTGGGGAGGTGGATTTGAGATCAGCCACGATCTGATTGAATGGCACAGCAGGCTCCAAGGGCTGAATTTGCCGATTTCTGCTCCTATGTTCCAATATTTCAAGGTGAAAGAGGAGGTCGTGTGGAATACACAGCGGGAGGCTATTCAGCCCATGAACCCTTGTGGCCAAGATCAACCGGAGAGAGATAGAAGCAATGGTTTGATTACCGGACATGACTTCTTGCTTGGTTAAGAATGGAGTCACACATCAGCCAGACTGGGTCAGGATGGCACATTCCCTCCCAATCAATTTCTTTAAAACCGGTCACTGTGACTGAGACAAGCTTTACATTCCAGATTGAATTTCAATCCTACCAGCTGCCGTGGTGGGATTTGAAGCTGTGAACCCAGGGAGTTAGCTTGGACCCTCTGGATTACTGGCCCAGTGACATTACCCCGGCAGCAGAAACTCCCTATGAATACCCAGCAGGGAAGCCCGTCTATCGCCAGAGGTGTGACTCTGTGTTACAAACGGCACAGGAATATTGGCTTACACAGAACCTGCCACCCATTATTGGAATAAAAATCAAACGGTTTCAATCTTCTTGCAGTTTGGGTCGAGATTGTGCTATCGGACGTCAGAACGCTCAAGGACAGCATTCTCTCGTTGGCGGTTGGGGGATGTGTAGTGAGGGGAGGGTCATTTTCTGACCTTCAGGTCTAGGTGTTCAGAAGGAGACCCTCCAGTGAATTTAACTGGGCAATGATGAGCCAACGGGGCATCAGATTGGCACCTTGAGGTCAAGGTTTGTAAGCCACAGATGGAGTTTCTGGATCAAAAAGTAGGACCTTGATGTGGCGATGCCGGCATTGGACTGGGGTGGGCACACTAAGAGGTCACACAACGCCAGCTTAAAATCCAACAGGTTTATTTGTCGTCACGAGTTTTTGGAATGCTATTTTCAGTGCTCTGAAAGCTCACAATTCCAAATAAAGCTGTTGGACTTTGAGCTGAGACTTGTTACTGTGGATCAGAAAGGGATAGATACACGTGGTGAAGAGGCATGCCAGTGTGTCCCCCAAACTCGAGCAGAATCTCTGAAGACACAACAGTGCTCGCACTGTGACGCTGCGTATCTGCAGCTACCAGGAGCAGTGTGCAAGCAGCAGACTTAGCATCATAATTTTGGGTGTCTGGTGTCAGCGATGGACAATTCCTGTTTGGCTGTGATACAAAAGGCCTTTTGAAACTCAGCAAGAAAACCCAAAGTGCGGGGCGCATCATCCATCAAATAAAAGGTGAAGTGCAACTGTTCCCCGGGAGAAAAATGGTTCCTGAACTGGGCAACTCAGTGATTCCCAGGAAGTGTGTGAGGTTACACCAGTTCACTGAGTGTTTGCATTGAGCCCAGATCAGAGAGAGCAAGACGAATGCTAGCGGCAGGTCAGGCAAGAGTTTGTACGCTCTGCCCATTGCAATGTTGGGAACACCAGAGCCAATTTGCACTTGGCAAGTCCCACCATCGCTAACATAGCAAAGATCCAGCTCTTGTGTTTTAATGGCGCAGCGGTTGGCACTACTGTCTCACCAACGCCAGGGACCTAGGTTCGATTCCCAGCTTGGGTCACTGTCTGTGCGGAGTTTGCACGTTCTCCCCGTGTCTGCGTGGGTTTCCTCCGGCTGCTCCAGTTTCCTCCCACAGTCTGAGTTATGTGCTGGTTAGGCGGATTGGCCATGCTAAGTTGTTCCTTAGTGTCAGGGGGATTAGCAGGGTTCTGGCGATAGGGCCTGGGTGGGATTGTAGTCAGTGCAAGCTCGAATGGCCTCCTTCTGCACCGTAGGGATTCTATGACCCTGAGAAGAACAGACTGCATGGTGACCAAGTAGCGGACCAGAGTGGTCACTTTACTCACCGACAGGTCTGGGACTCACAGGACACGAGCGGGGCTACTCAAGCAACCTGCTTCCTGTTCAAGGGGCACCAATCTGGAAACCAATTGCATCCTTACCTTGGTGATTCCCAACACTCCGATGTTAGGGCTGGAAGATGTGGAGCCGTTACCCGTACCAAACAATCCATCCAAAACACAAGATAAGCCTTCAACCATGATGCCCCTACAATAACAAAGAGAATCCAGAGGCAGGAGTCACTCAACATTATACAACACACAAATCCTTCCATTGTGAAGGCCGGATCGCTATTCCTTCACCGCAATCTCAGGACAGAGTGGCACAGGCAATTCGACTACAGCAGGCATCACAGCTCAGCTCTGCCGTGAAGATGATGAGACCGGAGTCAGTGATGAAGCACTGGGAGATCTTTTATTATTCATTTGTGGGACGTTTATTGCCCATCCCTTGGAGAGCAGTTGGAGAGTCAACCACATTGCTGTGGCTCTGGAGTCACATGTAGGCCAGACCGGGTAAGGACAGCAGATTTCCTTCCCTCAAGTGAACCAGATGGGTTTTTCCGACAATCATCGAATCTTACAGCGCAGGAGGAGGCCATTTGGCCCATCGAGTCTGCACTAACCACAATCCCCACCCCCACCTGCCCCCCAAGCTCTATCCCCCAGCTAGTCCCCCTGACACTCAGGGGCAATTTAGCATGGCCAATCAACCTAACCAGCACACCTATGGATTGTGGGAGGAAACCGGAGCACCCGGAGGAAACCCACGCAGACACGGGGAGAATGTGCAAACTCCACACAGACAGTGACCCAAGGCGGGAATCAAACCCGGGTCCCTGGTGCTGTGAGGCAGCAGTGCTAACACACTATGTTGACCATTTCATGATCGTCAGTAGATTCTTAAATCCAGATTTTCAAAAAAATTGAATTCAAATCCCACCATCTGCCGTGGGTGGGATTCGAAGCCGGGTCCTCAGAATATGAGCTGAGTTTCTGGATTCACAGCCCTGTGATAGTACCATGAGGTGATTCCCTTTGAGCTGATCGGGACATCACTGCCTCAGCCATGGTGTGATCGGAGGCTGTGACTGACTCCACCGTGATGAGTGCACTGGGAGAGAAAGGCTTCCTTCCACTCTTCCTCATTGGCCAGACAGCACTTAGGATCAAAGGTCATGGGGAGAAAGGAGAGTTAGGCTCCTGAGTTGGACCATCAGCCATGATCATAGTGAATGGCGGAGCAGGCTCGAAGGGCCAAATGGCCTCCTCCTGCTCCGATCTGCTCTGTCTGTGTTTCTATGCTTCTTCTCAGCCTGGTTTGAACTCCAGGAACGTGGTGGGTGTGGGCTTTACACCAAGCTTGTTCTTCACCACAATGTCCGCCGGATACACAGAGAGACACAATGAAAGGCCAGATGGTTACTCTTGGCACAGCCAGGAAACCTTCCAACCTGACAGGAGAAGGATCCACAGACCTTCCGCATCTCCCCTCTCCCACCACTCCCCACAAATGCCTTTACTAACATAAGAACATAAGAAATAGGAGCAGGAGTAGGCCATCTCGCCCTTCGAGCCTGCCCCGCCATTCAATAAGATCATGGCTGATCTGTCATGGCTCAGTTCCACTTTCCCGCCCTCTCCCCATAACCCTTAATCCCCTCGCTTATCAAAAACGCATCAACCCGCGTCTTAAAAATATTTAGCGAGGCAGCCTCCACCACTTCAACGGGCAGAGAATTCCAGAGATTCACCACCCTTTGAGTGAAGAAGTTCCTCCTCAACTCCGTTCTAAACCGCCCCCTCTTTATCTTGAGGCTGTGCCCTCTAGTCCTACTGTCCTTTCTGAGCGGGAAGAGTCTCTCCACCTCTATCCTATCCATCCCATTCATCATCTTATACGTCTCAATGAGATCTCCCCTCATTCTTCTAAACTCTAACGAGTACAAGCCCTCTCCTCATAGCTCAACCCCCTCAACTCCGGCATCAGCCTAGTAAACCTCCTCTGCACTCCCTCCAAGGCCAAAATATCCTTGCGTAAGTACGGCGCCCAAAACTGCACACAGTACTCCAGCTGCGGCCTCACCAATGCCCTATACAGCCACAGCAAGACCTCCCTACTTTTATATTCAATCCCCCTCGCTATGAAGGCCGGCATCCCATTCGCCTTCCTGACCACCTGCTGCACCTGCAAGCTGGGTTTTTGCGACTCATGCACAAGGACCCCGAGGTCCCTCTGCACCGTCGCCTGCTGCAGTTTTTTGCCCCATAAGTAATAGTCCTTCCTACCATTCTTCCTACCAAAGTGGACCACCTCACACTTGCCAACGTTAAATTCCATTTGCCAGTTCCTGGCCCATTTGCCCAGCCTATCTAGATCCTTCTGCAGACTCTCCACACCCTCCGTGCAATTTGCCGTTCCACCAATCTTGGTGTCATCAGCAAATTTCGACACCATACACTCGGTTATTTGCCCTGGACCTTTTTTTTTTGCAGGGACCTTTCCTGGTTCCTTAGTGAACACTCCTTCCTCAGTAACTACCAACAACACTGATTAACTGGTCATTCAACTCACTGCTGTTTGAGAGCCATTACTGGCCCAAAATGACTAAGCCATAATTAGATACAGGCACGGCACTTCCAACAGGTCCATCGTACAGAGTCCAGGATAAGGCACTGTAAAATATTGTGGTGCTGACTCTGAGCAATGCACACACATATTGGCTCACTGCCCCTCCCAGATATCCCATTTCAGCAATACAATGTACGAGGATGTATGTTTGTTTACTCATTATTGGGACATGGGCATTGTTGGCTGGGCCAGCATTTATTGCCCAGCTATCTGCCCCCTCCTGCCCGGTATCCAGTGCCTGCCCCCCTGTGGGGTTAAAGCCATGAGTAAGCTCTTCTCAGTCAGAAACATGGATAAAAGGGACAGTGGTGAGCACTGCTGCCTCACAGCGCCAGGGACACAGGTTCAATTCCTGCCTCAGGTTGCCATCTGTGTGGAGTCTGCACGTTCTCCCCGTGTCTGCATGGGTTTCCTCCGGGTGCTCGGGTTTCCTCCCACTGTCTGAACCCACGTGCGGGTTAGATCAATTGGCCATGCTGAAATACCCCTTGGTCTCAGGGGGATTAGCAGTGTAAATGTGAGGGGTTACAGGAATAGGGCCTGGGTGGCATTGTGGTCAGTGCAGAGTCAATGGGCCGAATGGTCTCTTTCTGCACTGTAGGGATTCTGTGAGTCCACGTCAGTAATCTGAGTGAGTGTGGCCAAGTGATCAGAATCTGTGGATGTGCTTTCAGTCAGCGAGCTGACAGGTCAACACTCCTGGACTAACACCAGCCTAGTCACAGAGTCCAGCTCACTCAAAGATGCTTTCCAAAAACCTGCATTAAAATCCACCAAGCCTGCTCAACAAGCTGTCGCTACGGCAACCGAGGTGCAATGAAACAAGTAGAAGGCTAAGGATAGGCTGCGCTCATTCAAAGTGGAATGAGCGATGGCCACAATGCCATGTCCACAGGTCACCTGATTAGAGTGTAAGCAGTGACCACTGGCAATGAGCTGTGAGGGTCAGCTGACCCAGTAACCCATGGAACCAATGACAGAATGGTGTGATGGTCAGCTGACTCCCCATCAATAAGAACCTGTTGGGAATTGTGGGGAGCTTGGATTGGCCCAGGGCGAGGCCCCAAGTTTGGAGGAACTTCAGAAATCAGAGAATGGGTTTCACAAAGTCAGACTAAGTTTTGTTTTCTGTTCATTGTCTGCATTTGAAGAGTTTCTTCCGAAAAAAACAAACCTTTCTAATCGGATAGGTTTCCAATCTGCACTCGCTTAAATAGACACAGAGAGGAGAGAGCGAGCAAGCGAGAGAGAGAGAGGAAGGGGAAAAGAGAGCGTGAGCAAGAAAGGAAGGGGAGGAGAGAGAGAGAGAGAGAGAGAGAGAGTGTGTGAGCGAGAGAGGAAGGGGAAGCCAGAGAAACACCTGGGGGAAGGGGAGAGCGGGGAGAGAGACGTGCGGAGGGACAGTTTGCCTACCTGTTGATGGCATGAACGGGTGGGGGAGGTGCACAGGACAGCCTGGCACAGGCATAGTAATCACCAATGGACTCAATAATACTGGCAACAACAGCACTGAGCATGCCTATGACGCCTGCTGCGGAGAAGGTGGGTAAACCCCACTGACCTACAGGAGAGAAGGTAACAGGGAATCAGCAGAAGGACAGGAGTCCGCAATATCGCGCGCGCACACACACACACACATCCAACAGGTTGAGTGTTGGTGTATGAACCAAGCTCAGTTTCCAAGCAGAGGGTATATTCTGTTCAGTGAAACTTTGACACGTTCCCCCAGTGCACCTCAACACACAATTCTCACAACACCAGGTTAAAGTCCAACAGGTTTATTTGGAATCACGAGCTTTCAGAGTGCTGCTCCTTCATCAGGTGAGTGGAGTCGGAGGCAGAACTGCAAGATGATTATAGATTTGACAGAGTCGCCTGATGGAGCAGCACTCTGAAAGCTCGTGATTCCAAATAAACCTGGTGTTGTGAGAATTGTGTGTTAATGTGCATTGGGGGAACATGTTGAAGTCTCACTGTACAGAATATACCCTCTGTTTGGGTGTTGTGAGAACTCTTACTGTGCCCACCCCAGGAAAACACATCACATCAATATAGAAATATTTTGTACAGTGAGAAGTCTCACAACACCAGGTTAAAGCCCAACAGGTTTATTTGGCAGCAGGAGCTTTCGGAGTATTTTGAGATATGACACAATGTTGACAAACACTGGCACGAGATGAAACCTCACTCCCCAGAGCTGCTGGGATTCCCCAACACTTGCTGCTGGTGGTTCAGATTCCAGCATCCGCACTACCTTGCTTTGATTGTTCAGAGGGAAATATTCTCTCCCCAATCCCCCCCATCCAGGTCTCCGTCATGCAAACCCACAATCCAGCGTGGGGCAAGACTGGCTGGGGAGAGAACACTAACGCAGCTTTTAACACTTGACACCAGGCTGACTTACAAGGGTAAGGAACCTTGAACCAGGGAGCCACAGAGAGGACACCTTTCCGTGCGTCCGTGCGGGCGTAGTAGCCATACTGCTGGCTGTCGGCTGGGAATACATCAGTTACGGTGAAAATGAAGCAGAGGAGCCAGGAGACTAAGATGGCAAGGATAATCTGTCGGAGGAAATCGCAGGACATCAGACCCCACAGTGCGACTGCAACACAGCAACATTCCCATTCCCATCTCCCTCCTTCCCGCTTTGCTGTCTGTCTGACCCACCGGAAGCCTCCCTCTTACCAAGTTGGTCTATCCCCATCCCAGCTCCGTTCCTTCTCCGCGTTCCCACTGCTGATTTGACACATGGCAGGACAGTGTGGGGAAGCCCAGGGGACTGGTTTATGGAGGAGAGACTGAGCAGAATCCTCATCGGAGTTCACAAGAATGAGGGGAGATCTTATCGAAATGTGTAAGATTACGAAGGAAGTAGACAAGAGAGAAGCAGGGAAGTTCTTTGCACTGGTGGGTGAAACTGGAACCAGAATAAAAGGGGAAGCAGATTTCGGACTGAGTTGAGGAGGAATTTCTTCACACAAAGGGTTGTGAATCTGTGGAATTCCCTGCCCAGTGAAGCCTCATTGAATGTTTTTCAGGCAAGGATAGATAACTTTTGGAACGGTAAAGGAATTAAGGGTTCTGGTGAGTGGGTGGGAAAGTGGAGCTGAGTCCATGAAAAGATCAGCCATGATCTTATTGAATGGCGGAGCAGGCTCCAGGGGCCAGATGGCCGACTCCTGCTCCTAGTTCTTAGGATCAGGACCAGACTGACATTTCTCTCACTCGCTGCCTGTCCCCTTACAGTAAGGTCCAGGCATCAAACCCCACCACTCCCAAGTTTTGACTCAGGCTGCAGTGCAGTTCTGGGCGGGAATGTCACAGGATCAAAGTGATCCACTTTCCCATCAGGCACTGCAGCTCGTTCGCCACTTTGCCTATTGAGCGAGTACATGGGATCGCAGATCCAAACTCCTGGAAGGAAATAGCAGACCCTCCCTCAGTGTCCTGGTCAAACATCCCACCATTCAACACAGACATGTTGTTCTGTGGAATCGTACTGTGCACAAAGCAGTTACTGCACCTAGAACCATAGAATCCCTACAATGCAGGAGGAGGCCCCTCGGCCCATCAAGCCTATACCGACAACAATCTTACTCTGTCCCTTACCCCCGCCACCCCCCCTGTATTTACCCTGCTAGTCCCCCTGACATTAAGGGTCAATTTAGCGTGGCCAATCCATCTAACTCGCTCATCTTTGGAGTGTGGGAGGAAACCGGAGCACCCGGAGGAAACCCACGCAGATACGGGGAGAACGTGCAAACTCCACACAGACAGTGACCCGAGGCTGGAATCGAACCCAGGTCTCTGGCGCTGTGAGGCAGCAGTGCTAACCACCGTGCCACCTCAGGTATGAGAAGTGACTGCCCTTCAATCTGTGAAGACCGTGGGAATGTTGAGGAGATTCTAGTTGCAGTACTGAGGGGGTGCTGTGTCTCTGGGATGTGAAGTCAGGCTAAGATTTCAGCTCACTCTCTCAGCTGGATGCCAAAAATCCCCTGTTACTAGTTCCAACACAAGGAGGGCGATCCCGGGGTGGCACAGTGATTGGCACCACTGCCTCATCGGGACCTGGGTTCGAGTCCCAGCTTGGGACACTGCAGACTCCGCACAGACAGACAGACAGACAGACATTGTCCCCGTGTGTGCGGGGGTTTCCTCCCGCAGTCTGAAAGATGTGCTGCTGAAGTGCATGGGCCATGCTGAATTCTCCCAGGCGCTGGCAATGTGGCCACCAGGGGATTTTCACACTAACTTGTTTAATGTCAGCTTACCTGTGACACGAATAAAATAAACCTCACAAGACTCTATCCTCCCCACAGCCAGCAGCTACTTACCGGGAACATTTTGAAGAGTTGTAACTTGTAGGCTGTCCATCCCTTTTTGTACTGGTAAATGGGAAGAGGAAGCTTGACATTCCTTGCATACTGAGAGAAAAATAGCACCAAGAATATGGTCCTGGAAAAAAGATGGACATGTGACAATTGGGGTGATATTACTCACACATGCACCTCCCGCAGCTCCTCAGCCCTTCCCCGTGTGTGTGTGTGTGTGTGTGTGTGTGTGTCTGTGTGTGTGTGTCTGTGTGTGTGTGTGTGTGTGAGTGAGTGAGTGAGTGAAGTGGCTGGCACACGTTCAGATCCTGTACATCCCCAGCTGCTGAACCCTCCCCATGACCCTCCTCTCGGACGACCCCATCTTTCACACCGCCCAACGGCTCTGAGCATCACTCTGCAGTGAGCTGACACTGCCGCATCCCAGAGTTGAGTAGCTCAGGCAACCTCCTCACACACCGCGCCCTCGTTCACTGGTGTGCCAGAATCACAGAATCCCGACAGTGCCGTTCGGCCCATCGAGTCTGCACCCAACACAATCCCACCCAGGCCCCATTCCTGTCACCCTGCAGACTTAGCTTGGCTCGTCCCTGTGACACTCGGGGTCAATTTAACACAGCTCATGCAGCGGTCCAACACGTCTTTTGGATTGTGGGAGGAAACCCACACAGACACGGGGAGAATGTGCAGACTCCACACAGACAGTGACCTAAGCTGGGAATTGAACCCAGGTCCCTGGTGCTGTGAGGCAGCAGTGCTAACCACTGTGCTACCCTAATCTACGCCCCCCTAGTTATTGACCCCTCTATGAAGGGTAAAGGTTTCTTCCGATCTACATCACTCATCACCTTGTACACCTCGATGGAGGTCTCTGCTCCAAGAAAAACAATCCCATCCTACCCAGCCTCTCTTCATAGCTGATAGCCTCCATCCCAGGCAGCATCCTGGGTGAATCTCCTCTGCACCCCCTCTCCAGGACAAATCATATCCTTTCTATATTGTGCACACAGTACTCTAGCTGTGGTCTAACCAGTGTTTTATACAGCTCTATCATAACCTTCCTATTCTTGGGCTCAATGCCTCGAGTAATGAAGGCAAATATCCCAGATGCCTTCAGGGACCTTGGGACACACAGCTCCAGCCTCTCTGTACTTCCTCACATCTTACTGTTCATGGTGTATTCCCTTACCTTGTTAGTCCCCCCACCCCCTCCCCAAAATGCATCACCTCACGCTTTTCCCAGTTAAATTCCATTTGCCACATCTGGATCACCCATGTGTATCGTCCAGTAACCCTCCTCTCTATTTACCACACCACCAATTTTCATGTCATGTGCAATCTTACTGATCATGTCCCCACATTCACATCCAGATCATTAACGTACACTCCGAAACGGCAAGGAACCCAGCACGGATCCCTGTGGTACATCAGTGGACACAGACTTCCAGTCACAGAAACAACCTTCCACATCCATAACCCTCTGCCCATGAGCCAGTCTTGGACCCTATTTGCCCAATTGCCCTGGATTCCCCTGAGCTCTTCCCTTGTTGGTCAGTCCCCCATGCGGGGCCTTGTCAAAGGCCTTACTGAATCCATGTGGACGACATCCACTGCACTGCCCTCATCGACAACCTCGGCACCTCTGAGAAACACGCAATCAAATTTGTCGGCCATAATCTCCCCTGATGAAGCCATGCTGACTGTTCTTGATGAAACCTTGCCCCTCCAACTGATGAATCGCCCTGACCCTCAGAATTCGCCTCAGAGGACTGCAGCAGTTGCAGAAGGCAGCTCGTCACTACCTCCTCAAGGGCAATGAGGGACGGGGCATTAAATTCTGGTCTAGTCAGCTCTGCCCACATCCCATGAGAAAGCTGTTAGCTATCCCATCTGTGGCTGGGGTGATGGAATGGTTTGACCGCAGTCTCAGTCTGCATGCACAGACCCAGACTGATGTTGATGGTTTGCAGTGACTGAACAGCTGTCCAGGTGTCCTTGAAACGGGACACCCAGACCTTTGACTCCATGGGCTAACGGGACGGGCAAAGATTTTGCACATACATCGCCAGTGAGCTGACCACTGCGAGGTTGTGTGTGGCCAACTACTTTCCCTCTCATCCCCCCACCCCCATCCCCAATGTTGACCCAGAGGGAACTCTTCCAGTGTAGACAAGTAAAACACAACAAAATTTACTCCAATCAAAGAAAGGGTTTAATAAAGAAACTTCATTACTCCAGACTTGAGGCCTCACCCTGGGCCACTCCAAGTTCCCCACAATTCCCAACAGAAGAAAGAAACTTACAGCACAGGAACAGGCCCTTCGGCCCTCCAAGCCTGCACCGAGCATGCTGCCCAACTGAACTAAAATCCCCTATCTTTTTAGAGACCATATCCCTCTATTCCTATCCTATGCATGTATTTGCCAAGACATCACTTAAGAGTCACTATCGTATCCGCTTCCACTACCTCCCCCAGCGGCGAGTTCCAGGCACTTACCACCCTCTGTAAAAAATCTGCCTCATATATCTCCTTGAAACCTTGCCCCTCGCACCTTAAACATGTGCCCACTGGTAACTGACTCTTCCACCCTGGGAAAAAGCTTCTGACTATCCATTCTGTCCATGCACCTCACAATCTTGTAGATGTCTATCATGTCGCCCCAGTGAGAACAAACCAAGTTTCTCCAACATCTCCTTGTAACTAGTGCCCTCCATACCAGGCAACATGCTGGTAAATCTTTTCTGCACCCTCTCCAAAGCCTCCAGATCCTTCTGGTAGTGTGGCGATCAGAATTGAACACTATATTCCAAATGCAGTCTATCTCAGGTTCTATAAAGCTGCAACATGACTTGCCAATTTTTAAACTCAGTGCCCCGGCTGATGAAGACAAACATGCCGTATGCCTTCCTGACTACCTTCTCCACCTGCATTGTCACTTTCAGAGACCTGTGTTTCTGTACACCCAGGTCCTTCTACCTATCAACACCCTTAAGGGTTCTGCCATTTACTGTATATTCCTGATCTGTATTAGATCTTCCAGAATGCTTTACCTCACAGGTTCTTATTTATACTGAGTTAGCTGGTCATCACATCATTCTGGTTGCATGGTTTCACTGGGTCAGCTGAGCCTTCGAGCTTGGTCACATTACAACAGATCCGATGTTATCACCGGTTACATTCTAACAACCACGATTGGAAACGATTCTCTTCACGGCTGTCTCCACTGATCAGCTGAACTTGCTGGATCAAAGATACCAGCCCACGTACCCACTTCCCCAATTTCTCCCAGCATCAGCAATTCCGACATTCCTGGTCTGCTAATTGTCCCTGTGGTGGAGCCTTGGCACGTTGGGTGGGGTTGCCCCTTCCTCCTCTCTGTTGACTCAGAGTAAACACCATCTCAGCCAGCTGATCTCTCACATGTGGAACCAGCACCAAGTTAGCAAGAGCGAGAGTTCGACTCAGCAGGAAGGAAACATGACAAGGAAGCTCCCTTCTGTCCTCAGCGTGACAGTCAGTATCATCATCAGATCATTTTCATTTCCCCCTGGGAGAAACACAGAAACTGGAAGCAGGAGAAGGCCATTCAGCCCTTCTAGCCTGCTCTGCTATTCATTTTGATCACAGCTCATCATCAATCCTGATTCCTCCCTTTCCCCCCCCCCATATCCCTTGATCCTTTTAACCCCCAAGAGCGATATCTAGAAGCAGGAGGCCATTGTGCCCCTCAAGCCTCCTACGTCATTCTTTCTGGTTGTATCACAGCTTGGTATGGCTCCTGCTCTGCCCAATACCAAAAGGAACTACACACCAACCAACCTCCCATCCATTGGCTCTGTCTACAC
Source organism: Carcharhinus amblyrhynchos (assembly GCF_965287045.1). Taxonomy (NCBI): domain Eukaryota; kingdom Metazoa; phylum Chordata; class Chondrichthyes; order Carcharhiniformes; family Carcharhinidae; genus Carcharhinus; species Carcharhinus amblyrhynchos. The sequence continues at coordinate 17,289,392 of NC_137357.1, forward strand.
TTCGCACTGCCTCAGCAAAGCAGCCGGCATAATTAATGACTCCACGGACATTTTCTCTTCCACCTTCTTCCTTCAGGAAAAGATTGATCAAGCAGACGCAGCATGGATTCGTTAAGGGGAACTTGTGTTTAACACATTTATTGGATTTCCATGAGGATGTGACTAGTGCGGTAGACAGAGGGGAACCAGTGGATGTGGTGTTTTTAGATTTCCAAAAGGCGTTTGATAAGGTGCCTCACAAAAAGTTGCTGTAAAAGGTTAGGGTGCATGGAGTTGGGGGTAAGGTGTTAGCGTGGATAGAGGATTGGTTGTCTAATAGGAGGCAGAGAGTTGGTATCAATGGGTGCTATTCTGCTTGGCGGTTGGTGATGAATGGAGTGCCGCAGGGATCAGTGCTGGGGCCTCAGCTATTTACCATTTATATCGATGATCTGGAGGAGGGGGCTGAGTGTTGGGTGACAAAATTTGCTGATGACACAAAGATGAGTGGAAAAGCAAATTGCGCGGAGGATGTGGAAAGTCTGCAGAGGGATCTGGATAGGCTGAGCGAGTGGGCGAGGACCTGGCAGATGGAGTACAACGTTAGCAAGTGTGAGGTTATCCACTTTGGTAGAAATAATAGTAGGAGGGATTATTATTTAAAGGGTGAAAAGCTGCAGCATGCTACGGTGCAGAGGGACCTGGGGGTCCTTGTGCATGAGTCGCAAAAACCCAGTCTGCAGATGCAGCAGGTGATCAGGAATGCGAATGGGATGCTGGCCTTTATAGCGAGGGGGATAGAATATAAAAGCAGGGAGGTCTTTCAACTGCAACTAGACGACTGTGTGCAGTTTTGGTCGCCGCACTTGTGGAAGGATATTTTGGCCTTCAAGGGAGTACAGAGAAGGTTCACTAGGCTGATACCGGAGATGAGGGGGTTAGCCTTTGAGGAGAGATTGAATAGACTGGGTCTATACTTGTTGGTGTTTAGAAGGATGAGGTAGGGATCTTATAGAAACGTATAAGAAAATGAAGGGGATGGATAGGGTAGAGGTCAAGAGATTCTTCCCGCTTAGAAACGATAGCAGAACGAGAGGGCACAAACTCACAATAAGGAGGGGGGCAGTTTAGATCAGAGTCGAGGAGAAACTTCTTCACTCAAAGGGTGGTGAATCTCTGAAATTCTCTGCCCGTTGAAGTGGTGGAGGCTACCGCGCTGAATGTATTTAAGTCACGGGTAGATAGGTTTCTGATGGACAGGGGAATTAAGGGTTATGGGGAGAAAGCGGGAAAGTGGAACTGATCCACTTCAGATCAACCATGATCTTATTGAATGGCGGGGCAGGCTCGAAGGGCTAGATGGCCGACTCCTGCTCCTATTTCTTATACAAAAGTCTGGGGTCATGTACCAACTGACTCAAAACAGCTTCTTCCCTGCTGCTATCATCCTTTTGAATGGATTTACCTCGCATTAAGTTGATCTTTCTCTACTCCCTAGCTATGACTGTAACACTACATTCTGCACCATCTCCTTTCCTTCTTTATGAACGGTATGCTCTGTCTGTATAGCACGCAAGAAACAATATTTTTATGTACTGTATGTTAATACATGTGGCAATAATAAATCAAATCAAATGATAAGTTAATAGCTGATTTGATTGTGACATTAACCCTATTTTCCTGCCCACATGCCCCTATAACCCTGGACTACCTTTTTGATCAGAAATCAAACTCTCCCTTGATTGATGACCCCGTCCCCGCTGCTCTCTGGGGAACTCAAGTCCAAAGGCCAACAACGCTTTTCTGAATCTCCTCCTCAACTCCACCTTGAACAAGTTGCCCTTTTATTGTGTGAAACTGTCCTGCCACATTCTACATTCCCCCCCAATCAGAGGATACATCCTTTCAGCATCTATCCTCCCCCTCAGAATAAGGTCACCTCTCATTCTCCTCATCTCTGAGGAGTGTGGACCCAACCTGCTCAACCTCTCCTCATATTGCAGGAATCAACTCACTGAATCTTCTCTGCATGACATCCAATGCAAATTATTGTAATCCAGGTCAGGGCTCCAAGTGTTTGAAAAAGCCCGCCTGGATCATAAGTTTTAAAATTTGAATTTGGCTCCAGTGGGCATGAGATAGTTCACTTCAGGTCTGATTCAAGTGACCCACTAGGGAGCTTTTATCAAACAAAGTTTACTAAAGAATATAGTTAACATGCATGGAAAGAAAACTAGCAATAACTTTTTACCAATTACAAACAAAACAACAACAATGATGATGTTGAATAACCTTTACCAGCTAAACACCGTTCCAATCCAACAAATCCCATCACCAAAACCCTTGCCACAAGTTTAACACAGCAAATACGACTGTTCATGGGATGCTGGAACTTGAGTTGGAGAATTCAAACTCTGCCTTCCCAGCCTTGTAACTTCTAGCAGCCCTTTGTGTATACCGAGAATAGTTTGCCAAAACGCCAGGGGGAGAGGGGAGGGAGAGAGAGAGAGAGAGAGAGAAAGAGAAAGACTGACTCTCAGCAATTCAATGAACAATAGCAGAGATTCTCCATCCAGGAAGGCCAGGAACCTTGCTTCCTGCTAACAGTAGAATTCCCAAAACCAGGGAGACAGAAAGAGAGAGAAAAACACTCTCTCTGTCTGATGTCCACCCTCTTCCTAAGCAAAAACTGAAAATGAACCCTTGGATTTTTCTGGGGAGGATCCACCTAACTTTGACTTGTCATCCATCTTTCCTCCCACAATGCAAGGTTATAAAACAATCTCAGAAAGTCCTGCAGGCCCCAGAGTAAACATCAACAAAACCCCATTTGAGCCACTGAAGCAGCAATAAGGCCTTCTAGCCAGACAGCCAGTGCCACAATGAAACCAAGGCTAGCTCACAGACTGCAGAGAACATGATCCAAAAAATACATTTCTGACAGTTACACTAGCATCACAAAGTATTTACCTCCTCACGTAAAGACTCCCAAACTGTGCGCAGGATTCCAGTTGTGTTTCAGTAATCCCTGTACAGTTGCAACAAGGCTTCCTATTTTTATGCTCCATCCACCTGGCCACAAAAGCCAACAGTCCAGATGGCTTCTTCTGCCCTGTGGGACCTGCATCCTAACATTTTGTAATCCCCAAATCCCAGTGTACTGACACATTCAATGGTCTGTTTATTTAAATAATGTTGTTTTCTCAACCTCTTACAGCTGAAGTTGACAACCACCTACTTTCCCACATGAATTCCATTAGAAAAAACTTTGCCCACGCATTTAACCCATCGATACCCTCCTCAAAACTGGCTTTCGCACCAATGGACTGAAGTGGCACAGAGGTTAGCACTGCTGCCTCACAGCGCAAGGGACCCGGGTTCAACTCCCGGCTTGGGTCACTGCTGTGCAGAGTCCGCATGTTCTTCCCATGTCTGTGCGGGTTTCCTCCTGGTGCTCTGGTTCCCTCCCACAGTCGAAAAGACGTGCTAGTTAGGTGCGTTGGCCATGCTAAATCCTTCCTCGGTGTACCTGAACAGGCGCCAGAGTGTGGTGACTGGGGGATTTTCACAGGAACTTCATTGCAGTGTTGACGTAAGCCAACTTGTGACACAAATAAATCAACTTAAATGTTTCGGGTTATGGGAATAGGGTGGTGCGTGGGCTTGCGTAAGATGCTCTGTCAGAGAGCTGGCACAGGCTCGATGGGCCAAATGGTCTCCTTCTACACTGGAGGAATTCTGTGATCCTGTCCCCATATTGTCACCAAATCAGACTCCAATACAGTTGGCCCCTTCATCCAAGTCATTCATGTGTTTGGTAAATAGATGAGGCCCCAGCACTGCAGCACTCCATATGCTACAGTTTGCCAATCTTGAAGTAACCCAGCAGTCATCAGGTACAGCGCGGCATTCCAATCCTGCTCAGAGATGTTAACATTTAAAGAAAAAATCCAAACTTTCAGTCTCTAAACAAAAATAAACTTTCCGGTCTACCAGAAGCTAATGAAACAAAGTCACCACATCACTTGATTCCAACTTGTGCTATAGCTCAATTTGCAACTCCCCACCCCACCTCCCCGCCAACGCAACAAGAATTCCCTTACATGTCAGAAGTTTCACGATTGATTTATTCTTCCTGGGACCAAAGGTGTGCCACAGCCCTCTTGAATTCACTTTAATCCTGCTCAGTCTTCCAGCTATTCCTTTGAAGTCAGATTCTGTGTGGGCCCTTGCTGGCTAGCTCCATCTTTGCTTAACCGTTTTGACAAGTGTGGGTGCCATCGCTCCTTCCTCGAGGGCTGGTAGCGGATGTCCATCTCACAGGTTCCCAAGCCAACCCTGCTGACCACTTTCTGCTGCAAGGTTCTGTGAGGAACACTGCAGACTCGCTGCAAAAGCAAGAGTAAATCTCTTTTCTCCCCCCTCATGAAATCCAAAATTAAATTGAGCCACGGCTGGATCGCAGGTAGCGAACAATCAAAGTGACTGTTTGCTTCGCTCGACCAAAGGCCTCAGCGACAGACATTTCCTTTGGCCTTCCCCAGGCCCTGACCAGCGGCGAGCAAAACACAAGACCAAAGCGACAACTGCCTCGTTGTGCTGCCAAACTCAGTGGCCCATTTCCTTCATCAAACACACCCACACCTAAATAAAGGCTCTGCTCTGAATCGCTATCACCGTGGCAACATGGTAAGCTCTGGGATGGCTCCAACCGAACGGCAAACTGATTTGCTGACCTTCAGTCAGACCTGGATCTGGGACATCTTTTGGTTGTTGTCCTCTCTCAACATTCCCCTGGCTCCACGTTCCAAGCTTAGACAGGGATCACCGATTGGCCACCCCTCTTCAGCAAAACCATCCCGGGCTTGTTTGAATGTCATTTACATCAGATTTGTTTCTGCAGTTTGTGATCAGGTTCACCCATTTCTCCACAGCTGAAAGCTCTAAATTCTGGGAAGTAGACTTGCCATTGTGAACCCCATTGCCTCGCTCCCCCCCCCTCACTGCCTCAGTACACCTCCTGTGTGCCATGCCAAAAAGCCAAGGGAAAAATGAAAAGCAGCCGCACTTACAGCATTGCGATCCCCCAGTGCTTCCCGGCTCGTTCGCCTGCTGCCTGGTAACCGGAGAGACCAATCAGAGCCACCGTTGGAGTGATGGTCAACGGGCCAATGTAGCTCAGCAGCACTCCAGGTAGGCCCAGGAAACCAATCACAATCTCAATGATTGAAGACAAGATGATCGCCCCCTGGATCTGGTGGAGAAGAAAAGGTGAGAGTCACTGCACGGATCCGTCACGTTTCTGTCTTTAAACTCACAACACAGAGGCATCACCAAGCTCCAGGAGCAACACGGGGGCCAACAGAGATGTCCAGCAAGACAAGGACATCTTGCAACAAGCTGGACGGAGGCACCTGGGAATAAATGGACCCAAACGGACACTTCCCTCCTGGCCCCGAGGGGCCAGACACGCTTCCCAAAAGCCAAGGGTGGGCCAAGTGGCCTCCCATCTGTGCTGGAGGCACCTGGTCGTCCAGAGATCTCGGTCTCTGGGTTCAGAGTTTGTTCCACTCTGCTGCACTTTGGGATCGTCCCGTCGCAGCGTCCACTCCCAACGCGATCTGCAGACTTCATCCGCAGAGTCAAAGCAGAGATCGGACCGAACGACAGGGTTAAAAATGATCCTCCTCCTCCCGCCCGCCCATTCGTCTCCAGGGAGCCCTGTGCAGGTTGAACACTGTCCAGGTGACCGCCACCCTGCTCCAGAGCAAACCAGCCGGTGGATACTGCATTATAAAAGCATCGAGCTCGGCACCGCAATCTCTCCACTGGTACAATCTGTATCACCGAGTCTCGCTGCTTAAACACGCAATCTGTTAAAGAGTTCATGCCAAGTGTGTTAAAAGAATTAGCATCTTTCAAATATATCAAACTCAAATGGCTGTGGCTCGGGGGGGGAAAGGAGCAGGCTGAGGGGGTCACATTGGAGCGTTTAAATGCAATAGCTTGTGATGAAGCCCATTCAAACCCTGTCCAGTGTAAGCTACACTCTTCTGTCCGCTTGCAGAGTCACCCACAGAAGTGTTGAAACTTCACTGCCCGTCTCCAGTCTCTCTCGCGCTGCACAGTCCTGGTTTACCCTGCGTCACAGTCTGTGGAAACTCACGGCAAGAAAACACAGCTCCTAGCAGGCATCAACCGGGGCGGGGTAGCATCACCGTTCCCCTCCCGAGTCACCAGGTTGGAGAGATCAAGCCTTACTCCAGGGTCTCACTTCAGCTGGCACTCCCAGTGCAGGACAGTGAGGGTGCCGCACTGTTGGAAGTGCCGTCTTTCAGAGGGATGCTTGGGGCCCCACCTGCTCTCCGACGTAGACCTATAAGATGCCACCATTCCAACCGATTACCCAGGGCTTTCGTCACGAGGGTTCGTGGGAGCTTGCTATGCACAAATTGGGTCCCACATTTCCAATGTCATCACAGTGACTGCACTCTTAAAACAAAATCAAACTCAGAGGTTGCAATGTAGGGTGTTGGAGAGATGGAGGTCCAGCAGTAATCACTGGACTCAAGTCAATCCTTCAGGAAAGGTACAAGACACACTGCAGGCTTGTACCATGGCAAACCAGAGTCACAACCCACTATCTGCATCTCTGCCCCAGGTTGTTGAAGGATGCTGAAGCCTTGAACTTTTTTTCTTAAATGACCCAGGAGCTTGAGGGACCTGTAGTAGGTTTCTCGGTGCTTAGACCCCAGAAGAGAACACACAACCTGGGACAGAGACACAGCGAACAGATTGTGACTCTTGCTTGCAATGGCCACCGGGGAAGATATTCTCACCAGCTGGACAACTCGGAGATCCCCAGGTCCTACCAGCCGAAAGACAGTGATAACATTTCAGTCCATCTCTCACAGGAGCTCAGTCAAAAGGCCCCTGTCTGTGGGACTGGCTCAGGTGAGGAGGTCCAACTCAAACAAAGATTTACCCTCGTGGAACTTTACCTCTTGGATCCTGGGGTGCCAAATATGTGATGTGTCCATCATTTCTGAGCTATTTGTAAGAGATATATCTAAAAGAAAAGCAGATGTGTAAAATACAGACATAGTCAAAAATAACTGCAGTCAAATGGAGGGTGTGTGTGAGATAACTGAAGGAGCTTCCTGCACCCTGCCATGGAGATAGTTTGCATCCCAGACAAGGAGTCCCTGCGACCTCTGACCCTCACCTTCGCCCTCCCTCCCTCCCCCCCCCCCACTACAATGGGGATGGTCACGCAGTTGGTTCCCAAGTTACTGATCCAGTCTCCAATTGGAGAGTTTGACCGTGTTCAATGCAAAGCCTCGTGGACCTGCAGACTTAACACAAATGTTTCTCAGCAACCCCAAAGTATCTGGGCCCAAACGTGGCCTCTCCGCTGACAGCTGAGGCAGCACAAGCCCTTGGCATTGTGCCATCTGGGCAACGTGTCTGCATCTGCAACATCAGCAGGGGTGCCAACTTTGCTGACAGTGGATAGGACGGTGAGGGGGACTCTAGCAATGTCCGAGGAAAGAATGTTCCCAATGTGGGGAATGTTGAACTCCGACTTGATTGGAAATCTACGTACGTGTGCGTGTGTGTGTGTGTGTGTGTGTGTGTGTGTGTGTGTGTGTGTGTACCTGTACATCTTTGGTGTGTACGTGCAGGAGAATAAGGTAATAAGTGGACAAGAGATAAAACACAATCCTTCCTTGCTAAGATGCTAGATTGAACAATGTTTTAAACAGTGAGACATTACAGAGTTACACTGAGGAAGGGAACACACAACACGAGCCTCCAGCAGTGGCTCAGGAGTACGCAACTTGAAAGTTGATGAAAAGAGACACATGGTCAAAGCTTTCCGGCTTGCATTCAACAGGACAAACACAAGAATACCAAATTTCTAACCATTTCAACTGATACAACAGGTGAAAAGGGAGATGGTTGGTTTGCCAAGCCGACCCTCGACTAGCTGGAGCGTTCCCCTGGAGAAATCAACAATACGCTCCTCAAGCTCCTGAGAAAAGTTCAAGGATTCAGCATACTTCAATAACATTGTAGCTTGCTGAGAGAAAAGCCTTGCATGGATTCTGGAATTTCCCAGGAGCCTGGAGTTGTCCATTGCTTTCTCCATGATCTGGCCAATCAGAGTCAACATGCCAACCAATGAGCTCCCTTTCCTCCTGAATGGTCGCGACTGTTTGAAATTTGGTATTCCTGTGTTTGTCCTGAATGAGTGCGAGGGTGAGAATTTCAGCCACATGTCCCACTCTGCCCTCCGAATGTGTGGCGTTGAGCTTTCTACATCACCAGGGCTGACCTGCCCAGTCTTTTCCGACTTCCAGGCACCAGTCTTCTGGAGGTTGGGAAGATTGTGGGATGGTGGGAATGCTGACCCACCGAGGGTCTTTCCCAGCTAAGGCATGGGAATGTCTCGGGATAAAGCGAAGATGATTGGCATGTGTCCACACTCTCCATGTAGATACAAGGTCAATGGCTGTGTCACTGTAAAACTAGGCCAATGCAAAACAGACACCACAGGAAAAGAGGCTTCGCCATGTGTTTAAAATTGTAAAGTTTATTCATTGCGTAACATTGCAATGAAGTTGCTGTGAAAGTCCTCTAGTCGCCACACTCTGGCGCCTGTTCGGGTACACGGAGGGAAAATTGAGCACGGCCAATACACCTAACCAGCACATCCTTCCGACTGTGGATGGAAACCCATACAAACACGGGGAGAATGTACAAACTCCACACAGACTGTCACTCAAGCCAGGAATCAAACCTGGGTCGCTGGCACTGAGAGGCAGCAGCACGATCCACTGTGCCACTCAGTGTGCAGCAGATAAACAAGGATTATTTCACAGCTCAACCAAAGACCTGGAATCTATCAACTTGAGCAGAGACACAAAGCACTTTTTTTTGTTAAAAAAAACACATACCAGCTTCCAATTCTGAGATTAGCTCATGACCCTTCATCAATTCTCAATGCCAATCAGAAGAAACGTCCCAGAAATTGCTTGTATTTTTCACGCTAATTCAATGATGCGAAATGGTCTATGAATTCCCTATTCAAACAACACCTGGAGTGCACAAACTCGTTTTGTTTGATCAGAATTGGCAAACACTGCGTCAACGCATCTCACAACGCCAATATCACACCCAGAAGTTCCCAGAAACAGCAGCTATTTGCCCAGTTTAGAATCACAGAATCCCGACAGTGCAGCCGGAGGCCATTCGGCCCATCAAGTCTGAACTGACAATCATCTCACCCAGGCCCTATTCCCATAAACCTACCCCGCTAATCCCTTTCATCGCCACATCCCGGGACGCCAAGGGGCAATTCAGCATGGCCAATGCACTTGACCCACACATCTTTGGTGCAGGAGGAAACCGGAGCAGCCAGAGGAAACCCACGCAGACACAGGGAGAATGTGCCAACTCCAGGCAGATGGTGACCGTAGCAGGGAATTGAACCCAGGTCCCCGTGAAGGGCTGCCACCCTTTATCAAGTTAATAAACCCAAATGTGGGACAGACAATAAATGTTGACCTGGCCAATCACTGTCTCCAGAACAGGGAAGCTGTATAAAAATGCAGCTCGATTCCCCACCCATGCGATTGAGAAGTCTCCCTCACTTTCAATCTGCCTTCCCAATCAGACATCCTTTGTCAGTGAGTTCCTCCACTTCACTGTTTCAGCGCACCACCAGACACCCCAGAAAGATTGACTCATCCAACAGGAACACTCGCAGCCACAAGGCCGCTCCTTCACAGTGTCCCCCCCGACAGATGCCAACCAGGCTTTGGCAAGCTGGAACCGAGGAGATGGTTGTGTCGTCACAATGTTTAACGCGTGAACCCCACTCAGCGACATCTAGCTGCTCCGGAGTTCCAGAGCTACTCCACGTGACTGAGCGAGTCACTCAACTGTCAAACACCACCCACTGAGATGCTTCAGTCTGTAAAGAACATCCCTCAGAGAGAGGGATACGTCTCTAACACCTTTCAGCCACTGGCAGAACCCCCACAACACCAGGTTAAAGTCCAACAGGTTTATTAGGAATCACGAGCTTTCGGAGCGCCGCTCCTTCATCGGGTGATGTGGACTTTAACCTGGACTTCTTACTGAGCCCACCCCAGTCCAACACTGGCATCTCCACATCAACACACGCACCACATTCTCATGGCCTGGGTCCAGTTTGTATGAGCGATGTGCTTACTGTAACAATCCCAATGCGGACAGCTCCATCCTGACCCCACACACACAGCCTGTTCCTTGAAGACTGGAGCAGCTAACCGATGAATAATTAAGATGGGATAATGATAACTGGGCCTGTGAGCTCATGGCAAATATTTGCATGTGAATTATTCACGTGAAGAGGAAGCCTCCAGGTACATATCAGGCGCTGTGCGGGCATTGGTTACGACTGCCGCTATCCCATGGTAACCGCACAGATCGGATGGCGTGCACAGTCATCCCCAACCAGTCACAATTACCGCTCCACAGCCCATAATTATCAACGGGTTCGTCACGGCAACGGGCCAGCGGAACCCAGCCGGACCCTGGTTGAATGGGAAAGGGGGAAATCTGACAGTCTGAGGAACACAGAGAAGGAGTTTGGTGTCTTGGTTGTGAGTGCACATCGGGGGAAAGTTTAGCTCTGTTGGCTGGACGGTTGGTTAGTGATGCAGAACGACACAAACATCCAGGGTTCGATTCCCGTCCCAGCTGAGGTTATCCGTGAGGGCCCCGCCTTCTGAACCTCGCCCCTTGCCTGAGGTGGGGTGGTCCTGAGGTCAAAGGGGAGATAATGGATCATGGTGACTGTACCTAACACTTCTAACAAGCCTGGGAAATCTCGTAGCTGCTCCACCGGGCGGTTGCTGTGTCTGGGGAATTGCTGCCAGAATCCCAGCTTTTTGGGAAGTGGTCTCGGTGCTGTCCCCTCAGCACTGGGGAGATATCTGCAGAGTGCCTTACCTCCCGCAGTGCTGCAGCAAGTATCTCCCAGCCAAACCACAGCGTGGGATAACACTACTCTCAGTAACACACCAGTATCAGTGGTTTCCATTGCACAGCACTGCTGGAGACAGAGCGCCAGAACCCCATCAATCCCAGGTCTGTACGCGCGGGAGGAGCGAGCGAATGCCTGAGGAGAGAACGAGCGAGCACGCACCCTCTTCTGCGGGAGGGAAAGAACCCCATCAATCCCATGCACGCTGGCACACTGAGTGGATAAAGGGAAGTGGGAGAGAGCGTGATAAAAGAAGAGAATTTCTTTCCCTGTTTAGCTGTCACAGGTACACTGCGGAGGTTGAAACAAGGACACTGCCAATGTGAAACCTCTCCAACGCCTAGTTTGAGGTACCTGGATGGAAGTGTGAGAATGAAAGCTTTGACTATGACACTCAGGTTTGGATTAACTCCTCGTGCTCTCAAGGAGCTGGACAGAGTCTCGAACCAACAAGTTAGACCTCAGGGAGGAGGCCTGTGCCAGAACTGCGGGCGGTACATTGGCCCCGTGGGTATTCTGGCCTTACCAAGTCTCGCCATGAGAACAGAAGAGCTTTCTTACCTGAATTATTGCATTTCCATTTCTCCAAGGACAGGATGGCTCGAGCAGGGGCCAGGAACGCGAAGGCACTGGCCTGAAACAGGGGTAACCTGCGGGGAACACAGACTGTTAACACCTCCTTCCTCCCCGCATCCCACACCAGGACTCCCCAGCCAAGGGGGAAGCTGGCTCCTTTCATCATTTGTTGAGGGGATGAGTGGCTGGGCCCGCATTTGTTGCCCATTCTGAATTGCCCCTTGAACTGAGTGGTTTGCTAGGCCATTTCAGAAGACCCCACGTTGCTGTGGCTCTGGAGTCACGTGTAGGCCAGACCGGGTAAGGACAGCAGATTTCCTTCCCTGAAGGGACATTAGTGAACCAGATGGGTTTTTCCGACAATCGACAACGGATTCACGGTCAGCAGTAGATTCTCAACTCCAGATTTTCATTTTTATTCATTTGTGGGACAGAGAATCGTAAACTCCAATCGCGTAGAAGGAGGCCATTCGGCCCATCGAATCTGCGCCAACCACAATCCCACCAAGCCCCTACCCCCAAAATCCCATACATTTACCCTAGCTATTCCCCCTAAAGCTAATGGGAAATTTAGCCTGGCCAATCCACCTAACCCACACATCTGTGGGATCAAACCGGAGCAGCCGGAGGAAAACCCACACAGACATGGGGAGAGAACGTGCCAACTCCAAACAGACAGCAACCCAAGCCAGGAATCGAACCTGAGTCCCTGACACTGTGAGGCAGCAGTGCTAACCACTGTGCCACCGTATGGGCATTGCCAGCTGGCCAGCGTTTATGACCCATCCCCAGTTGTCCTTGAGATAGGTGGGGGTGAGCTGCCTTCTTGAATCGCGGCAGTCCACGTGCCGTGGCCCACTGCTGTGGTGACAGTGAGTGGTATCGGAAGACTGCGGGAAGCGGGAATCGGTCTGGGAGCAGCAGATACCCTCATATACTCACATAAGAACGTAAGAAATAGGAGCAGGAGTAGGCCATCCAGCCCTTCGAGCCTGCCCCGCCATTCAATAAGATCATGGCTGATCTGTCGTGGCTCAGTTCCACTTTCCCGCCCTCTCCCCATAACCCTTAATCCCCTCTCTTATCAAAAACCCATCAACCCGCGTCTTAAAAATATTTAGCGAGGCAGCCTCCACCACTTCAACGGGCAGAGAATTCCAGAGATTCACCACCCTTTGAGTGAAGAAGTTCCTCCTCAACTCCGTTCTAAACCGCCCCCCCTTTATCTTGAGGCTGTGCCCCCTAGTCCTACTATCCTTTCTGAGCGGGAAGAGTCTCTCCACCTCTATCCTATCCATCCCATTCATCATCTTATACGTCTCAATGAGATCTCCCCTCATTCTTCGAAACTCTAACGAGTACAAGCCTAGTTTATTCAGCCTCTCCTCATAGCTCAACCCCCTCAACTCCGGCATCAGCCTAGTAAACCTCCTCTGCACTCCCTCCAAGGCCAAAATATCCTTGCGTAAGTTCGGCGCCCAAAACTGCACACAGTACTCCAGCTGCGGCCTCACCAATGCCCTATACAGCCGCAGCAAGACCTCCCTACTTTTATATTCAATCCCCTTCGCTATGAAGGCCAGCATCCCATTCGCCTTCCTGACCACCTGCTGCACCTGCAGGCTGGGTTTTTGCGACTCATGCACAAGGACCCCCAGGTCCCTCTGCACCGTCGCCTGCTGCATCATCAACAACATGGTCAGGGGACGGGGATAGAAAACAGAAATTGGTTCATCAGTTTAGACAGGGACTGAGACGAAGCATGCTCCGATACACCAGAACCACAGCTGTATTGACTCAGTCAAAGGTTGACATTTGCGAGGAGATTGACTCTTACACAAGGCCTGACTCCTGTCATCTGTTCCTGACCCAGAGACAAGCAGCTCCAAGTTTAATCAGCTGCTTGCAGTTTCAGAGAATAGAATCAATCCAGTGCACGAGGCAGCCATTCAGCCCATTGAACCTGCACTAGCTGCAATCCCACCCAGGGTCTCTCCCCGTAACCCTATGTATTTACTCCCCTAATCCTGCTGACACTATGGGACAAGTTTGTCTGCCCAATCCGCCGAACCCGCACATCTTTGGAGTGTGGCAGGAAACCCACGCAGACACGGGGAGAACGTGCAAACGCCACACAGACAGCGACCCAAGCCGGGAATCGAACCCAGGCCACTGGCGCCGAGAGGCAGCAGTGATAACCACTATGCCACCGTGCTGCTGCTGCTGCTCTCTCTTCCCCTCCCCCCTCCCCCCCCACTGCCAAATTTGGGTTTCTATTCACCAGGACCATGAAGGATAACATTGATCTGTACACATCTGGGCAGGCCAAGGATAGGGAGGATTAACAGAGAAATCCAAGCTTCAGAATTGCTGCTTCCTTCTGAAAAGTCCCAGTCTTGCAACATTCAGAGAAACTGAGTGTTGAGAATCTGAAATATTTTAAATTGAGCAATCTGGATGACCCGGATTACAGGCTGTCCTGGAAAACTAATTTCCCGTTATATTTGATTGCTTATTTTAGACACACTCCTGACCTGGAATGCATTGTCTGAGAGGGTGGGTTAGGGTGAGTGGAAGCAGTCTCGATTACGACATGCCAGCGGCAATGAGATAGATAGCTGGGGAAGGCAGGTGCAAGCTGCATTGGATAGATCTTCCCAAGAGACAGCAGGGCCACAAATGGGCCGAATAATCTCCTCCTCTCCATGTTATCCTACCAGGCATTGCCTGGAATCACACATGCAAAAGCAAATTCTCTGGACAGTTCACCCCAGGTCTCAGTGCAGGTTCTCCACTGCTCTCCAACGTCACAAAGATAGAGAGATATGTAGCATGGCCAATCCAGCACACCTCTAGACTTCCTTTAATCTTTATCCCTGGAAGGACATGTCATTCACTGAAGGCGGGATCATTTTGGACAGAGTACGCAGCCTTGTTGTGCCCCTCCCCTCACTTCAAACATGTCCGATTGGCCATCCCCTTTCACTTGATGCTCAGTATTTGGCTCCTGGATCAATCTCACATCTTGACCTTTCCCAGCACCCTGTTTCAAAGCAAACCGCTCTGGCCAAATTACCGTTTGGTCATCCCGGCCTTGTCACACAGCCTGGGACATTCCTGGAAGGCGCTACATCAATGTGGGCTCACAACTGTGAGAGGTGCAGGCCCAGGAGGGGGTGGAAACCATGTGTCCAGTGCTCCTCCTGTTTAAGGTGCCTCGCCCTGCGCCCACGCCCTCTCCCCCCACTCCAACTCCCTGCTGCCCTCTTGGCTCTGACTCTGAACCAACAAAAGGGAGCCACCCATCTGCCTGAACAATTCTTTCACTTGGAAAGGTTCCAGATGGATTGACCTGAGTCCAACTCGCAGCTTAACACTGCTCTTACACAAAGACTATCTCAGCTCGCCACCACCTTCTCAAGGACAATTCAGGATGGGCAGTAAATACTGTCCCTGCCAGTGATACCCACGCCACACAACGCAACATACAATGGCAATGGTTGTGAAGGGGTCTTTCCTCCACCTTGTTCTGCGGCAGTGATCAAATAAATACCTGCATCCTAATGTGCTCTGAAGCAGCGTCGTCAACCCCACGCAGAAGAAGATGGTTCCTATCAGCTGGCTGGTGGCCCACTGGTCAAAGCCAACACACATGGCGTCCACCAGCAAGAAGGGCACAGCAATGGTGCCACTGAAACAGGTCAGATAGTGCTGGAAAGAAAAGGCCAGTGTTAGTGAGTACTGAGACAGCGCACCGAGCCACACGGCTCATTCCTTCCACCAAAATTCACTCACACACGTGGCGCGCGCACACCCCCCCCACCACCCCGTGCGCACTCCCCCGCTGCGATGGCAGGGTACCTTTAAAGAGGTTTATTTTACAATCACGGTCACAGCTTTGGGTGATATCATTGCTGGACGGAGGGGAATATAAAAACTGTGGGTTGGTCAAGCGACCCGAAGTTTCTCAGCTTCCAGTTCCGTTTTGGCTGCAGTGTTTGACGCAGTCTGAGAAGCAAGCTGGAAAAGTCATCTCTTCCTCTCTCCGTTTTGGTTCAAACATTTTACTGACCAAAAGAAAGGCTAGTTGCTGTGCCGCAGCGAAGAATCTGCGCTTTGGGGATAGGGGCTGGGTGGGATTGTCAACAATTCAGACTCGATCAATCCCTCCTTCTGCACTCAGGGATTCTATGGATGTCTAGAGACGCGTCTCCGGTTGGGATACTTTATCCCATCAGCCCATTCCACCCCCCCGCACCTTCCCTCCAAGCAGGCATGCCTCACAGGGAGGGAAGAAGTGGAGCAAGGTTAGACCATGTGGCTCACTCCATTCCAATTCACGCCTTCAACCAACTTGCGCCACTATTTAACCAGACCATTTTATATCTCAGCCTCACTTCCCTCTCAGCCCTGATTGACCGAGTATCCCGGAACACCTCCATCTGAGTCTTCAATAAACAAGCAGTCTGTTAGAAAGATTCTGTACCCTCTGACATTTCTCATCATCTCAGACCCAAGTGATGGCCCCTTTACCCTGAGACTATGCCCCCGAGGAACCGG
This sequence comes from Carcharhinus amblyrhynchos, assembly GCF_965287045.1. Taxonomy (NCBI): domain Eukaryota; kingdom Metazoa; phylum Chordata; class Chondrichthyes; order Carcharhiniformes; family Carcharhinidae; genus Carcharhinus; species Carcharhinus amblyrhynchos. Next base: position 17,305,542 of record NC_137357.1, read on the forward strand.
CCATGGGCGCCAGTCCTTGGCCAACGTTGATGGATGCAGAATTCCTCTTCCAATGCTCCACCTGGAGTTTGAAACAGGGTTCTTTAAATCCACTCCAGAACCAAGTTCAAGTTTTTTCATTTGTGTCACAAGTCAGCTTACATGAACACTGCAATGAAGTTACTGTGAAAATGCCCCAGTCGCCACACTCTGGCGCCTTTTTGGGTTACACTGAGGGAGAATTTAGCACGGCCAACGTACCTAACCAGCACGTCTTTTCGGACTGTGGGAGGAAACCGGAGCACCCAGAGGAAACCCGTGCAGACACGGGAGAACGTGCAGATTCTGCACAGACAGTGACCCAAGGCCAGGAATTGAACCTGGGTCCCTGGAGCTGAGGGGCTCCAGTGCTGACCACCGTGCCACCCTGGGAAGCCACCTCACGGCCAGGACTGAGCGTCAGTCTGCAGATTAGCGAGGAGGAGAAAGGAGACAATATAATGAAGAGATTGAGCGGGAGAGCGCATTAGGTGAATGAGTTCCTTGGCTTGTTCCACAGTACATCAGCCCAGCGATTACTGCATTTGATTAAACAGGAAAGGGGCTCACTCTCCACTGTTAATGATAGAGTTCAGACACTGTCGGAAGTTTATTCGTACACGGCTCACTATAATTAACCCAGATTACTGGGCTGGCTTATCACAGCAAGATCAGCGGCTTGTGCAGTGTGGGAGGACATTTCCAGCACTCATCAACCCCACTCTACGTCACAGAATGTTCCTCAGTGCAACGGAGAGACTCCTAACTCCGGCTCAGCCCCCACAGGGAATGGGGTTGCTGAGGAAAACACATTCCCACCTCAGGCCTTGGGAAAAGGAGAATGCTTGGAAAACATCCCTTCAGAGTTAAATCACAGAATCCCGACAATGCAGAGAAGGCCAATCGGCCCATCGAGTTTGTACCGACTACAATCCCAGCCAGGCCCTAACCCCATCGCCCCACACATTTACCCTGCTAAACCTCTTGACATGAGGGTTAATTTAGCACAGCCAATCAACCGAACCCACACTTCTTTGGAGTGTGGGAGGAAACCGGAGCACCCGGAGGAAACCCACGCAGGCACGGGGAGAACACGCAAACTGCACACAGACAGTGACCCGAGGCCGGGAATCGAACCCGGGTCCCTGGGGGCGTGAGGCAGCAGTGCTAACCCACTGTGTCGCCCTGGAGCAGGAACACCGGCTGCTCCCGGAGTGAAATATGAAAAAAAGAGAGAGAGGTTGTGGAGATGGCGAGGAACGTGGTTTCAGATCTGAGCAAGACTGCTGACCCACAAGATGATCCTCTTATCTCGGATACTCTGCAGTGGCTGTGTGTACGGAGAGCATTTCCAATGGGATTGGATTGCTTATTCAGCCTTTTGAGGTTACACATTAAAGCAGATTGATACAGCCGCCTTGTTAATGATAAACAGGAGAACACTCAGCAGTCACCTCCCTGACTCCTTCATTTCAGCCAGACTGCCTTTCTACTCAGTAAAGATTGCTTTCTTTCCCCTTTCGCCCCTCTTTAACAATGATGCCGCCTTGACGAGTCTCGTTTGAACTCCACCACCCCCCCCCACCCGCCAAAACCCCGACCACCCCCCCCCCCACCTCCCCCTTCAGTGACGGCTGGCGCACGCACTTTCAATGACGAACCACCGATTCTCTCTGCGATTTTAAACAATATTTAATCACTCATTGCCGTCTCTCACAGGGCGGCACGGTGCCACACTGCTGCCTCGTTGTGCCAGGGACACGGGTTTAATTCCGGTCTCGGGTCACTGGCTGTGTGGAGTTGGCACGTTCTCTGCGTGGGTTTCCTCCAGTTTCCCCTCCCCACAGTCCAAAGGATGTGTTGGTGAGGTGCATCAGCTGTGCTAAATTCTCCCTCAGTGGCGACAAAGGGATTTTCACAGCAACTTCACTGCAGCGTTAAGGTAAGCGTACTTGTGACACTAATAAATAAACTAAATTGAACTAATCACCAGAAGTGTGGCTGGATTCGATCTGAACTTCTTACCATCACAGATCCTGACCCTTCTTGACAGCACCACAGAGGATCACGCATCGAACCACTCTTCTTTCACAGCCCCCCCCCCCCCCAACAAAGCCTTGCCCTCCTGAAGGTGGCTGCTTCCCTTGGTGACAGGGCTAACATCCCGATCCTTCTCACCTCGGCACCTGGCATGCCCAAACCAAATCAACAGCCCACGTTACAGTCTCCCCTATGCCACCCAACCCACCACCTTCTCCTGCTGCCAACTGGCCATTCGACCATGAGAGGAGTCACTACGCAACTTGATGCTCCCCTCCTTACTGGACCTCCACAGACCCTCAGTGGGAATCCCCCTCCACTCATGGTGACAAGTCAGCAGATTCTTCTCTCAATTTCCCCCTCAGGCACAGATTTTGCAAGCAAACCCCAGTGATCGAATTTCGAGTCTGACGCGCGCACGGTGATTATGAGCTATAGCGTGGTCAACCAACGCAAGTCACAAGTCAACGGCAGCCCCGACCTGCCCAAAGCTCCCAGCGGAACTGTCGAGGGATTTCCTTTGAACCAACCTGCAAGCCCAGAAATATGCAGAGATACCAGGGTGGGACATCCTCAATGGTGTAGATCATATCCATTCGATGCGGGTCAGTGGCCCCAGTACTGTCAGAGATACCAGACAAAGAGGACTGGGGGGACAAAAACAAAACACAACATCACAGACAAGTGCAGAGCCAGCATTAAGGGAGGGGTAGATAGCCCCAACCCTTCGCCCACTTCCCACAAGACAAACACACACACACACTTGGTCCTCCAAGAGTTCACCGAGAAAGGTGGTGTTGGCCAAGGTCTGTGACAACTGGACAGAACACAGCCTCCCACCTCCAAAGGCTCGAGGGTTACAGTGTTTGCAATGCTTTCACTAAACCAGGGCCCCAGGCACACAGCACAACATTTATCCTCACAGAGCTTCACCTGAGAACACAGTCAGCAGATCAGCTTTCAGGGCTCCACCCAAGCCATTGACAGAGCATTAACCTCCTGAATGTCTGGACATTGGAACGAGGAGCAGAAACAGGCAAACTCAGCTCTTTGAGCCCATTCCATCATGCTATCAGATCATGGGCTGATCTCTCTCTGGTCTCAAATCCACCTCCCCATATCCCCTCATCCCTTTTTTTTTTAAAATTAGAAATATAACTATTTGTTCCTTGAAACCATTGATGCAGATTCCACTGCGCTGTGGGGCAGCGAGTTCCACAAATTCACCACCCTCTGTGAGAAGTTGTTCCTCTGCATCTCAGTTTTAAATCTGCCGCCTCTCAACCTGTACCTGTGACCTGAACATCATTCAACCTTCTGCTCATCCACCTGACGGTGCTTACCCGGCAACGGGCTAACATTGGAATGTAAAAATCCCAAAAGGGTGGGATGGGGATCGCACAGAAGGCAGGCCTACCTGGGCCCATGGGAGATGGGTACCAATTATCTATCCAGACTCAGGGAACCAGCTACAACCATCACTCAGAGGCAGTGGAGCCACATTTCCAAATGGTCTTTCTTTGCCAAAGAAAATGGGCATCAATACGTGCAAACTGGAGGAGTATGGCTGTGTCTGTGTCTGTCTGGGCATTGCCAAGAGGACCCAAGACTGCAGTAGAATCAGAGGCTTACAGCATGGAAACAGGTCCTTCTGCCAACTTGTCCATGCGCTATTTTGTTTAAACCACAAAGCTAATCCCAATTCCCCATGTTTGGCCCATATCCCTCTATCCCCATCTTACACGTGTAACTGCCCAAATGCTTTTGAAAAGACAAAACTGCATCTGCCTCGACTGCCATCTCTGGCAGCTTGTTCCAGACACTCAACACCCTCTGTGGGAAAAATTGCCCCTCTGGATCCTTTTATATCTCTCCCCTTAAACCTATGCCCTCTAGTTTTTGACTCCCCTACCTTTAGGAAAAGTTATTGACTTCCAAGCTGGTCTGTGCCCCTCATTATTTTATAGACCTCTTTGAGGTCACCCTCAGCCTCCTGCACTCCAGGGAAATAAGTCCCAGTCTATCCAGCCTCTCCTTATAACTCAATCCATTAAGTCCCGGTAGCATCCTAGTCAATGTTTTCTTTCTTGTTTAATAATATCTTTTCTATAGTAGGGTGACCAGAACAGTGCACAGCATTCCAAGTGTGGCCTTACCAATGTCTTGTACAACTTCAACAAGGTCCCCCAACTCCCTGTATTCAATGTTCTGACCGATGAAATTCAACATGACTATGATCAGTGGTGGCGGTGGCATATTTTCAAATACTTTTTATTTGCCTAAGAAATGGGACATCAGCAGTTACAAACTGGAAGAGCATGATGGTAGGTGTGTGAGCATTGCCAAGAGTCACCAGATACCGAAATATCAAATTTATAAAGGTAGTATTGCTCTCTCCACCTACATATCCCAGTTAGTGAGTGAGAAAACTCACTGGAGATTATTGATAAATACTGTCACCAACACTCCCTGGGAAACAGTGGCGGAGTGATATCAGCACTGGACTTGTAATCCAGAGACCCAGAGTCATGGTCTGGGCGACCCAGGTTCAAATCTCACCAAGGCAGATGGTGGAATTTGAATTCAATAAAAAAAAAACTAAGAATCTACCATGAAATCACTGTTCATTACCAGAGAAACAATGTACTTTAGGGAAGGAAATCTGCCGTCCTCACCCGGTCTGGCCTCCATGTGACTCCAGAGCCACAGCAAAGTGGTTGACTCTCAACTGCCCCCCAAGGGCAACGAGGGATGGGCAATAAATGCTGGCCCAGCCAGCGATACCCATGTCCCACAAATGAATAAAAGTTTTTAAAAATTCCAAAAAGCAACTGATTGGAGGAAAGATGGAAGAAGAGGAGGCAAGGAAGAGAACCCTCAAATATCCAATGGATTGCTCTATCAACACTGAGACGTGAACAGAACAAACAAACAACCCTCCTGAAGGTGAGATGAGTGAGTCGAGGGAGCCGCTGGAGAACACAAGAGCTTAACTGAAGGCTAGCTTCAAGTGAATCCCAATGTCAACACCGTCCAATACAGAGAACAGGACTGGGTTGGACGTGCTGTCACAGACATAAAAGGCCAAATAGCTCTCCTTCAATGCTGCAACCTCTGCATTCCTAAACTCACTGGAAGGTTGAGGCATTCAGCTATCTCGTTTACAGAACAAATTGCTGCTCTCAGCAAACAGATCGTCACCAAGATACAAGAACTGAGCATCACGTCCGACCTTTCACTTTTCAAATTTTTCCACAACAAGGAGGACATTGGCAGGTTCACCCAGTGATTCATCAGTGTGTGACAGTCAACTCTCCCACTCACAACACGATAAAGATAGTCTTCATCCCAGTTCCTGTTTGAAATTCAGCTCCCTCCTCCCCACAGTCGCCAGTTCCTCTGCTCTATGCAAGCTTGTGGATCCCAGTGCCGTGAGTGTCAATCTTACCTTGTCTGCCACACTGTTCTGTTTGGTGTAGACAGCCATCAGCTCTGTGATCTCCGTGTCCTGTTCACCACTGGTTGGAGCAGCTCCATTCATCACCACCTGTGATCCAGGGCAGACAGAGAGAGAGAGAGAGATATACATGGTCAGACAGTGTCACTGGTTCCACAGCAGTATCTCATCAATCTACACCCTCAAATCAAAGGCAGAATCTAACCTCGCTCCAGGAAGCAAGGTGGCAGATTCACAATCATGACAGGAGGCCATTCGGCTACCCAGGCTTTACTAGACCTTATAGCGCACGGACAAAGCACAACAATATTTCCAAGAAAGGTGACTGCACATTAGTAAAGTCGTTCCTCCCCACCTTTCAAACTAGTTCTCTTCCTGACTCCTTCACCTGGGACTTATCCAGATACAGGTCCATCATCGCTAACAAGGGAGCTGAGGACAAAGCTCGGATGGACATCTCCGTGATGTCTTCATCCCTGGCCAAGGGCCGTACCCCAAGGCTCCTTCATCCCAAACAATTCAAATCTGGATCAACTATTCCTGATGCCCAGCTAATATCAGGGGGCAGTTTGCTGGAGGTCACATCAGGACAAAAGATCATGTTCTTGGCTTTACTCAGCTGTAGAAATTCCTCCAAATCAATCTGAACTACCAGCTGACATCTTAAAATCTACCAACGACCTCTGCGTAAGACTGGAACTATAACTCACAAAGCCAGGTTCATACCAGACATTGATTTTTTTTTCTAGTTCAGTGGTGTGAAGTGAGCGTAAGTTGTTGCCCATCTCCAGAGGCCCTTGAGAAGGAGATGGTGAGGTGCCTTCTGAAATGTAACTGAGTGACTTGCGAGGCCATTCCAGAGGGCAGTTCAGAGTCAACCCACATTGCTGTGGCTCTGGAGTTGGCACTTTTATCGTAGGGATGGAGAACTTCAGCGTGTGGCTGGGACCTTAGAAGAGCTACAATGATATCCAAGGACATCATGGGCAGCACAATGGTTCGCACTGCTGCCTCACAACTTCAGGGACCTGGGTTTGACTCCAGCCTTGGGTGACAGTCTGTGTGGAGTTTACAGATTCTCCCGGAGCTGTGTGGGTTTCCTCCGGGTGCTCCGGTTTCCTCTCACGCGACAAAAGGTGTGCCGGTTCGGTGGATTGGCCACGCTAAATTGTTGCCTTGGTGTTGGGGGACGAGCAGGGTAAACACATGGGGTTACGGGGATAGGACCTGTCGTCAGACCAGGCTGGATGGGCCAAAAGGCCTCCTTCTGCACTGGAGTGTGAGTGGCAGTGACTGACACAAGATTGAAGTTGTGAGGAATTCGGGCTGTTTTGCGCTCCCCCCAGCAGTCTCTCAGTTTGGCTATGCTACGTGACAGCATTATGTCAAGAGGAGGCCATATCAGAGAGCAGTGCGTCTTCCTCGTAACTTTCACGGGCAGTGTGTGAGAGAGAGGAACAGGTTCAACTCTGGAGAGGCTCCTTCCTTCTACAAGAGGCAATGAATACTAACCAGGAAGTGCCTGCACTGAGAATGCTGCAGCCTTCGTATCCCCTTATGTCATTACAGAACACTGCATACTCTATTCATACTCTGCACCATGTGCTTATCCACGCAGTGCAAAATACACAAAGCCTCACGCCTTTATTCCAACTTCCTCCCTGAAGATCAAACATTAACCCTGTCAACACTTATCCAAACAGCCCATAGCCCCAGCTGGATGAACAAGTCTCTTTGCTCATAACCAGTCCAATGCCCACCCCCGAGCACAGAAACCCAGGGCCCGTACACTGACTGGCTTTAAACAGCACTTCTCCAGCACAGCAGCAAGCCAGTTCCACAGAGGTAACCCTGATCTTGTGTATGGCTATGTCACAATGACCCCGCTCTGACCCAATTCCATTCCACGACAACGGGGCGGAGAATAGGACACGCAATCTACACGCAACACGTCACATGATCCGAGTCCCTTCAGAAGAGCGATGCTGATCAGGGCTGATCTCTTTTAGGCTTTTCAATTTCACATTGCCAGCGACTCCCCCAAGAACTGTGATTCCCCTGTCCAACAAGAACCTATCCACCCTGACCGACCCTCCACACCCCCCCAACACTTCCCAAATCCCACAACCCTCAGAAGGAATTTCTCCCCATCTCTGTGCCAAAAGGGCAACTCCTATTTTCAACACAGATTCCTCCCTCCCCAAAGCTCTGGACTCACTCACAAAAGCAAGCATCCTTCCCACGTCCACCTTCTCAAGGTCTTTCAGCATCTTATATACTTCAATCAAGTCTTTCACTCTTTTGCAGTGAAAAGAATCTCAGTCTGCCTTTTTTCATTCATCAGTGTCACAAGTCGGTTTTCGTTAACACTGCAATGAAGTTACTGTGAAAATTCCCCAATCGCCACACTCGTGTCTGTTTGGGTACACTTGGGGAGAATTTAGCAACTAACCAGCACGTCTTTCAGACTGTGGGAGGAAACCCACGCAGACACGGGGAGAACGTGCAGACTCTGCACAGGCAGTGACCCAAGCCGGGAATCGAATCGGGGTCCCTGGCGCTGCGAGGCAGCAGTGCCAACCACCGTGCTGTCCTCGCATTCCTCATATCAGCTATCAGTCTCCTCCGTACCAACTCCAAAGCACTGACATCTTGCCTTAAATAAGGAGACCAAGACTGCACACAGTACTCAGGATGTGCACTCGGCAATACCCTGTCAAACTCAAACACAGCATCCTTTGTTCAATTGTCCTCACGTTAAAGGGTGACTTTGCATTCACCATCTTAATTATCAGCCGTACCCGAATGCCAAACTTGTGTGACTAGTGAACTGCCACACCTGAATTACACTGCCGCTGTTCTCTAGTTAGGTCATGCCTTCTTTTTAAAACTCTTCCTGCCGTATTTCATCACTTCATATCTTCCTCCATTCAATTCCATCTGCCAGATTTATGCACACTCACTCAACCTGCCTGTATCCATTGTTTTTTTTCATTCATTCATGGACATGGGCATCACTATTGCCCATCCCTAGTTGCCTCTGTTCAAGAAGGGAGAGACACAGTAAGAAGTCTCACAACATCAGGTTCAAGTCCAACAGCTTTATTTGGTAGCAAAATCCCCTCGCTTTCACAGCGCTGCTCCCTTCGTCAGGTAAGTGGGAGTTCTGTTCACAATCAGGCCATATAAAGACACAAACCCAATTCACAAAATAATGATTGGAATGCAGATCTGCGAGGGAGGCAGGCACGGAGGGAACTATTGGCAGTTAGTTTGTTTTCTGTGACAGGGAAGGAGCTGGATTCAATCATTAACAGCTCAGGACAAAGACAAGCTCAAGCTAATTGGGACAAGTCAACATGGTTTCATGCAAGGGAGATCAGCTATAACCAACTGATTGGAGCCCTTAGAAGGAGCATGCACCTGCTGTGGATAGAGGGGAACCTGTAGACATCCTGTACTTGGATTTCCAGGAAACATTCGATAAGGTGCAGCATCGGAGGGCAGTTGACAGTCAACCACATTGCTGTGGCTCTGGAGTTACAAGGAGGCCACAATGGGCAAGGATGGCAGACTTCCTTCCCTAAAGGACATTATTGAACCAGGTGGGCTTTTCCGACAATGGTTTCAACGTATCAGTACATTCTTAATTCCAGATTTTATTTATTGAATTCAAATTCCACCAGCTGTCGTGGCGGGCTTTGAACTCGAGACCCCAGAATATTAACTGGGTTTCTGGATTAATAGTCTCGTGGTAATACCACAAGGCCATTGCCAACTTCCTTATGTCTTCTTCACAAGAAACTTTCCCATCTGTCTTTACATCATCTGTAAGTTTAGCTACTGTGCCTTATCTTAGCGTTGGACTAGGGTGAGCACAGTCACAAGTCTCATAACACCAGGTTAAAGTCCAGCAGGTTTATCTGGTATCACAAGCTTTTGGAGCACTGTTCCTTGATCAGGCAAGTCTCAGGTGATTATGGAGCAGTGGTCCAAGAGTTCATGATACCAGATAAACCGGTTGACTTCAACGTGGCGTTGTGAGACTTGTTCCTGTGCCTTATCACAGTCATTGATATAAATTGTTCAATGTTGACGCCCCAGCACAGACCCCTGCAGGGCTTCACTTGTCACATCCTGTCAATAAGACAGACACATTTTAACATACTCTGTTTCTTGTTAACCAACCTTCTATCCAGGCTGTTACATTACCCCCTACACCTGATGTTGCTCCTGAATCGAAGGTTTTCTGGAAATCCAAGTACAGGATGTCTACAGGTTCCCCTCTATCCATATCATGTGCATGCTCTTTCCAAGGGCTCCAATAAATTGGTTATAGCTGATCTCCCTTGCACAAAACCATATTGACTCATCCCTATTACCTTCAGTTTGCCTTAGTCCTGAGCTGTTAATGATTGAATCCAGCTCCTTCCCTGTTACAGAAAACAAACTTCTGTTCCAAAAGTTCCCTCCCTGCCTGCCTCCATCCCAGATCTGCATTCCAACCATTATTTAGTAAATTGAGTTTGTGTCTTTATATGCCCTGTTTGTGAACAGAACTTCTGATAAAGGAGCAGTGCTCCAAAAGCTAGTGGAGTTTGCTACCAAATAAACCTGGTGTTGTGAGACTTCTGACTGTGTCTCTCCCTTCTCGAACAGAGGGGTCACATTTGTTACTTGCCAGTCTGACGGAACCTTTCCGGAATCGATTGAATTTTGGAAAATTAACGCCAACATGTGTACAATCTGATTAACCACTGCTTTTAACACCCTCTGGTGAAGTCTATCGGGACCTGGGGACTTGTCAGCTCACACGCAGCTCCCCCTTCCCTCGTGACTGCAATTCACCAAGTTCCTCTCTTCCTTCCACCTCCTGATTTCCAGCATTTACTGGAATAGTTTTTGTATCTTTGATCGTGAGGACAGAAGCAAAGCATTTGTTCATTTGACCTGCCATTTCATTACTAACTCCGAGTGACGCCCCATTCTCTGAAACATCAACACTCATTTTACTGACTCTTTCCCTGTTTCTGTGTAAACTCTTACTGTCCATTTTTCCACATCCAGCTATCTTCCTCTCATACTCTAATTTCTTTGTCCTGATTAAGCTTGTATTCATTCTCTGCCAATCAGCTGACCTGCCACTCATCTTTGCCCATTTCTAAGTTTAATAGCTTTCTTTTACACCTTGTTTCCCCATGGATGGTGGCTCCTCCCTTTGGAATATTTTGTGAAACAGCAGGAACAGAATTATCCTGAAACATGCCCTGAAAAATTCTTCCACTGATCTATCCCCCAGTCCAGTTCACTTCAGCTAGCTCAGCTTTCACGTGCAGATGGTTGCCCTTAGTTAAGTTTAAAATAGAACAAAGAACTAAGAAAATGACAGCACAGGAACAGGCCCTTCGGCCCTCCGAGCCTGAACCGACCATGCTGCCCGAATGAACAAAAACCCCTTCCCTTTCTGGGGACTGGATCCCTCTATTCCCATCCTATTCATGTATTTGTCACGACACCCCTTAAACCTCTGCTTCCACTAACCTCCCCCCCGGCAACGAGTTCTAGGCACCCACCACCCTTTGTGTAAAAAATCTGCCTTGTACATCTTCTTTAAATCTTGCCCCTTGCACCTTAAACCTGTGCCCCCTCGTAACAGACTCTTCCACACTGGGAAAAAGCTTCTGACTATCCAGTCTGTCCATGCTTCTCACAATCTTGTAGACTTCTTTCAGGTTTCCCCTCAACCTCCGTCACTCCACTGAGAACAAACCAAGTTTCTCCAACCTCTCCTCACAGCTAATGCCCTCCACACTGGGCGATACGCTGTTAAATGTTTTCTGTACTCCGTCCACGTCGTCCTGGTAGTGTGGCAACTAGAATTGAACGCTATATTCCAAATATTAGTCTTAGATCCACTCTTCTCCCTTTCAAACTGGGTATAAAATTCAACGATATCGTGCTCCTCGGGTTACCTTCGTTCTGAGATCATCAATTAATCCTTTAATTAACACGCCCTGCTCTTTAGCTGGTTCCAGAACACCAGACACAATCCTTTCAATCACCAAACCCAACATCACAAAGTCTGGGCAACGCTTGTGTGTAAACAATGTTAGCTTGGATATCCATGGCACCCTTCACATCACAAAAATCCCAAGACATTTCACAGGAGCAGGAGAAAACTCAATGCTCAGTCGGTATCTCGGGGACCCTCCTTGCAGGGTTGGGGAGTTGGGGGGGTGGGGGGGGTGCATTTCAACAGATGCCACAAGGCAACGATGCATGGGACTGGGAGGCAGCTGTACTAACCACTGTACAACGTGGGCCTCCAGGCTGCTACAGCATTCACCATTACATGACAGCGTGTGCACTGAGCAAGAAAGCTCCAACAGTGAGATTCTTTTCAATGACTGGGAGCCACAAGCTAATGTTTATTTATTAGCGTCACCAGTGAGGCTTACATTGACATTGCAGTGAAGTTACTGTGAAATTCCCCCAGTCGCCACACTCCGCGCCTCTTTGGGTCAATGCATCCCAACCAGCAATTCTTTCAGATTGCGGGAGGAAACCAGAACAGCCAGAGGAGACCCACGCAGACACGGGGAGAATGTGCAAACTCCACACAGACAGTGATGCAAGCCAGGATCCCTGGCACAGTGAGGCAGCAGTGCTAACCCACTGTGCCACCATGTTGCCAGAAGAAGGATTACGTTGCTGATCACAAGTTGGATTTCCACATTTTTCTCCCCCTCAACACGTTGGGTGCTGGGGGAACGTTGTGAGGTGACGAAAGGTGCTTTGTAAAGCTCCATCAGTCATTACCCTTGGGCAGTTCCGCGCTGTGCAGGTGGACTTGGTTTTTAGCAGTGCGTGTGCACGTGCAAACCCTTACCAGCGTCAGAGAAACCCCCTAAGGTCCAAATGAACTTAACGTGAATGCAGATGTTGCAACGACAGAGCAAGGATTCTGAAAGGACAGTCTTTCCAAGGCAGGGGGATAGAGAGAGAAAGAGAGCAGCAGACTGCTAATTGCTCCATACAGGCTGAGCAACGTACAGTAAAACATGTGATGAACACATACTGCTGACTCATCGCTCAATGTGTCTGAGCTCCAGTCTGCCTTTATAAATCTTGTAAAGGCTGGAGGGGGTGGGGGAGAAGAGACGGAGAGCGGGGTGGGGGTGCGGTGTGCTGAATCGAACACAGCGGCGATAAACAGTCCAATCCCTGTGATTGCAACATATCAGAGTCAATCTGAACACACATCGCTGTTCGTTACCCCAGGGCTTCTGACGACCGCCCACTCTCGCCGAGATAGGTTTCAGAGTCCCGCAGTGCACAAGAGGCCCATCGAGTCTGGCACCTCAGCTGCCAGCCCTGCAATGTTACGGTGTGCCAAGTACTCATCCAGGTACTTGTTCAAGGACGTGAGGCACCCCGCCCAGGCAGCGCACTCCAGACCCTCCAGAAGTTTCCCACCCACAGATGTGAGACTCGCTGGTCTGTGGATCCCTGGCCCACCTCCACAACCTTTCTGAAGTAGCGGGGCCACGTTTGCTGTTCTCCCGTCCTCTAGCACCTCCCCGGTAGCCAGGGAGGAATTAAAGATTTGGGTCAGAGCCCCGACAATTTCCTCCGTCGCCTCTCAACAGCCCAGGCCACAACTCATCCGCACCTGGAGATCTTGTCCACTTTTAAGGCCACCCGTATCTTCCCACTCCCCATGATAATTTTCTCCACAGCCTCTTCTCCCCAAGTTCCAGAAATACCTCTTCATTCTTGTGGGTGAAGACAGATGTGAACTATCCATTTAACACCCTACCTCTGCCTCCACCCACAGGTTATCCCCTTGGTCCTGAAGGGGCCCGACTCTTGCCCTGGTTATCCTCTTCCCATTGATATACTTTACAGAATTCCTGGGGAGTTTCCCCAACTTGTACCAGCCAGAGCTTTCTCATATCCCCTCGTTGCTCTCCGAATTGATTCCTTTGGCTCCATTCTGCACTTTCTGTACTCCACTCACGCCTCCGCAGACTTACTGCCCTGATCCTTGTTAAAAGCCTCTCTCTCTTCCTTCTCCTGGTACCCTGAACGTCTCTGGGTTTGTTACACCTTCCTATTACCCTCAGGGGGAACCGGTGGGGCCGATACCCTCCCCAGTTCATCTTTCAGCGCCTCCCACTGCTCTTCTGTAGATCTCCCTCCAGGTTTCTTTATTTGTGTCACAAGTGTGCTTTCATTGGGGCAGCACAGTGGTTAGCACTGCTGCCTCCCAGTGCCAGGGACCCAGGTTCAATTCCCAGATTGGGTCATGTAAGCCTCCTTGTGACTCGTAAATAAACTTTACATTAACACTGCAATGAAGTTACTCCGAAAATCCCCTAGTCGCCACACTCTGATGCCTGCTCAGGAGCACTGAGGGAAACAATTTAGCATGGCCAACGTACCCAACCAGCACGCCTTTTGGATAGCTGGGGGTCTGGAACCCTGGAGAGCCTCTTTGGAAAACAGCTGCATTGCTATAGCACCCTTCACAACCTTGGGATGTCTCAAAGCACGCCCAAGGATGCCCAAATTGTTGACACAGTGAGAAGTCTTGCAACACCAGGTTAAAGTCCAACGAGTTTATTTGGAATCATGAGCTTTTGGAGAGCTGCTCCTTCATCAAATGAGTGGAGAGGTAGGTTCACAAACAGAGCATAGAGATAGACACAACTCTAAGATCATTACAGATTGGAATGTGAAGAATGGTTGCAATGCAAGTCTTTACAGCTAATCAAGTCTTTATAGATATGAACAGTGTAAGTGGGCAGAGGGATAATCACAGGTGAAAAGTTTGTTCGCCCTTTCTCCGTGCACACTGTCCGTACCTGGATATACTGTGTTTGTGAACTCGCCTCCACTCACCTGAATGCTCGTGATTCCAAATGAAGCTGCTGGACTTTAACCTGGTGTTGTGAGACTTCTTACTGTGCCCACCCCAGTCCAACACCAGCATCTCCACATCATGAATTGTTGGAAGATCGGCAGTCGCGAATGGGTGCACAGCAAGCTCCCACAGACAGCAATGAGATGAACGAGCAGGCAAGTGAGTATTGGAGGAGCGGCGTGACAAATTCTCATCTGATAATCATTAGTGACTGATGTTGCTCAAATATACAAGGCGTCTCGGGACCTGTCTCTCAACAAACAACGTCTGAGGTGCCAACTCAGTGAAGGCAAATATCCGGTAGCACATTTGGAAACAAAACCTGGGGGAGTATACAAACACCTGCACGTGTCAGCAGCCAGCAGGAGAGGCCCGTGACCATTCAACCCATCAAGTACATGCTCGCTGTCTGAAGAACCATCCAGTCAGTCTCTTCGCTTGACCCCAGTTTGTGCAGAGCCACACATCTAGACTGAGTATTTTAAACTGTGACCTGGGTGGGAAGCTCAAGTTTCATATCCATACAGCAGGCAGTGTCATGATAAAAACAGTACAATTAATTATTAATACATGTTGTAAATAAATGATCACCAAAGACATTCCGATTAGGATACAAATGAACTGGATGTGACAGGACTGTTCACATTCCTGGATTGAGTTGTTCCTCTCTGCTAGTTTTCCCTTAGGGTTAGCCTGGAATTTTTCTGTGTAACTCCTTTGCGAGGAATTCTCCACTTCTTCCCCAGGAAGCTGGATCCTTGTCCTTGAACCCATTGGTACTGACAGTCCCTGACTTTCTCCTCCTCCCCTTCAGTATCCCAGTGTCCTGCAGCCTTCTCAGTGAGGGAGGCAATGGCCCAGCTGTGAATATCACCAGACTATTAAATCAGGGAACTCAGCTAATTTTCCGGGGGACCCGAGTTCCAACCCCGCCACGGTAGATGGTGCCGTTTCAAATTCAGCTTAAAAACAACACCTGGAATTAAGAATCTACAGATGACCATGAAACCATCGTGGATGGTTGGAAAGACCTATCTGGTTCGCTTGTGTCCTTTAGGGAAGGAAATCTGCCATCTTTACCCGGTCTGGCCTACCTGCGACTCCACAGCCACGGCAACGTGCCCTCTGAACAAGGACAACTGGGGATGGGCAGTAAACGCTGGCCCAGTCAGTGTGCCCACGTCCCACAAATGTGTCCCCCCAACCCCCTCCCCAAACTGCTCCAAGGCACTCCAAAGGGGAAATTCCATGTTCCTCAGGGAACTGCAGTACAATTATCCAACATCATTTATTTTTGACACAAACGGCAATGAACTGGATGCAGTGAATGAAGAAAATGACAAGACTTTAAGTGAGCAGTTGACTGATGCATGAATTCACAGGAGAGCCTTTCCTATGGATTTATACACATTAAAAAAAACAGCTCTCCTTTTCATCACCAAAAGGTGGGGTATATAAAGAAAGGCTGTGGTCTGATTGGCCAGCAGAACATGTTTGAGGGGCTGAATGGTCTCCTCATATCTTCATGTTTCTCTTGCCAAGGCAGTGACTGAGGGTTATACGGCTCTGTCCTATCCCCTCGGCCTGGCTGTTCTATTCATAGACTATTGCAGCAAAAATAATCACAGCAGAACCCCAATCCCAGAGGCTTTTTCTGATTCTATTCCAATACCTTTTACTGATAAACAGCAATGCAAAATGGAAGCCTGTCTTCCTGAGCTACAGTACACTGGCAACATCTGGCCACCAGTCCATAGCTCCACCTTGGACAAAGTTCATTTCTTTGCGTCACAAGTAAGCTTGCATTAACACTGAAATGAAGTGACTGTGAAAATCCTCCAGCCTCGAGGCACCTGTTCGGGTTACACTGAGGGAGAATTTAGCATGGCCAATGCACCCGAACCAGCACGTCTTTCCGACTGTGGGAGGAAACCAGAGCACCCGGGGGAACCCGCACTGACATGGGGAGAATGTGCCGACTCCACGGAGACAGTGACCCAAGCCAGGAATTGAACCGAGGTCCCTGGCACTGTGAGGCAGCAGTGTTAACCACCATGCCATCGTATCGTGTACACATGGTGGTGGGTGCCAGAACTTTGGATCTGCAAGAGAACATGTTATTGCCACGCGTGGAAAAAGAAAGCGGTGAAAAGCCTCACGTGGCTGACTTTCCCAGTGTAGCAGCAAGGACTATCAGAGGGAGCAGGCACTGACACAGACCACTCCAAACATCAGAGAATTCATGGCCAACGTGCCTTCACTATTGGTGAGAGCTTGATGCGCACAAACTCCCTCCCATTTTAACATCAGCTGGAAGATGTT
The DNA here is from genome assembly GCF_965287045.1 of Carcharhinus amblyrhynchos. Lineage (NCBI taxonomy): Eukaryota > Metazoa > Chordata > Chondrichthyes > Carcharhiniformes > Carcharhinidae > Carcharhinus > Carcharhinus amblyrhynchos. The sequence continues at coordinate 17,322,305 of NC_137357.1, forward strand.
CCAACGTGCCCTAAAGGCCAATAATTACTAGCATCTAATCAGAACACAAACTATTCAGCTTCATCTCCCTCTGGCAATTTACAAGCCACCTCCACCTCATCATAGTTTTGTAATCTTTCGCTTAGCAGACAAAGTAATTTGCAACATCATTCTGAATGAACAAATTGAGGAGAATATTCCCGCCCCATTACTGATGCTCCTGATACGCCGATGACTGGGTGGCCAAATTCTCCTCCACCTCTATTTTCAAGTTTGCTGACGACACCACCTTAGTGGCTCACATCTCAAACAATGATGAGATGAAAAGAGATCGAGAAACTGGCCCAACGACAATAATTTCTCCTCAGCTGCGAGCAAAATGAAGGAGATTGACTTCAGGAAGGGTAGTGGAGGAGATGCCCCTCTCTACTTCAAAGTGGAAATGGTTGAGAGCTTCCAGATCACCAACAACCTGTCCTGGCTCTCACCAGGCTGACGCTATAGTTAAGAAAGCCCACCAACGCCTCTACTTTCTCTGAAGATTGAGGAAATTTGGCAAGTCCACTGCGAGTCTCATCAATTTTTACAGATGCACCCTGGAAAGTATTCTTCCTGGTTGTATCACAGCTTGGTCTGGGCTCCTGCTCTGCCCAAGACTGCAAGGAACTACAAAAGGTCACGAATGTAGCTCAGTCTATCACGCAAACCAGTCTCCTATCCACTGACTCAGTCTGCACTTCCCGCTGCCTCAGAAAAGCAGCCAGCATAATTAAGGACCCCACGCACCCCAAACATTGTCTCTTCCATTGGGAAAAAGATACAAAAGTCTGAGGCCACGTACCAACTGACTCAAGAACAGCTTCTTCCCTGCTGCCGTCAGACTCTTGAATGGATGACCTCACATGAAGCCAATCTTTCTCTACACCCTAGCTATGGCTGGAACACTACATTCTACACTCTCTCCTTTCCTTCTCTATGAACGGTATTGCTTTGTCTGTACAGCACGCAAGGAATAATAATTTTCACTGTATCCCAATACATGTGACAATAACAAATCCTATAAATCAAATCTTCTTTCACAACGGGCGCTTTTCTTGCTGGGAGCCTTGTTCAAAGGACGAACGGACAGACAGACAACATGAGAAAGGGCCGAATGGCCTACTCCTGCTTCGAATTTCTAATGCATGTAACGTACAGGAATTCTGAGCGGTTTTCTCCATCCTCATGGCTGTCACATTCTAACCCTGGCACCCTAGTCCCCTCCAGATCCACATGCTGCGGCAGAGCCAAAATAGCACGAACCAAACCACCGGGGCCAATGACCATCAGCACAGCGCCGGTTCCATCAGACAGAGCTCCAAGCATCTGCCAGTCGGCAGAATCCCAATCCCTCCCACCCCAGCACTGCAGTGACACGGAGGAGCGGCATACACTCCCGTATAAGAGATTCAGAATTCAATGCAGCACGCACCAACACGCCTGCACCAGCTCTTGGGTCGACATCCACCAACTTGTCCCACCGCCCTGTCTGTTCTTTGTCCAGAGCCCTGCAAATTTCTACCTCGCTCAAGCACTGCTTCTGGTTGTCTTTGGAAAGTTGCCAGTCAATCTGCTTCCACCATCTGTGAGGTCAGTGTATTCCAGATCACAACCGCTTCGAGTGTATCGCGCGTTCATGACTCTGCCCTTCCTCAATTCCCAAACAAGAGATTGCCGTGTGTGTTATAACGAGAGCGAGAGATACAAGCAGGAGGGGGCCACCAGCCTGTCAGGGCTGATCTATACCAGCCTCAACTCCTTTTCTGTACCATTTCCCCAAGCCCTCCATTCCACAATCTATCAAATATTTCTCCACTTCCACTTGCTGATGATCCAGCCTCCACCACCCTTGGGGCAGAGAATTGCAGAGATTCCCCACCCTCTGAGGGAGGACACTTGTACCCACATCAGTTTTAAGTGACTGGCCTTTTATCTGGTAGCTCTGTCCCCTTGTTTTCACTCGCGGGAGAGTCTGAAGCATCTCACCATCTATCTTATCAAGTCCCCTCAGGATCTTATACGTTTAAATAAGGTCACCGTTCACTCCTCCAAACTCTGAGCAATACCGAGCCAGACTATTTAGTCTCTCTTGATAGGACAACCCTCTCATTCCAGGAATTCACCTGGTGAATCTGCTTTGGACTCATTCAATGGTCCTGCATCCTTTTTCAGATTATTCCTGGTGAGGCCTCATCAGCACGCTGTCCAACTGCAACCAGACCTCCCTATTTTTAAACACCAACCCCTTTGCAATAAATGCCATTTGCCTGATTAACTACCTGTTAGCCTGCTCGCTTTGTGAGATTCATGCACTCGAACACCCAGATCCCTCTGTACTTCACTCACCCGCAGTCTCGCTCCATTTAGATCACGATCTGCCTTTGGATTCCTCCCACTTCCCCCCACCTTCAACTCCATGTGTCAGGTTTTCACCCGGTCTATCTGTATCCCCACTGCAAAAATCACAACATCTTCATCACTACATCCCCTTCCACTCATCTTCATATGACTGGCAAATTTGTAAACCTTTCATGACTTGTCGGGAGGAACAGAAAGTATGAAAGTGATGAACAATTATGGGCCAAAAACTGATCGGTGCAATACTAATTATATCTTGCCACTCTGAAAAGCAGCCATTTATTCCAACTCTGTTTTCTATCTGACAGCCAGTTTTCAATCTATGCGAACACACTTCCTCCAATTCCATGGGCTTTCATACATGCACCAGCCTCTGATGTGGAACCTTATCAAATGCAAGTTTTTTTTAAAAACACAGGGTGGAGAATGCCCGGAACTCACTGCCAGTGGAGGGAGTGGAAGCAGATACAATAGTGAATTTTAAAGGCAGACGGCTGGACGAACATATTAACAGAATGGGAAAAGAGAGCTATGGTCCCCAGAAGGGTCGGGGGTTTCAGTTAACTCGAGCAGCGTGGTCGGTGCAGGCTTGGAGGGCCGAAGGCCCTCTTCCTGCGCTGTAATTTTCTTTGTTCTTTGTTTTTGGGAAATCTAAATACATCACCTTCACTGGTTCCCCTCTATTGAACCTCCCTGTTATACCCTCAAACAATTTGAGCAAATGCATCAAACATGATTTATCTTCAATAAAACCACGTTGACTGGGCTAGATTATATTCAGCTTTCCTCAATCATTAGCTATTTTCTCTTGCCAATAATAGATATTAAACCTAACTGGCCTATACTTCCCTGACACACTCCCGTTGTGAACAATCGGCTCTTTTCCAATCTTTTGGTACCCTCCCAGAATCCAGCGTGTTTGGAAAATTTCCGCTGTCTCTGCAGCCACTGCCATTAAAACCTTGGTGCGCAGTTCATCGGGTCCTGGTGACTTAGCCCCTTGAGTTTCTCGAATATAGAAATCCCAATCACAAGGGATAGACTAAGTCCTACCATGCTATTTGGAATCAGCCCATCTGATCACTGTGGAAGATCTTGCAAATGTTCTTAAGTTAAGACTGATGCAAAAAAAATTATTTTGCATATCCACCATTTCTTTGTCTGCTGTCATCAGTTCACCCACCTTGTTCAGTACAGGTCCCACATGGACTGCAGCCACGCACTTCCTATTTAAATATCCAGACAAACTCTTACCGAAAGTTCTCTCTCCAAATTCATTTTCCCTCCTTCTTATGAGCTCTTAAATCTTTTGTTGATGGATCGTAAATACTTCCCAGTCCTCTATCCCTTGCCATTTTGTATGTGCTGCTTTTCAGTGTAACATTATCCCTGACTTCCTGTATTAAGCATGGATTTTGCCTGTTCCTCTCCTTGATTGGGATAAACTCCTGCTGTGTATTCTGGACCAGCTGTTTGAACATCTGCCACTGCTCATCCACTGACCTGTGTCTTAGCTTGTTTACACAGTTCACTTCAGACAAATCCTCCCTCGTTCCATTATCATTGCCTTTATTTAAGTTGGAGACCCTGGGTGGTGTTCACCCTCAAACTATATCCGGAATTCTATCAGATTGTAGGTTATTTTATAAAGTGGCCATCTATCCCCCCTCTGAGAACTAACACCGAACACGCAAACAGCACTTACTCGCCCTATAATCTGTGAAAAGTGAGAGAGAAGAGCCTAATCTTCAGCGGCTTCTGATGTTAAATACAAAATAAATCCCTTACATTCCCTCTCAAATCAACTCGTAACAATTTATTTATCTAGCTCACACTGAACAAATTAAACTATTAACAAACCAAGTAAATCTCTGCTAATTATTAACCATTTCCGAACAAAACAGGATTCTAACGGAATGCTGTTCCGATGTATACAATTCCCACTCATCAACAAAAATAGAATTTAGTCACTCTCCAAATTAACAATTTAGTTATAATTTAGTCATAATAAATAACCAGGTTGTTTGTCTTCCAGAATATTCTGGGCCTTCTCTGTTGATTCTTCTGTCTGGAACTTCCTCGATGCCTTCGCTATCTGGATGGTCCTTTCTCTTAAGACACAGATGAAGGTATAAGAGCCAGCGATTGTCTCTCGTTCTAGAATTGAGAGCTGTTAGCTTAGGCAGGTGGCAGTTGCTCTCCCCTTTTTGTCCCCCTGGTCTCCTTCTTTTATACTCACGATGACACATCAATATTTCCCACAATTGGATTGGTCCCAGGTTGTCAAAAGCATCAGATTTAAATTGAATAGGTTGTTGGTATCCAAGTGCCTGACTGAAATTGATTGGCTAAGTTCAAAAGCCTGTTGTCTTGGTGAAAACTGCTGCTTGGCCTTTCAATACTAATGTTTCAGTTTGGGGTCTCTGTGTACTTTGACTTAAAGTCTCCAAGCAGAGAAGAAGCATCACCTTCCAACGTGACCACACAATGCTTTCCCTTTAACATTTCACAGACACCAAATTCAAACTTCCCACCTCTCAGTCTACAATTATTCTCCACAACTTCACAACGGTTACTACCTTCCACGGGAACTTTAACCACAAGATCTCTTATTAATCCTTCTTCATTACACAAAACAAAATCTAAAACAGCCCGATTCTGCGTCGGTTCCACAACATACTGCTCTTAAGAGCAATCCCTGATACAGCCACAAAATCTTCCTCTATGCTCCCCTTGCGGGTTTAGTTTGGGCAATCAATACGCAGATTGAAATTTTCCGTGATTATTGCAGTTCCCTTCGAATAGGCGCTTGATATTCCCCCATTTACGCTGTGAATATGGCTCATACGGGATTGTTACGGTTCATCTATTTATTCCCGGTGCATGGGAGCGGGTATACATGGGCAGAAAGTTTGGTGACATGAGGGCTGTGTGTGCTGCGTTCCACTCTTGGCCAAAGCGAAACCGAGACTGGGTCCCATTCCACACTTCCACTTCCCTTCCTGATATGCTGCTATCCCTTTCAAGTGTAACACAACCTACAAAGTACATTTGCACCGAACTGCAACCAAGCACGGGACACAACGGAAAATTTAAACAACAGCTCAATAAGCAGATGTTACGATAAGTGGCCAAAAGATTGGTTTGCAGAAGAGTCTTGAAGGAAGGGAGAATGAGAGATAGAGATACAAAGCGGTGGAGAGGATTAGGGCGGCAGATCCAGAGCAGCTCAAGTCAGTGGTGGAATGAGAAGTCAGAATGATAGAACTTGGGTCTTGGATGTGAGCCAGAAGCATCACAAGTCACTTCACAAGAAATTGGTTTGAAGGCTTAACTCAGGAATTACTTTGGGAGATGGAGAGAAGCACTGTCAAGGAGGTAGGTGCGTCCTGTCACGCTGGCTGAAGGAAGGATATATTTGGGGAGAATCAACCTGCTTTGGGCATCGTAAGCACTCCCTTGGAAAATTCTCCAGAGGTAGGGAACAAGTGTCACCCTTATGCAACACGTGAAAGCAAGAAAGCTTTGGGATCCACGACTGTCCCTGCTGTTGTTAACTCAATACGTCTTCCTACTCAAAGATACTCTGTACCCATCCCACCACCCCCAACTCTGCCATCTCTGCACTCTCGCAGAGACCACACAGAAAACTCTTACATCAAAGACGTGCAGGTTAGGTGCATTGCTTTGCTAAATTATCCCTTAGTGTGCCGGGGGTTCGAGGGTTTAGTGGAGTAAATACAGGGGGGGTTATGGACATCGACCTCCGCCATTCGATCATGGCTGATCTGCTCCTCATCCCCATTTTCCTGCCTTCACCCCATTACCGATTAAAAATCGAACCGACTTCTCCTTAAATTTACTCACTGTCCCGGCACCCACCGCACTTTGGGGGAGTGAATTCCACAGTTCACAACCCTTGGGGAGAAATACTCTCTCCTCATGTCTTATCCTTGCACGATGACCTCTTGTCCCAGAATGGCCCACAAGAGGAAGCCTCTGCTCCATGTCTACTTTATGCAGACCTTTTATCATCTTGTATCCCTCAGTTTGATCTCCACTCAAAGTTCTGAGTCCCAGAGAGTGTCGGCCTAAACTGTTCAATCTTTCTTTGTACGACAAATCCCTCATCTTTGGAATCAAGCAGCAATGCCCAGGGGGGTAGAGTAGCTGCCGTTGTAACACCAGCTAATTTGTGCACAGGAAGATCCCACAAAGAGCAATGTGATCACGACCAGATGATCTGCCGGGGCTTGTTTTTTTAACGGGACCATTACTGAGGACACCAGGGAGAACGCTCCACCCTCCTCCACTTCCAAATAGTGCCAGGGGGATCTTTCCCACACCCCCCGAACAAGCGTATGATTTCAAAGATGGCACCTTCAGCAGAGCAGTGCCCCCGCAGCGCTGCGCCCAAGTACCAGCCTTCAATTTGCCCTAGGATCAGACTGCTGCCCCCTCAACTCGAAAGCAATCTGATAGGAGAGAAAAGGCTGGATTATGGCACTAAATTGGATCTCTCTTCCACAGAGCCAGCACAGGCACGAATGGCCTCATTCTGTCCTGCCAGGTTCAGGAACACCTGTCTGAGCTGACCCAGTTCCCCTATTCCTTTTCAGAATGTATCTTCAAGAACCATTTCAAATTCCAATTGACGTTAGAGATCTATTGAGTGTTTGATGCTGGCCTAGTGTGGAAGCAATCAATCAGGCATCGTGGAAGATTCTGGAGTTCAGATGTTCTAGTTTGCAGTGTCGGGGTCAAAAGCATCGATGTAATTCATCGCACAAAACTGACAATTGACAAGGAGACGTGTCAGAGTTGCTGACGTTAAACAGTGTGATGCACCCATGTCAACAGTATTGGTGAGATAAGTTTGCTTATCACAACAGGGGTGACACTGTTTTATCACTGCTCCCAAAGACACTGACGTACATCGTCCCCTGTGCTCACTGCAAGGCAAAGCTGGCTGCCTCCTGTGTCAGGGACAAGGAAGGGAAGCAAGGATGAGCTCCAGGCTTGGCACAAAGACAGGGCCCTCGGACAGGGACTGTCCTGTCCCACATTAACGGGGAAGATGATGGTATTTTTCACCGAAATCATCCCATCCTGGCTGCCTTTCTGTGAGGGACCTCTCTCGGAATATCCCACACAGCACCTTCACTGACAAAGCAAACATTATTGATGATATCTCAGTCAAGTTCAATCCCCCCCATTCCCCACGACTCTGCTGTAACCTCCTCAGCCCCAACATACAGCCAGATTACTCTGCGTTCCTTCAATTCTGACTCCTCGAACAGATCTCATTCCGACTATTCTACCGGTGACCGGGCTTCCCAGTTCTGTTTCAAAACTTTATTTATCAGTGTCGCCAAGAGGCATTCATCAACACTGCAATGAAAATCCCCTCGTCGCCACGCTCTGGTGCCTGCTCGGGGACACTGAGGGAGAATTTAGCACGGCCCATGCATCTAATCAGCATGTCTTTCAGACTGTCGGGGGAAAACCCACGCAGCTGAGGGGAGAATGTGCAAATTCCACACAGAGAGTGACCCGAGCTGGGGACCGAACTCAGGGCCCTGGTGCTGTGAGGCAGCAGTGCTAATCCACTGTGTCATTTCCCTGGAACTCCCTTCCTCAATCTCTGCCTGACTCTTTCTCCCTTTAAGACTCTCCTTGAGAGCAGCTTTTAGGTCAGATGTCCCAACGTCAAATAGAATAGAATAGAATCCCTCCAGTGCAGGAGCCAGCCCATTGAGTCTGCACTCACCCCAATCCCACCCAGGTCTGATCCCCATAACCCTGTATATTTACCCTGCTAATCCCCCCTGATGTTTTAGCATGGCCAATCCACCTCGCATGGCAATTTAACATGGCCAGTCCACCTAACCTGCATATCTTTGGACTGTGGGGGGGAAAAGCCACGCAGCGAAGGGGAGAATGTGCAAACTGTACACAGACAGTGACCCGAGCCTGGTGCTGTGAGACAGCGTTACTAACCCACTGCGCTGCCCAATCTATCTGCAAGGTTGGATCATGCTCCAGTCCAGTGAACTGGATGACCAAACAGATGCCGCTGGAGTGTGGACCACTCAGGGATTTTCACAGTAACTTCACTGCGGTGTTAACGTAAGCCCATGTGTCACACCAATAAATAAACTTGAAACTTATATCGCTGCAGTCTCTTACCGGGATTGGAAAGAAGGAAGTCGAACGCTTCTCATCATCATACTTGCTGTCAGAAGAGGCAGCTGACTCCATTGTACCTTTGGATGTGGTGTTCTTTCCGATTCCCATGGGTTCCAGAGTCGAGCAGGACAGTGTGAGCGAGGATCAGGATGGATTGGGAACCACAGCTTCTGGCCTCCCCTCTGTCTCCCACACACCCTCTGTCACACCACATACATGTCACACACTGCGCAGAGGATCACGGCCATCATAATCTGCACATGGATCTGTGTGTGTCTGTGTGTGTGTGTGGGGTGACCTTCTCTGTAAAAGAAACATCCGTCAGTAAATGTCCCCAAAATGGACACAGCCTGGTGTTCCACGCGTGAGGTGTATTCCCCTCCCAAAGCCCAGTATACATTCACATCAGAAAGAACAATTCCCACTTGGGCAGGGATAAAGAGATTACATTTCACAATTTCCCACTGCATCAGGCCATTTGTGCAACACAAGTTTAAAACAAAACACTATTTCTCTTTCATTCAAATAGATAGGGATGGGAGCACATACTGCTGATACAATCGTTACACAATCTGGTTACAAAACATGTCCCTGCATTTATATAACATAAGTAAGCTGTGTGGAGGGGAGGGGAGGGGAGGGGAGGGGAGGGGAGGGGAGGGGGATGGAGAGAAAGAGACGGGGGAGGGGGTTGGAAAGGGAGAGAGGGGAGAGAGTAGGGGGGAGTGAGTAGGGGGGAGAGAGAGGGCGGTCAGAGCCTCTGGCAAGTGAAGCAGTTCCTTTCCACACTCTCACCCTCATATCAGCACTCAGGCTTTGCCTATGTACAGACAGAGAGAGGTAAGATGGAGACTGCTGGTGTTAGAGAGAGAGAGAGAGAGGACACACACACACACACACTGTGTCTGCTCTCTGTCACCCTGCTGGATGTATGAATTGCAATGGTCTCTCATCTCCAGCACTCAGAGCCCGGAGTCAGGCAGGGCTGAGACACAGACAGAGAGTAGAGAGAGGCCGTTTAAACGCCATGATGGAGACTGAACAAGTCTCTCTCTCTCTCTCTCTGTCTTTCTCAGCCTGGATCTAGAGAGAGGCAAATTCCAGCAGGAACCCTCCACCCCCCCAAGGCAGAGTGGAGGTTCATGCCATTTTCTCCCCGCGCTCTCATTTCAACCTCCCCCCCCCAGTACGATTGTGCTGTTGTGGGGTTGAGTGCCCCACCAGGACTTTTGGGGGGGGGGGGGTGGGGGTTGCAGGAAGGGAAAGGACTTTCATTGAAAAAAAATCAATGGTGCCTTTAGATTGCAGAAGGCCAGCTCCAAGTCCTTGTGTAACCCTCAGGATTCCGGCTGAAAGGTTCCCCCCCACCCCCCTACTTTGCTTCATTCAAAAGCAGCGGTGTTTTTTTCTGAGGGCTGCAATGAGGAAGCTTCCTCTTGCCTGTAAAAGCTCCTGCAGCCACAGTGCCTGAGTCTCTGTCTGTCTGTCTGTCTGTCTGCTCCCCCACACTGTCCAACCTTCCTTACCTGCTGGAACTTTCAGCTCAGAGGCCAGCAGCAAGCAGAGCTGCACTTGGATCTCCCTGTGGCCCTCACACACACTCCAGCAATATCAGCACAAACCGGAAGGAATATCATTCGTCACTCTGAGACATGACACTGCCGAGATCAGGCAGGCAGCGCCTGTCACTTTCCAGCCGCCTCCTGGACTCACCCTGCCGGTGCAACAATGTGTCCCGGGCCGCTGCAATCCTCACAACCCGGTTACATTGTATTCACCGCACTCCCACTCTCTCAGCCCCTCTGCTCCACACCCGCCTCAACACAACTCTCAGATCACCAACCAACCAACCCGCTCAAGAACAGCCTCTTCCCTCACACTTCCCAATCGACCCGCCTCTTGTGAAGCCGATCTTTCTTTGCACCCTGACTGTGACTGTAACACCACATTCTGCACTTGCTCCTTTCCTTCTCCCCGGTGTACTCCATGAACAGTATGCTTTGTCTGTGTAGCGTGCGAGAAACAAAATTTTTCACTGTGTACCAATACATGTGACAACAATAAATCAATTCAAATATTAAGTTGATCTTTCTCTACACCCTAGCTGCGACTGTAACACCACATTCTGCACTTTCTCCTTTCCTTCTCCTTTATGTACTCCATGAACAGTATGCTTTGTCTGCACAGCATGCAAGAAACAACACGTTTCACTACCTCAATACATGCAACAATAATAAGTCAATTCAAATATTTAGCAGATCTTTCTCTACACCCGAGCTATGATTGTAACACTGCATTCTGCAATCTCTCCTTCTCCCCTATGTACTCTATGAACTGTATGCTTTGTCTGTTTAGCACACAAAAAACAAAACCTTTCACTGTAAACCAATACATGCAACGATAATAAGTCAATTCAAATATGAAGCAGATCTTTCTCTCCATCCTGGCTATGATTGTAACACTGCATTCTGCACTCTCTCTTTTCCTTCTCCCCCATATATTCTATGTTTAGTTTTTACATTTATTTTCTGGTGTAACAAGAGGACTCACATTAACACTGCAATGAAGTTACTATGCAAAAACCCTTAGTTGCCACACTCTGGCACCTTTCCAGGTACACTGAGGGAAAATTTGACATGGCCAGTGCACCTAACCAGCACGTCTTTCAGACAGTGGGAGGAAACTGGAGCACCCAGAGGGAACCCATGCAGACACAGGGAGAACATGCAAACTCCACACAGACAGGGTCCCAAGCCAGGAATCGAACCCAGGTTCCCGGCACTGTCAGGCAGCAGTGCTCACCACTGAGCCACTGTGAATAGCATGAACACACAAGCAGCAAAACCTTTCACTGCATCTCAATACATATGACAATAATAAATCAAATATTAAGCCGGTCCTTCTCTACATCCGAGCGATGACTGTAACACTCATTTCCTTCTCCCCAGTGAATAGTATGTTTTAACTGTGTAGCGCATGAGAAACAATGCTTTTCACTGTAACCCAATACATTGACAATAATAAATCAAATCCTCCAACACCCCCCAGCCCCTCTGCCCCTGCCCCCACCCCCTCACTTGCATCTCACCCTACCGTCCCCAATATATATAAAGGCTAAATATTGCAGATGCTGGAATCTGACACAAAAAGAGAAAAATGCTGGAAAATCCCAGCAGGTCTGACGATCCACGGAGAGAGAGTAGAGCCAATGTTTCGAGTCTGGGTGACCCTTTGTCGGAGATTCTCCCCTTTGCTTCCTTTCTGCCCCATGGCGTTGATCCAGCTTTCCCTCAAAGGCATGGGTGTGATGTTCATCAGAACTGCTGACCCCGGCTGGACGTTACATGGAAGCGAAATGCTGTGGATGTGAACACATTAGGAGCAGGCCATTCAGTCCTCCAGTCCTGCACCCCATTCAGGATCGAGGCGATTTGTGTTTCGAATTCCACATTCCCCCGATCTGACCCCGACAATCTTTCATTCCCTTGCCCGACAAGAACCTACCTCCACCTTAAAAATATTCATCAATGTTGATCAACAGAAATAAAACAGAAAAGGCTGGAAAAGACTAACTTAATGGATTTGACTAATAAATCAAGTTTAATAGTTCTCCCAGAGTCCCTGCAGTGTCGTAGGAGGCCATTCAGCCCATCGAGTCTGCACTGACTACAATCCCACCCAGGCCCTATGCCCGTAACCCGACACATTTACCCTGCGAATCCCCCTCATACTGAAGCCTATTTAACATGGCCAATGCACCTCACCTACACACCTTTGGAGTGGAGAGGAAACCAGAGCACCCGGAGGAAACCCACACAGACATCGGGAGGAGCGGGGGGGCATGCAAACTCCACACAGCAAGTCCAGACCAGAATCGAACCCAAATCCCTGGCACCATGAGGCAGCAAAGTTCACCACCGTGCCACCAACTCAGGGGAAAACTGCAAGACATTTAGTTGCAGGTCAGGATGGTACAGAGACTTACAGTCTCATGGCTGCAGCCAGCTCCCGAGATGGTTTCTGGAAGAAACCCCTGTTCCCCAGGGTGACCCCCCCCCTCCCCCACCGAACCTGTTCCCGAATTGGTTTCCCAGGTCACATGATCCTTAAAGGGACAATCGCTCAGCAGGTCTGCAGCATTGCTGGAGAGAGAAACAGACTTCAGCTCAGAGTTCAATATCACCCATCTTCGAAACTGAAAGAATGTGTTCCTGGAAGTTTCACATCTGCTGTGCAGTCAAATAGCTATTTTTAAACATCATTTCTCCAACATGTTTAAAAAAACTCAACGGATTGGAGGTTTCCTTTTAAAGGCGCTATTTTTAATGCTCCTCTGTTTTATTTTTGCTGGGCTAATCACATTCATAGAAGTATCGTAAAATCCCTGCATTGCAGAAAGAGGCCATTCGGCCCATCAACAACAATCCCAACTATCCCCATCGTCCCACACTTGGCCAATCCATCTAATCCGCACATCTTTGTGGAGTGGGAAGAAACCGGAGCACCTGGAGGAAACCCACGCAGATATGGGGAGAACGCGTAGACTCCACACAGACAGTGACCCAAGCCGGGAATCGAACCCTGGTGTTGTGAGGTAGCACTGCTAACCACTGTACCACCGTGCCACTCCTAGACTACATTGACAAGAATAATCTTTAGTTCCCTGCTCCAGAAGAAATTCCTCACCATTCCATTTGAACTCCATTGTTTGCTAGTCTGTTCCGCAGTCTTGCCACTGTCTGAATCAAGGATTCCTCCAGAATTTATTGTCGATGGTTCTCTTCATGCCGGCAGGATTCTCCAGTCCCGCTGGTCAGCCATATCTCCGCTCGCTGCAGCGGGATTCTCCGGTCCCGCTGGTCAGCCACATCTCCGCTCACTGAAGCGGGATTCTCCAGTCCTGCTGGTCAGCCATATCTCCGCTCACTGCAGTGGGATTCTCCAGTCCCGCTGCAGTGAGCGGAGATATCGCTGAGCAGCGAATTCTCCATCCTGGCTGGTAGAGGCAGAAGGTGTAAAAGGCAAGCAATTCCGGTTCTTATATTTAGGATTCTGAGCTCAGAGGCCGAATTTTTCCATTCCGTTTGCCACGGGAATCGGAGCAGGCGAGGGGGCGGACCATGGAAAGGTCTCCTGACCTTGGGCAGGATTTTCCGGTTTTGGGACAAGCACACAATGGCTTTTGAGCTTTCCGGCTCCCCCTTGAACCTGTTCGTTATCTTAGAATCGTTTCTGATTGGCACAATGCTCTGGAATAAGTCCCGATGTATATTATAAAATATGAGAGAGTTTAGTAATTGGCACTGCACATCCTAACAAAGGCTGAGAGCCTGAATGTGGTTAGAGACAGGGATATACCGTCAGCATGCTGCTTCCCAGATAAGGCATTGAAACCCAGGCCCTGCCAACACTTCCACATGGATCGACAAGATTCCAGGAAAACAGGAAGAGCGGTCACCTGGATATCCTGGTCAAGGTTTCTCTCTCTCTCAGTCAACGTCACAAGAACAGATGCTCCAGTTCATTCTCACATTACCCTCTTGTGGTATGCAATTTGCCTTGTGTAAATTAGCTGCTGCACTTTCTACATTACAGGACGGCACGGTGGCACAGTGGTTAGCACTGCTGCCTCACAGCACCAGGGACTCACGTTCCATTCCAGTCTTGGGTGACCGTCTAGTGCGGAGGCTGCAAGTTCTCCCTGTGTCTGCGTGGGCTTCCCCCCGGGGGCTGCAGTTTCCTCCCACAGTCCAAAGATGTGCTGGTTCAGGTGCATTGGCCATGCTCAATTCTCCCTCGGTGTACCCGAGCGGGCACAGGAGCGTGGCGACTAGGGGATTTTCACAGCAACTTCATTGCAGTGTTAATGTAAGCCAACACGTGTCACTAATAAATAAACTTGAACATGAAAACTTTTCTATTATTGAACATCTTCTTGGTTAGAGATATGCAAGGTGAAAATACTTGAACAAGATTGTGCTGTGGTTAACACTGCTGCCTCACAGCACCAGGGACCTGGGTTCCATTCGCTGCTTGGTTCACTGTCTGTGTGGAGTTTGCACATTCTCCTCGTGTCTGTGTGGGTTTCCTCAGGGTGCTCCGGTTTCCTCCCATGGTCCAAAGATGTGCGGGTTAGGTTGATTGGCCACGCTAAAAAAAATTGCCCCTTAGAGTCCTGAGATGCACAGGTTAGAGGGATTAGTGGGTAAAATATGTCGGCATATGGGCCTGGGTGGGATTGTGGTCAGTGCAGACTCAATGGGCTGAATGGCCTCCTTCTGCACTGTCGGGTTTCTATGATTTCTATGTAAACACTAACGATGACCCCAATTTGGGCTGTTCCACAATGGCTCCCCCAGAACTAGGACCCCCATTACCATCTCCTCAGTGCCAGTCACTGAGTAACACCAACAGGTGGGCACTGCAACCAGTTACTCCGTTTCTGGCCCTTCCTCCTGTTGTCTATGCATGAATATTCTGCCCAGGTTGCAGGCCCAAGTCTCCACAGCAACATTTGCACGGACCAGACTTTAGGCTCTCTTCCAACTTGCGACACAATCTTTCCCCAAAACAAGTCTCAGCTCCATGTAGATTCTGATCACTGGGTTCTCATGGTTCCAGGCAGACATTGCAATTCACCTCGTTTTTCGCGGTGTCTTCTCATCTGCCATCGATCAGGTGGGGTGACACGGTGGCACAGTGGGGTAGCACTGCTGCCGCCAGGGACCCGGGTTCGATTCCCAGCTTGGGTCACCGTCTGTGTGGAGTTTGCACATTCTCCCCAGGTCTGCGCGGGTTTCCTCTGGGTGCTCAGGTTTCCTCCCACAGTCCGTTAGACGTGCGGGTTAGGGTGCATTGACCCGAACAGGCACTGGAGTGTGGCGACTCAGGGGAATTTCACAGTAACTTCATTGCAGTGTTAATGTAAGGCTTGCTTGTGACGAATAAATAAATTTTAGCTTCAGAAACTCCAAAGGGTTGTGACTGTAGCCCAATCCATCGCACGTTCCCCTCGTCGCCACACCCCGGCGCCTGTTTGGGCGAGTGCACCTAACCCGCACATCGTTCAGACTGTGGGGGGAAACCGGAGCACCCGGAGGAAACCCACGCAGACATGGGGAGAATGTGCAGCCTTCGCACAGACAGCGACCCGAGGCTGACAATCGAACCTGGGTCCCTGGTGCTGTGAGGTGCCGGAAAGTGGCGACGAGGGGAATTCACAGCAACTTCATTGCAGTGTTAATGTCAGCCTCACTTGTGACGAATAAATAAAGTTTACTTCAGTTAAGTCCATCAGTTAAACATCAGTTTCTGCGGTGATCAAACAGAGGAAGGTAGGAATTAGGGGCAGAAGTGGACAAATTCAGCCCTGAGAGCCTGCTTCTGTCAGACCTTGGTTAATCTCTCCCTGGTCTCAAATCCACCCCCCCGCCCCCCTACCTGTTCCCCATATCCCTTTAAATCCATTTTTTATTAGAAATATATCTATCTCCTTGAAACCATTCAGTGATTCAGATTCCATCACGCTATGGGGCAGCGAGTTCCACAAATTCACCAAACTCTGCCAGAAATTTCCCTTCCTCGTCACAGTGTGAAACCGACTGCCTCTCCACCCTGCACCTGTACGATGCCTCGTTCTACATTTCCCCATAAGAGGAAACATTCGGTCTTTGTCTACTCTATCAGCCCCTTTGAAAATGTTACATCCCTCACACCAGGTAAGGTTCCGCAGCGATTCCCCAGGTCTGCAGTCCGAGGGTAACAGACTGCAGTGGAACGGTACCCCTGAGCAAACATGATCAAAATTGGAGTAAACTAGCTTGAGAAAGTGAAGTACGGAAACTTTGCCTGCATAACAGCTGCACAGAGAGAAATGTAGGTCACTGCTGTTTATTAATTCAAAATTATTAATTAAAAAACACCATCACAGCTGATGGTCGCTGACTATCAAGTGAAATCACACAAAATTACATTAAATATTAAAAAAAATCAAAGCAGAACAGAAATAAAATATATCACTGTCGCATGTGGGAGTGATAGGGAGTGGGATAGCTTGATCTTGGGTTTGGACGTAGCTCGGCACAACATCGAGGGCTGAAGGGCCTGTGCTGTGCTGTACTGTTTTATGTATTGGGGTACAGTGAAAAGTATTGTTTCTCAAGCGCTATACAGACAAAGCAGAGGGGAGAAGGACAGGAGAGAGTGCACAATGTATTGTTACAGTCACAGCTGGGGTGGAGAGAATGCGAGGTAGGTCCATTCAAAAGTCTGACAGCAGCAGGGAAGAAGCTGTTCTTGAGTCGGTTGGGAGGTGACCTCAGACTTTTGCATCTTTTCCATGAGAACAGAAGAACTAGGAGCAGGAGTGGGCCATCTGGAGCCTGCTCCTCCATTCAATAAGATCATGGCTGATCTTTTCATGGACTCAGCTCCACTGACCCACCCACTCACCATAACCCTTAATTCCTTTCCTGTTCAAAAATGTATCTATCCTTGCCTTAAAAACATTCAATGAGGGAGCCTCAACTGCTTCACTGGGCAGGGAATTCCACAGATTCACAACCCTTTGTGTGAAGAAGTTCCTCCTCAACTCAGTCCTAAATCTCTCCCCTTTATTTTGAGGTCATGCCTCCTCATTCTAGTTTTTCAGATGGATGAAAGTGAAAGAGAGAATGTCCGGGGTGTGTGGGGTCCTTAATGATGTTGACTGCTTTTCCAAGGCAGCAGGAAGTGTAGACGGAGTTAATGGATGGGAGGCTGGTTTGCCTGATGAACTGGGCTTTGTTCACAACCCTTTGGAGCTTCTGAAATTAAAGTTTATTTATTAGTCACAAGTCGGCTTACATTAACACTGCAATGAAGTTACTGTGATAACCCCCTAGTCGTCACACTCTGGCACCTGTTCAGGTGCACAGAGGGGGATGTTAGGATGGGCTAATGCATCTAACCAGTGCGTCTTTCAGACTGTGGGAGGAAACCGGAGCACCCGGAGGAAACCCACGCAGACACGGGGAGAACGTGCAAACTCCACACAGTGACCCGAGGCCAGGAATCAAACCCGAGTCCCTGGCGCCGTAAAGCAACAGTGCCAACAGCTGCGTCACCGTGCCGCCCTCCTTGCAGTCTTGGTCAGAAGAGGGGCCATACCAAGCTGTGATACAACAGGCTGACACAGGTTCACACAGTCCAGTGTCGTACTGAAGGAGTGCTGCCTTGTTTCAGGAGGATGAGATATTGGGTTCAGGTCTGATTTTGACTCGTGCCTGAAGTGGATGGGAAAGATTTTGAGTGGTGTTGCAGCAACATGCTGGCAAATGTTCCCACTGAGCCAACTGCAAAGAAACCAATCCAAATCCCTCGCTACTCTCACCCGCTCCCCACCCCCACCCCACCTCTGTGTCCACTAACCCCCTTCAGTGTGAGCATGTTGTGAGTATATGATTACATCTCCTCTACACTGACACACTCAGGACGGGGGTGAGATATTTCCTTGGATCCAGTGTGGGTCAACAGCGTGGGGACAGCAGATTTCCTTCCCTAAAGGATATCTGTGAGCACCAGAGGGTTACTTCTGCAATAATGAAATGACTGAATCCACTTTCAGCAGCTGCCGTTGTGGGATTTGAACCCAGGTCCCCAAACAGTACCTTGGGTTCTCTGCAATTTAACAAATCAAACCTCGACCAGGAACTGGTCAGGATATTTTTTATTCATCCGTGGGACATGGGCGTCACTGGCTGGGCCAGCATTTATTACCCATCCCCAGTTGCCCTTGGAGGGCAGCTGAGAGTCACCCACATTGCTGAGGCTCTGGAGTCACATGTAGAAGTGGTAAGGACGGCAGATTTCCTTCTCTAAAGGACAAGACTGAACCAGATGGGTTTTCCCTGACCATTGACAATGGTTTCACTGTCATCACTAGAATCTCAATTCCAGATTTTTTTTATTTCACCATCTGCCGTGACAGGATTCAAACCCATGTCTCCAGAACATTAGCTGCATTTCTGGATGAATAGTCCAGCAATAATACCATTGGGCCACCACTTCCCCTGCTGTCAATGGAATTGGAATACTAAATAGAAACCTACCTGCCTTCCTACCTATCTACCGATCTATCTATATATCCTATGATTCTATCGATCTATCTATCTGTCTATCTATCTATCTTTCTATCTATCTATCAATCCGTCTATCTATCTATCTCTGTTTCTTTCTATCTATCTATCTGTCGATCTATCTATCTCTCTATCTATCTATCTGTCTATCTATCTCTCTGTCTATCTATCTATTTATCAATCTATCTATCTATCTGTCTGTCGATCTATCTATCCATCTGTCTATCCATTGATCTATCTATCTCTGTCTACCTATCTATTTATCTATCTGTCTATCTATCTATTTATCAATCTATCTATCTATCTATCTGTCTATCTCTCTGTCTGTCTATCTATCTATCGATCTATTTCTCTATCTATCTATCTATCCATCCGTCTGTCTACCTGCTGATCGATATGAATTTATAGATGAGGAAGTTGAGATTATTTTCCAATGATGGCAGCGTTGCATTGCCAAACAGAAGGAACATCACGTTAATTGAAGTGACAGACTGAGCATCTGTTAGGTGCTAAAGTCGTGATAACTACAAGAAGAAAAATCTTCTTGTCTGTTGCTATGTGTGAGAATATAGAATTCAGAAAACACACAGAGTAAAGTGTGAACAATTGCTGGGGGTGTATTTTCAATCTCGCATGAGCAACAAGAGAAATATTTAAGGAAGGCAAGATGAAGAAATTGCACTGAAGGCAAGATGAAGAAATTGCAGTGTGTTACAGCATACCAAATAACAGCTTCATGTCATATCACAAGACAGGGCTCCTCCCAGGCACCGAAATAGGTTCATTCACCAGAACTGTACCGCCTCACCCAGCACAGAAATCTCTGTTAAACCAGGGGTGGGAATTTCTGTTCTCACCGGACTGAGGCCAAAAAATGCTGTTCATAGAGTCACAGAGGTTTACAGCATGGAAACAGGCCCTTCGGCCCAACTTATCCATGCTGCCCAGTTCTTCCCACTAAACTAATCCCAATTGCCCACATTTAGCCCACATCCCTCTATACCCATCGTACCCATGTCACTGTCTCACTGCTTTTTAAAAGACAAAATTGTACCCGCCTCTACTCCTACCTCTGGCAGCTCGTTCCAGACACTCACCACCCTCCGGGTGAAAAATTTGCCCCTCTCGACCCTTTTGTATCTCTCCCCTCTCACCTTAAACCTATGCCCTCCAGTTTTAGACTCGCCTACCTTCGGGAAAGGGTATTGACAATCTAGCTGATCTGTGCCTCTCATTATTTTATAGACCTCTATAAGATCACCCCTCAGTCTCCTACACTCCAGAGGAAAAAGTCCCAGTCTATCCAGCCTCTCCTTATAACTCAAACCATCAAGTCTCGATAGCATCCTAGTTAATCTTTCTAATTTAGCATCCTTCCTATAACAGGGTGACCAGAACTGCACACAGTATTCCAAGTGTGGCCTTACCAATGTCTTGTACAACTTCAACAAGACGTCCCAACTCCTGTATTCAATGTTCTGACCGATGAAACCAAGAATGCCGAATGCCTTCTTCACCACTCTGTCCACCTGTGACTCCACTTTCAAGGAGCTATGAACATGTACCCCTAGATCTCTTTGTTCTGTAACTCTTCCCAACGTCCTACCATTAACTGAGTAAGTCCTGCCCTGGTTCAATCTGTCAAAATGCATCACCTCGCATTTGTTTAAATTAAACTCCATCGGCCATTCATCAGCCCACTGGCCCAATTGATCAAGATCCTGTTGCAATTGGAGAGAACTTTCCTCAGTCTCCACCATGCCACCAATCTTGGTGCCACCTGCAAACTTACTAACCATGCCTCCGAGTTTATTATGAAGATATTTCAGAGTTCAATGTTGTGTTCACAGTGACATCCTGAGGTTTGTGATCATCTGCTGCCACCATGTGGTGAGATAATATATTAAAAAGTCTGACAACACCAGGTTTTAGTCCAACCTATTTATTTGATAATATACTCACAAGCTTTCGAGGGGACTGCCTCTTCGTCAGGTGAATGGAGAGTTCTGGCCTCAGACAGAGCATATAAAGCACAGACGGTTTTGAAATCTCTAAACTGTCTGTGCTTTATATGCTCTGTCTGAGGCCAGAACTCTCCATTCACCTGACGAAGAGGCAGTCCCCTCGAAAGCTTGTGAGTATATTATCAAATAAATAGGTTGGACTAAAACCTGGTGTTGTCAGACTTTTTACTGTGTTTACGCCAGTCCAGCGCCGGCATACCCACATCATGAGATAATATATAACAGCAGAATCTGAAATTGCTTCTGAAGGTCATCTCTCATTCTCACTTTCACACTGCAATGTACCTTCATCTCTGATTTTATACATTTTCACAACAGCGTTGACTCTGTATCAAAGGTAAACAGACTGATTTACTTTAATGTGCTAGTTAGGTGGATTGGCTATGCCAAATTCTCCCTCATTGGACCGGAGCAGGAGCTAGAGTGTGGGGGATTTTCACAGTCATTTCATTGCAACGTTAATGTAAGCCGACTTCTGACGAATAAATAAAGTTTAACTTTAGTGAGGCACAGTGCTTTAATTTTAGTGAGGCACTGCTGCCTCTCAGCACCAGGGACCCGGGTTCGATTGCTGGCTCGGGTCACCAGTTGTGCGGAGTTTGCACGTTCTCCCCGTCTCTGCGTGGGTTTCCTCCGGGTGCTCCGGTTTCCTCCCACAGCCCGAAAGACGTGCTGGTTCAGGTGCATTGGACGTGCTAAATTCTCCCTCAGTGTCACCTGAACAGGTGCCAGAGTGTGGCGACAAGGGGATGATCACAGTAACTTCATTGCGGCGTTAACGTAAGGAATTTCCTGCCACTTGTCATGTTCTTTTGAAGGGAGTCCCCAGCGCTGAGGGATCCAGCAGACAGAGCGATTCCTCAAGTTCAGATCCAGAACGTTCCAACGTTGAGTTTCACAACTTCACACTCTGGCCTCTCTTCTTTTAAAAATGCGTCTCACACACTTATTGCCTCAATGCAATTAATTACTCTCTCTTCCTCCATTCCTCCACCCTCCTCCCCTACCCACTCCCCCCACACCCACGAGGCAATCAGATTTCTGCTCTGAAGGTTGATCTGTTGCCCTCTTCAATGCTTTCAACCCTCCAAGTGGTGTGTAACATGGACGAGTACTGGTTCGTCAGCTGGGGTGGGGGGAGAGGTTGTGGAAAGTGGAGGGAAAAGCGCCTCTCGTGATGGTTGCTGTCACTGTGCAGTTATTCGGCTGAAGGGCCATGCAGATGTCAGGTGGGACTTTCCGTTTCGGGGCAAGTGTGGTCAGCAAATCCCACCTGCAACCCATGAGTGGTGAAGCAGTTGTTCTGTCACCCTGCAGGAATGTCCTTGACCTGAACCTCCCTCACGCGCTACCCACGCTGATGAGGTGACCACTCACCTTGTCCAGGGATGTATTGTTTCACCATTTTACACAATTTCAATCAGGTGCGAAATCTAAGCCCAAACAGCAGCTGTTCGACAGAAAGCGAGTCAGAGTTGGCAGGCTCCACCGTTTCATCGACTCAGAGGTTTACAGCATGGAAACAAGGCCCTTCAGCCCAACTTCTCCATGCTGCCCTTTTTTTAACCATTAAGCTGCTCCCAATTGCCTGCGTTTCGCCCATATCCCTCGATACCCTTCTTAGCCATGTAACCATCCTAAACACTTAAGACAAAATTGTACCCACCTCTACTACTACCTCTAGCAGCTTCTTCCACTCAACACCCTCTGTGTGAAAAAATTGTCCCTCTGGATCCTTTTATGTCTCTCCCCTCTCACCTTAAACCTGTGCCCTCTAGTTTTAGATTCCCCAACCTTGAAGAAAAGATATTGACTATCTAGCTGATGTGCCCTTCATTATATTATAGATTTCTATAACATCATCCTCAGCCTTCTATGCTCCAGAGAAAAAAAGTCCCAGTCGATCCAGCCTCTCCTTCTAACTCAATCCATCAAGTCCCAGTAACATCCAAGTAAATCTTTCCTGCACTCTTTCTAGTTTAATAATATCCTTTCTATAATGGGGCGAACTGAACTGCACACAGTATTCCAAGCGTGGCCTTACCAATGTCTTGTACAACTTCAACAAGATGTCCCAACCTCTTATTTATCTAAATTAAACTCCATCTGCCATTCATCAGCCCACTGGCCCAATTGATCAAGATCCCACTGCAATGCAAAATAACTTTCTTCACTGTCCACGAAGCCACCAATCTTGGTGTTATCTGCCAACTCACTAACCATGCCCCCTAGATTCTCATCCAAATCATTAATAGAAGTGACGTGGACCCAGCACTGATCCCTGAGGCAACCGCTGGTCATAGATCTCCAGTTTGAAAAACAACCCTCTCCAACCACCCTCTGATTTGTCATCAAGCCAATTTTGTGTCGATTTGGATACCTCACCCTGGATCCCATGAGATTTAACTTTATGCAACAACCTACCATGCGGTACCTTGTCAAAGGCCTTGCTGAAGTCCATCTAGACAACATTAACTGCACTGCCCTCATTCTACCTTCTTGGTTACCCCTTCAAAAAACTCAATTAAATTTGTGAAACATGATTTCCACTCATCAGTCCTTGAGTCTCCAAATGCCTGGAGATCCTGTCTCAAAATACCTTCCAATAACTTACCCACCACAGGTGTGAGGCTCACTGGCCTGGAGTTCCCAGGGTCTGGCTGGGATTGTGCGGACGAGGTTGGCCACTGTTGGAATTCTTTAATTCTAAACATTTGGGAGTGCAAATCACTCAGAATGCCCAGGAAGTTCATTGTGTTTCCACTTTCATTCAAAGTATGGTCTATCCAGCCCTCTGAGCAGTCTTCAGGTCTGGGTGCGATCTTACCGTCAGTGTAGGTTCAATGGGCCAAATGGCCTCCTTCTGTACTTTGGGATTACATGTCTAACTGGACTACATGTTCTCAGCATTCTTTAACAAGACAGCAGTGGTTTAGCTGAACCTGTTAACGTGCAGTCCGTCAATGCCCCCAGGGTGAACCCCCCCCAGAATCTGTGCATTCTTTTCCTTCTTGTGGTACGACTGAAAAAGACCAACAAACATCAGGCAAACATTTTATTTTCTACCATTTCCCGCAGGTTCACAAAGAGCAACTTGACTTTGGGACAACATATTTACATAAAATATCTACAAAAACTTTGGGAAGGACAGGAATACAAATGTCTGTGAAAGAGGGAATTTTGGAACGGAGGCAAGCTCAGAGAGAACACTCTTCACACAGGCTTCACAAAGCCACGTCTGCCCCATGGTCAGTCTCCAACCAGACAGTCTTAAGAGGTCTCCTCATCTTCAATCTTGGGCGCCAAGTAATATTTGATGTGACCCATGTCAGCGATCTTGTACTCAACCACTAGGGAAAACAAGGATCAAACATTAGCAGCACAGGACAACACAGCAATAACAAAAACCCAAAACTCACTGGTCCTTCTCCAACCTCTGCAAGTTACTCAACGGGAGAGAGTCTGGTCACTGTTAGGCACACCGCAAACGCAGCAGTCAGCAGGAGGACAGCAACCTGACTGATTAAATCAGGTCTAATTGAAGCCCTTACCTCAAGCTCCCTTACTCCGAAGTAAAAGATTTTAAAGTTTAATAATTCGCATCACAAGAAAGGCTGACATTAACACTGCAATGAAGTCACCACGAAATTTCCCCAGTCGCCACACCACGGCGCCTGTTCGGGTCCACTCAGGGGCCATTTCGCACCCGAACCAGCACGTCTTTCGGACTGTGGGAGGAAGCCCACGCAGACATGGGGAGAATGTGCAGACTCCGCGCAAACGGTGACCCAAGCCAGGGATCGAACCCGGGTTCCTGGCACTGTGAGGCAGCAGTGCTAACCCGCTGTGCCACAGTGCCGCCCACCTTTCAGTCATAACATGGAATCTTTCACACATTTCTACGGCAGGGAGCCTCAGTTTAATGCCTCATTGAAGATTCAGGCACCTCAGTACCACACGGAGACAGCGTCACGGTACACTTCTCTGCTCAAATCTCTGGCTGGGATTTGAACCAACAACCCATCACACTCTTCAAAACACATTAAATGCATTTTTCTCAACACCCAACTGCACGTGCAACACTATATTCTGCACCCTCTCTCCTGTGTACTCTACGCAGCACACAACAAACAATGCTTTTCACTGAATCCCAACACGTGACAATAATCATTCAAGAAATAAAAACATGTTCCGGCATCCACTGCCCTCTGGGATCGAGAATTCCACCGATTCACCACCCTTGGAGTGAAGTAACTCCTCCTTATCTCTGTTTAAATCGGTCGCCCCTTCACCTCAAACTCTGGCCTCTTGTTCTTATACTTAACAAAGGGAAAATCCTTCTGTCTACCTTGCCAACCTCCTGTATCATCTTACAAACGTCAATTCGGTCTCCGCCTGTTCTTCTCAACTCTATAGAATGTAGGTGTAAACTGCTCAATCCCTCTTCATAAGACAAGCCCCTCTGGGATCAATTCAGTGAACCCCGTCTGAGCTGCCTCTAATGCCACTACATCCTTCCTCAACTAAGAGCACCAAAGCTGCACACAGTATTCCAGCTCCAATACCTTGTGGAGCTGCAGCAGACACTTCTTGACTTTGATACTCTCTTTCTTTAGCAATAAATGCCAAAATTTCATATCGTTCCCTTATTACCTGCTGTACCTGCATGCAGGTTTTGTGTGACTCATGCACAAGGATACCCAGATCCCTCTGCACTGTGGCAAATCAAAGTTATCTCTCCATCTCGATAATAAGTCGCCTTTCCATTTATCCAACCAATATGGATAACCTCACACTTATCCACGTTAAACTCCAGCTGCCACATTTTGGCACATTCACCAAACCTTTCGATATCCATTCGTAAATTTCTTATTTCCTCTTTGCAACTTACTGTCCCGCCAATTTTCGTGTCATCTGCAATGTGGCTATAGTATCTATCCTTGTATTCAAATCATTAATACAGATTGTAAGTAGTTGGGGTCTGAGGATTGAACCCCGTTAAACCCCTGCAGTTACTGTCTTGCCAATCAGAAAAAGACCCATTAATCCAAAGTCTTTGTCTTGTTAGTTAACCAGTCATCTAACCAAGCTAATAGATTGCCCCTAATCCCATGTGAACTATCCTTGTGGATTCACCTTCTGTGTGACACTGTCCCAAAGTCCAGATATACTACATCTCCAGGGTCCCCATTATCCACTTGCTTGTTACATCTTTGAACAACACGAGCAAATTGCTCAAACATGATTTATCTTTCATAAAATCATGCTGAGGACAGTGAAGAAAGTTATCTCCAATTGCAGCAGGATCTTGGTCAATTGGGCCAGTGGGCTGACGAACGGCGGATGGAGTTTAATTTTGATAAATGCGCGGTGATGCATTTTGGTAGATTGAACCAGGGCAGGACTTACTCAGTTCATGGTCGGGCGTGGGGGAGAGTTGTAGAAGAGATTTCGGGGTACATGTTCATAGCTCCTTGAATGTGGAGTCACAGGTGGACAGAGTGTGAAGAAGGCATTCAGCATACTTGGTTTCATCGGACAGAACCTATGCCCTCTAGTTTTAGACTCCCCAGCCTTTGGGAAAATATATTGACTATCTACCTTGTCTCTGTCCCTCATTATTTTATCGACCTCTATAAGGTCACCCCTCAGCCTCCTACGCTCCAGAGAAAAATGTCCCAGTCTATCCAGCCTCTCCTTATAACTCAATCCATCAAGTCCTGGTGGCATCCGAGTAGATCTTTTCTGTACTCTTTCGAGTTTAATAATATCCTTTCTGAAATAGGGTAACCAGAATTGCACACAGTGTTCCAAGTGTGACCTTACCATTGTCTTGTACAATTTCAACAAGACGTCCCAACTCCTGTATTCAATGTTCTGTCCAATGAAACCAAGCATGCCGAATGCCTTCTTCACCACTCTGTCCACCTGTGACTCCACTTTCAAGGAGCTCTGAACGTAGACTCCTCGATCTCTTTGTTCTGTAACTCTCCCCAACGCCCTACCATTAACTGAGTAAGTCCTCCCTTGGTTCAATCGACCAAAATGCATCACCTCACATTTATCTAAATTAAACTCCATCTGCCATTCGTCAGCCCACTGGCCCAATTGATCAAGATCCCGTTGCAATCCAAGACAACTGTCCTCATTGACTGTTGCCAAAACAATCTCTCATACATTCCCCTTGGGGTTGCCCTTGCCAATTTGATTAATCCATGGAGTCCCGACAGTGCAGAAGAATGCCATTCGGCCCATCAAGTCTGCAACCACTCTCTGAAAGACCATTCCGCCCAGGACACCCCGCACCTCACCCCGTCCTATCCCTCGAACCCTATACATTTACTCTGACTCACCCCGCTAAACTACACGCCTTGGGACACTGAGGGTAATTTAGCATGGCCAAAGCACTTAACCAGGACATCCTTAAGTCTATGGGAGGAAACCGGAGCACCCGGAGGAAATCCAAGCAGACACGGGGAGAACGTGCAGACTCCAGACAGACGGTGACCCAAGCCAGGAATCGAACCCGGGTCCCTGGCGCCGTGAGGCAGCAGTGCTGACAAACACACCAACTGCACTTGGTTCAAACTACTTGACAGAGGACTGTCCCAGGGAGAAGATGTAGAAATATTGCCCAGAAGATGCCAGAATCGGAGTCAATGGAATACATACCTAGTGGGATATCTGCAGACATGCTGAGTGTGACGGTGGGGGAGAGGGGGGTGGCTTTTGTAAAGAAGTTCAGGTACCGCAGGGCAAAGGTTAGCTGCACAGGTTCGTTCATCTCAATGGTCACCTGAGGAAAGGAAGAGAGATTAGTATTCCTGTCTGTTCCATCACAAGGACAGAAGTGTGGTGTACTGCGCTGCAAACACACACTTGCATCGAATCCCTGCAGTAAAGGCCATTCGGCCCATCAAGTCTGTACCCACTCTCCATCAGAGCATTTTACCCAGGCCCTATCCCCGTAACACCACCTATTTAACCTGCAAATCTCCCCAACCCACACATCCTTGGACAATTTAGCATGGCCAACCTTGGCAACGCAGGGGGAACCCGGAGGAAACCCAGGCAGACACAGGGAGAATGTGCCAACTCCACACAGACAGTGACCCAAGACTGGGAATGGAACCCCGGGTCCCTGGCGCTGTGAGGTCGCCGTGCGAACCACTGTGCCACCCTGAGGATGGACTGGAACGAGGATCGATTCTTTAGCAACACACCAGTGGCCGAGCAAACAGGAGCTTGCCCTCCCTCAGGCAGAGCTGAGCTGGAACATCCTTCAACTCTTCCTTCGCTCTACACCACAGGGGTTTCCCGTGCACTAACTCACGCAGTGTCTGGGCCAGGGTTATTTTTAATAAAAAGAACAGTTGATGATTACCATGACCGAGACTGGCTCCATCTGAATTACCGATTAAATTCCACCAACTGCTGCGGCGAGATGTCCCCAGAACAGGGCCTCCTGGATTATTAGTCCAATGACACTGCCCTGCCAGAGTGTTAGTAACGGGCATGAGAAGATAACTTAAGGCTCTGTACCTCCATTCGGGCAGGTGACCAGGGATATCAGCAAATCTGAGAATCCCGACATTGCTGAAGGAGGCCATTCGGCCCATCAAGTCTGTATCAATCACAGTCCCACCCAGGCCCGATCCCCATCACCCCAGGTGTTTACCCTGCTAACCCCCGACACTCGGGTTAATTCAGCACGGACAATCGGTCTGACCCGCATGGGGGGAGGGAGGGAGGGAGGGGGCACAGTTGGTTAGCGCTGCTGCTTCACAGCACCAGGGACCCAGGTTCCATGGGCGACTGTGTGTGTTAACTCTGCACATGGTCTCCCCGTGGGGGGGGGGTTTCCTCCCACTGTCCCAAGATATGCAGGTCAGGTGGATTGGCGATGCGGAATGGACCATGAGTTTCTGGGGATTAGCAGGGTAAATACGTGGGGTGACAGGAAGAAAACCTGGTTGGGATTGCAGTCAGTGCAGACTCAAGCGGCTGAATGTCCACCTTCTGCATTGCAGGGATTCTGTGATCTTTGGCGAGTGGGAGGAAACTGGAGCACCTGGAGGAAACCCACGCAGACACGGGGAGAACGTGCAGACTCCGCACGCACGGTGACCCGAGGCCAGGAATCAAACCCGGGACGCTATTGCTGTGAGACCGCAGTGCTAACCACTCTGCCACGGTGCCCTAAGGTCCATCGCGACACATCAATAGCCTGTTCAGATTTACCACTTGAAACAAGCCGGCTGAGCTGTTCATTCGCAGCCGCTCTCCGGAGATACAGCGCTGAACCAAGAGGCACTCACCGCTTCCTCCTCCTTGTCCACATTGCTGGTCTGGGACAGCTTCACGTTGCCGGTTCCCAGCTCCCCACTGGCGGAGAACTTCACCCCATCCTTGGCACAGGAGATCACAACGGCATCACCAATCTGGCTGAGGTCGCGGCAAATCCTGGCAAATTCTCCTGAGGGCATCTTGACCACACAGCTGTATTCCTGCTCCTGGACAGTGCACAGGACGGAGCCATCAGTCACATAATGTACGACAAGGTCAAATGGATCATATTTACCACATTTATGTATAAAAATCAACCCCATCATTTTGTTCTCAGCTTTAAAATGCTCCCAGACATAAGAACGTAACATAAGAAATAGGAGCAGGAGTCGGCCATCTAGCCCTTCGAGCCTGCCCCGCCATTCAACAAGATCATGGCTGATCTGAAATGGATCAGTTCCACTTTCCCGCTTTCTCCCCATAACCCTTAATTCCCTTGTCTATCAAAAACCTATCAACCTGTGACTTAAATATATTCAGCGAGGTAGCCTCCACCACTTCAACGGGCAGAGAATTCCAGAGATTCACCAGCCTTTGGAGGCAAGAAGTTCCTCCTCAACTCCGATCTAAACTCCACCCCCCTCAACCTATTTTGAGGCTGTGCCCTCCAGTTCTGGTTTCCTTTCTAAGGAAAAATTCAACCAAGTCTTTCAAGCACAGAAAATGTCAGAAGTGAAGTTTAAAGCTGGAACAGGTAACAATTTGATTCAATTGTTAATGTACAAATGCTTATGAAATTGGATGTCACTCAGTAAATGTTCCAAAAACATTTCTATATCGAATAATAAGAAGTCTCACCACACCAGGTTCAAGTCCAACAGGTTTTAGTTGGAATCATGAGCTTTCGGAGCGCTGCTCCTTCATCAGGTGAGTGACGCCCCGCAAGCTCGTGATTCCAAATAAACTTGTTGGACTTTACGCTGGTGTTCAGGGACTTCTTACTGCCCCCAGCCCACTCCAACGCTGGCATCTCCACATCACGTCCAATAGAGTTAATGATTTAATAATAAGGGGTTGCCCATTTGGGACAGCAGCAAGGAGAACTTTTTTCACTCAATGGGACTGGTGTCTCTGCAACTCTCTTCCTCAGAAGGTGCTGGAAGCAGAGTCTTTGAATACTTTTAGGGCAGAGCGAGAGATTCTTGCTCAGCAAGGAGGGGTGAAAGGTTATGGGGTGTAAATCGGAATGCGGGGTTGAGGTTACAATCAGAGCAGGGGTGGCACAGTATTTGGCACTGTTGCCCCAGCGCCAGGGACCCAGGTTTGATTCTCTGCTTTGGGTAACTGTCTAGGTGGGGTTTGCATGTTTGCCCCATGTCTACATGGGTTTCCTCCCACACTCCAAAGATGTGTGGATGAGGTTGATTGGCCATGCTAAATTGACCCCTGCTGTCAGGGAGATAGCAGAATAAATGTGTGGGGTTATGGGGATAGGGCCTGGCTGGGATTGTGGCTAGTGCAGACTTGATGGGCTGAATGGCCTCCTTCTGTGCACTAGGATTCTATGATCAGTCATGATCACATTGGGTCTTGGAGCAGGATCGAGACCAAGTGTCCAAATTCCTGCGTTTCTTTCAAACATTGGTTTAAAGTAATGTTCAAAGCAATCAGGCAGTATCAATGTGAACTCGAGTGCTGTTGGTTCTTTCTCTTGATTCCATTGCAGTGGTCGCTCCTGCACCCACATCAAACATACATCTCAATCCCTCAGCAAACTGAACCCCAAAGCTGGCCCAAGAGATTCAGCTGCAAAATACACATGTCAGCGATGACGCTCACCAACTTTTACAGATGCACCATAGAAAGTTTCCTTTCTGGTTCTATCACGGCTTGGTATGGCTCCTGCTCTGCCCAAGACCCCAAGGAAGTACAAAAGGTCGTGAATGTAGCCCAATCCATCTTGCAAACCAGCCTCCCATCCCACTGGCTCTGTCGACACTTCCTGTTGCCTTGGGGAAGCAGCCAGCATAATTAAGGACCCCACGCACCCGGGACATTGTCTCTTCCACCTTCTTCAGGCACAATTCTGAGGACACGTACCAACCACCTCAAGGACAACTTCTTCCCTGCTGCCATCAGACTTTTGAATGAACCTGTCTCGCATTAAGTTGCCCTTTCTCTGCACCCTAGTAACACTACATTCTGCAGTCTCTCCTTTCCGTCTCTATGGACGGTATGCTTTGTCAGTATAGTGCACAAGAAACAATACTTTTCATTGTAGATGAATATATGTGACAATAATAAATCAAATTCAATCAAATGGTAGACACAGTGACACTTGAGCAATGTCCCATTCCACTGTGAACATGCCAAAAGCCCACTTACCGGAATTCCGAGCTGTTCCACATCCAGGTCCATCAGTTTCATCTCGTAGTCAGAGACCTTCTCCTGATCTAGAACAAGACACAATCAGCTAAACATCAAAGTCGACAGCCCAGCACATCTCAGAATGACTCAGTGGACAAATGCTTCATCCGTGTATACGGCTGCAGTTACTCTGGACATCACTCTGCAAGGGAGAATCATCGAGGTCTTTCACACACTGACCAGGGACTCCAGAGCCCAAGGCTCACTCTCACTCGAGAACAGAAACTCAAGAAGAGAACAGGGATGCTTAAATTGACTCAGTTGTCAATGAGTTCAAGTTGAGGGACGGGCACTAAGACGAGGGAAATGAGCTTTTGATTTTGAGAAGTACAACATGTTCTAATATTCTGGAATGCTCTGTCTGAAAGGGTTCACAATAACATTCCACCAAGACTGACAGAAGCCTTGGGTCACTGTCTGTGTGGAGTTTGAACTTTCTCCCCATGTCTGCATGGGTTTCCTCCCACAGTCCATAGATGTGCAGGTTAGATGGATTATCCATGCTAAATTGTCCCAAGATGATCAACTTCAGGGGAATTGGCCATGGTAAGCTGTGCCTTAGTGTCACAAGGTGCGGATTTTGAGGATTAGTGGGGTAAATACTAGGAAAGGGCCTGAGTAAGGTGCTCTGTTGGACAGTCAGTGCAGACCCAATGGGCCGAATGGCCTCCTTCTGCACTTTGGACGTTCTCTGATCAACCACAGGACTCTGTCAAGTCCATTTTTTGTTGTCATTGTTTATCGATAGTCAGCAGCTTTGTTTCAAAGGGCAAAATGGGGTACAGCTCTGAGACCTGGTGCACGTGGAGCTGAACTGAGCCCACCTTGCTGTCACACTCGCTGCAGTTACACTGTCACGAGCACAGCTTCACTTTCACACTCAGACTCACTAGACAGACACATTAATACAGGCGCCGGATACTCACTCTGCGACTCAAACACCAGCGCCAGTGTGTCTGCATTGTCCTCTGCTCTCAGTGTGATGATGTCCTCGTTGCCGGCACATTTGAGAATTTTGGACATGCTGCAGAAAGGAAGCAGATTCACGCTCACTGATCCAGCCCAACAGCCTGATGAGTTCACTGTGAAACCTATCGAACCCTGGACTGTGACCCCCTCACACCGTTACCTTCCATACGTTTGTGTTACAGGTCTGAGCTTCACTCTGGGCCTGGGTTACCCCTCCATTCTGACAGGAGGCCGCACTGACCCAGAACAGGGACCATCATTCTCCACCTGGCCTCCCCAGCACTGCTGCTTCTGAAACTCAGATCTCCAGCCTCTCTGCAGTATTTTTGTACTGGACTGGGAAACAATGGGGTTGGCTCAGGGGGAATGAGGCTGGCATGGGATTGATGGAAGGAATGTTTTGTTGGCTGCGGGAGTGATGTCTGGGATAAGGAGGGGTGCAGATCTGGGGGTGGTGGTACCTCTCTGCATATATAGTGCGGAGGCTGAGAAGCGCATCTTCTTTAACTCCTACGTTTCAACACTTGCTGAGAAAGAGTCATGTGACAAGTCAGGTGGGCCCCCCAGAACATCTCAAGAGCCGGTTTGGGTGCTGACAGCATCTGGAAGATCAGGCACCCTGACGACTCCACTGGTCAAAGAATAGCGAGAGTGACCCAGATGGCCGGAGTGGTCAACAAACTGGAAGACCGAGCTGAGAATTCACACAGACAATTCTGTGCAGAATCACTGCAAAGGGCATACACACAAAGGGTGAAGGGGGGGGGGTGGTGGTCGAAGGGGCTGGTGGGGATAATTGACCAGGGGTGGTGACACCTGCAAGAGGGGGTCGAGTGGCGTGTAAGAAGTCCAGGGAGTAAGCAGCTGGAAGGGAGTGGGTCAAGAACTGGGGGGAGGCAGTGACACCTGGGGCTAAGAAGCTGGAGGTAGAGTGGGTGATGTACCAGGGGTGGTGACACTTGCAAGAGTGGGGGGGGGGTCAAGAACCCTGGGTGGAGACATCTGGAGAAGACGTGGGGGGGGTTAAGGAGCCAGGGGTGATGCCTAAGGCTGAGGGGATCGAGACGGGGAGGTGGTGACACCTGGGGGTAAATAGCAAGGAGCTGGGGATTGAGAAGCCACAGATGGTGTCAGCTGGGGGTTGGTGACACTTGGGTGGGATGACAAACAGAAGTGGTGTCATCTCTTTGGGGGTGGGGAGGGGGGCACACACAGGGAGGTGAGGATCTAGAGGTCTGGATTACACAATGATAACCCCACTCTCATCCATGGGAAAGTACAGGACTGATCAAAAGCGAAAGGCATTGAGATAAAGCCCGATCTCAACCCCCCCTCCCGCCTCCCCAGCACAGTAACCAGCAGGCAGGCAGGGTTTTACAATGAATGAATGAATGAATGAAGTGTAACAATCTGGGCAGCTTCCCGCCAACTCCCTTCGCGCGCAAATGACGTCACAGCAGGCCCGGTGGCGCCTTTTTGTAACAAAAAAACGGAGGGAAAATGTAACAAAAGTCGCAGAGAGTCAGGGAGAGAGTTTTATATCTATATATATACCCAGATCAAATAAAGCCTCATCCCCACCAGGCTGCTACTACTCACTGCATTCACATATCAGTAGGCCAGAGTTAAAACAGATAGATGGAAATGAAACATCTAATATTTACAGCCACCTTCTGAAGATCATCACTCTTTATTGGCAATGATTTTACGCAATTAAAAGCTATCATTTTCTGGGTACTGTGTTCTAGTTCAGTGGAATTAAATTATGATTTTTTTGGGGTCTGCTTTCATTCACTGGAATTAAATTATAAATTTTCCAGAGACTATTATAATTCACTGGAGTTAAATTATGAATTTTTTTGGGTCTATGTTCTCATTCACTGGAACTACATTATCTTTTTGGGGTCTGTATTTTAATTCACTGGAATTAAATAATGATTTTTTTGGGGTCTGTGTTTTAATTCACTGGAATTATGACTTTTTGGGGACTGTGCTCTAATTTAGGGGGGGGGGTCAGTTTTTATTTTACTGAACAAAAATTGTAAACTTCGGGATCTGTATTTTCATTCACTGGATTTAAATTATGATTTTTTTGGGGTGTCCATTTTTATTTTACTGGATAAAATGTTTGCGGGGGGGGGTTGTGCTTTAATCCACTGGAATTAAAATCTAATGTTTTGTTATGTTTTAATTGACTGGAATTAAATGGATAGTGTATATTGGAACAGCATTGTTACTCTCTCTCTTTCAGACACACACAGAGTTTTGCCTTTATTATCCTGTAACTCCCTGTGCTGTTAGTGTGTGTTGGTGTGTGCAGTTGCCCCTACCTGCTGAGGTTCACCCCCATGGCCAGGTTCCTGTCACAGCGGTATGTATCGAAGCCATCGCTGCGGAGTGTGAGCTGCACCAGAGACACATGCGAGCTGTCCATAGACTGCAGGCTGATGCCTGTCGAACTGATGTCCCAACAAGCCTCGGTGATCAGATCCTTGAGGGCCTCCAGCACCTTTTTCAGGATGCTGCCCTGCACCAAGCGAGCTTCGAACATCTCGGCGAGAAGTTGCAAACAACAAAGGCAACACACAAAGAATTTTTTGTTTAAAGTCTGAAGTGACCAGGGAGGGCGCTTAAATCAGGGCACCGATTGCGAAGAGCAAACGCTACAGCGGCCTCCGTCTCACACACACAAGGCAGTGCCAGCAATGAGAAGGCCCATAGTGTTCTCACTTCCTCATATAACCTCATGCAAATCAGCCTTGCCGTATATGGTAAAGGCGCCAAATTGCCACTTCCTTCTGCAACTTTTAAACCCAAACTTGCAGCCCTGTCTTTTTGCAAGCTTTCACTGAGGAACCTGTGTGTGCATTACAAGCTTCTCTCGGCAAATACACCATATATTCTCGCCTCTGTGAAACTGACAGTTACAAACTATGTGCTGCCAAATAAATCTGTTGGACTTTAACCTGATGCTGTGAGAATTCTTAACCCCAGTCCAAAACTGGCATCTCCACATAGCAAGTTACTCTTATCACCAGAGGAGAGTTTCAGATTGTTAGAATCATAAGACTCCCTACAGCGCAGAAAGAAGCCATTCAGCCCTTCGGGTCTGGGCAAACAAGGAACCCCACCCAATCCCCATAACCCCACATATTTATCCTGCTGCAAAAACAAAAAAATGCAGGAAAAACTCAGCAGGTTTTGATTGGATTTATTATTGTCATATGTATTGGGATATGGTGAAAAGTATTGTTCCTTGTGCAATGTGCAAAGAATACCGTTCATAGAGTACATCAGGAAGGAGGAAAAGAAAGGGTACAGAATATCGTGTTAAGGCAAGGGTGTGGAGTCGGAGCAACTTAATAATATCCATTCAAAAAAGTAACACAGTGGTTAACACTACTGCCTCACGGTGCTGGGGACCCTGGTTCGATTCCTGGCTTGGGTGACTGTCTCTGTGGGACCTACACGTTCTCCCCGTGTCTGCGTGGGTTTTCTCTGGATGCTCCGGTTTCCTCCCACACTCCAAAGATGTGTGGGTTAGGTTGATTGCTAAATTGACCCTTGGTGTCCCACCAACTTTTACAGATGAACCATACAAAGCAATCTTACATGCAACAAAAAAAAATCAAAGATGGTTAAGGGGTTATTGAGAGGGGTAAATATGTTACAAGGATGAGATGCTCTGTCAGTGAGTCAGTGCAGACTCGATGGGCCAAATGGCCTTTTCCTACCTTGCAGGGATTATGTGGAGACGCCAGCATTGGACTTGGGTAGGCACAGGAAGAAGTCTCACATCAGGTTAAAGTCCAACAGGTTTATTTGGTCGCACCGTTGGTCTCCTGAGGTGTGAATTTGGTTCCCATGACTGTTACATGTCAATGGATGTTGAAAGTGAAGACGTTGTGGTTTAGGATGAAGCGGATGAGTTGCAGTGCTACCAAATAAACCTGTTGGACTTTAACTTGATGTTTTTTTTAAACTTTATTCCAATCCAATCAAGTCAAATTAAACCCAATTCAGAGTCCCAACAAGTTGGGACATTCCCAATCCAAGCTGACAAGACAGGGCTCTCACCTCCTGTCTTGGGCTTGATCTACATGATCCAAGCTGACTGGAGTAGGTGTAGCTCCTCCTCCAGGGCTTGATCTTATTTGCATCTTAGCCAAATGGCCGAGATGCCGCATTAAAAAATTGCTTCAAATGCACTTTTCTCTCAAACCAGTGAGGTTCTTCACTGGGATTCGAACCCACGGTTTCCGCCGCACCACTGACTCTAAGCATGCGCAGTGCCGTCAATGGGGCGGGGTGAGGGCTGGCGCCTCCACTGCCTCTAGCGGCGGGAGGAGCAGCTGCAATGTCTCCACGACGGCGGGAGGAGCAACAGCAGCGCAGCCAGTGCCCCTGGCGGCGGGAGGAGAGCCGCCACTGCCTCCAGTGGCAGGAGGAGCAGCAGCAATGCCTCCACTGCCCCGAGCGGCGGGAGGAGCGCTTCTACTGCCCCTAGCGGCAGGGAGGAGCAGCCGCGCTGCCACTGCCCCTGGAGCGAGAGAAACAGCAGCGCTCGACTGTCCCTAGCGGCGGGAAGAGCAGCAGCAGCAGCAGCGCCGCCACTGCCCCTAGTGGCGGGAGGAGCGCCGCCCCTGCCTCTGGCGGCGGGAGGAGCGCCTCCACGGCCCCTCGCGGCGGGAGGAGCGCCTCCACTGCCCCGAGCGGCGGGAGGAGGAGCAGCAGCAGTGCCGTCACTGCCCCAAACAGTGGGAGGAGCGCAGCCGCTGCCCCTGGCGGCGGGAGGAGCGTGCGGCGGGCCGGCAAGCGGGGATCTCGCGAGCAGAGGGCGGCGGCTGGTGCTGGGAGTCAGGCGGCGGTTAGTGAGCGGCGCCGGGCGGGGATCCGGAGCATTTCCCGGTCGGTGTGTGTGTGCCGGTGTGGGAGCGGCGGCCCAGCGGCGGGAGCACGGAGCCGTCATGACGGAGCTGAGGCGCCGGGGCGGTGAGGAGGAGCTGCTGGAGGAGCAGGTGAGAGAGTCGGCCAAATTCATCCCGCACTGCCCCTTTAAAATAAAGACAGCGGGGGAGGAGCTGCTGGAGAGGGGGCAATATGTGGGGGTTTCACCCCATCCCCCCTCATCCCTATCCCCCCCCCTCATCCCCATCCCCCCCCTCATCCCCATCCCCCCCTCTCATCCCCATCCCCCCCTCATCCCCATCCCCCCCTCATCCCCATCCCCCCCTCATCCCCATCCCCCCCTCATCCCCATCCCCCCCCATCCCCATCCCCCCTCATCCCCATCCTCATCCCCATCACCCCCGCCCTCATCCCCATCCCCCCCCTCATCCCCATCCCCCCCTCATCCCCATCCCCCCCATCCCCATCCCCCCTCATCCCCATCCTCATCCCCATCCCCCCGCCCTCATCCCCATCCCCCCTCATCCCCATCCCCCCCTCATCCCCATCCACCCCCTCATCCCCATCCCCCCCCATCCCCATCCCCCCTCATCCCCATCCCCCCCCCTCATCCCCATCCCCCCCCCTCATCCCCATCCTCATCCCCATCCCCCCCTCATCCCCATCCCCCCCTCATCCCCATCCCCCCCTCATCCCCATCCCCCCCTCATCCCCATCCCCCCTCATCCTCATCCCATCCCCATCCCCCCCCCCCTCATCCCCATCCCCCCCTCATCCCCATCCCCCCCTCATCCCCATCCCCCCCTCATCCCCATCCCCCCCTCATCCCATCCCCCCCTCATCCCCATCCCCCCCTCATCCCCATCCCCATCCCCCCTCATCCCCATCCCCCCCTCATCCCCATCCCCCCCTCATCCCCATCCCCCCCTCATCCCCATCCCCCCCTCATCCCCATCCCCCCTCAACCCCCATCCCCATCCCCCCTCATCCCCATCCCCCCCTCATCCCCATCCCCATCCCCCTCATCCCCATCCCCACCCCCCTCATCCCCATCCCCCCCTCATCCCCATCCCCCCCACATCCCCATCCCCCCCTCATCCCCATCTCCCCCTCAT
The DNA here is from genome assembly GCF_965287045.1 of Carcharhinus amblyrhynchos. Lineage (NCBI taxonomy): Eukaryota > Metazoa > Chordata > Chondrichthyes > Carcharhiniformes > Carcharhinidae > Carcharhinus > Carcharhinus amblyrhynchos. The sequence goes on from NC_137357.1 coordinate 17,360,714, forward strand.
CCCCATCCCCCCCTCATCCCCATCCCCATCCCCATCCCCATCCCCATCCCCCCCTCATCCCCATCCCCCCTCATCCCCATCCCCCCTCATCCCCATCCCCCCTCATCCCCATCCCCATCCCCCCCTCATCCCCATCCCCCCCTCATCCCCATCCCCCCCTCATCCCCATCCCATCCTCATCCCCATCCCCCCCCATCCCCATCCCCCCCCCTCATCCTCATCCCCATCCCCCCCTCATCCCCATCCCCATCCCCCCCTCATCCCCATCCCCCCCTCATCCCCATCCCCCCCTCATCCCCATCCCCCCCTCATCCCCATCCCCCCTCATCCCCATCCCCATCCCTCCCTCATCCCCATCCCCATCCCTCCCTCATCCCCATCCCCATCCCTCCCTCATCCCCATCCCCATCCCCCCCTCATCCCCATCCCCCCCTCATCCCCATCCCCCCCTCATCCCATCCCCATCCCCCCTCATCCTCATCCCCATCCCCCCCTCATCCCCATCCCCCCCTCATCCCCATCCCCATCCCCCCTCATCCCCATCCCCCCTCATCCCCATCCCCCCTCATCCCCATCCCCCCTCATCCCCATCCCCCCTCATCCCCATCCCCCCCTCATCCCCATCCCCATCCCCCCCTCATCCCCATCCCCCGCCTCATCCCCATCCCCCCCTCATCCCCATCCCCCCCTCATCCCCATCCCCATCCCCCCCTCATCCCCATCCCCCCCCTCATCCCCATCCCCCCCCTCATCCCCACCCCCCCCCCCAACCAACATTCCCCCCCCTTCTCCATCCCCCCCACCCCGGTTCCCTCCCCAGTTGCCCTCCCGCCACCTGTGCCTCCCCTTATTCCCCCCCACCACCCCGTTCCCACCCCCGCCACCATCGTTTCCAACCCCGCCACACTGTGCCGCCTCCTCATTCCCTCTGCTGCCCTGTGCCACCCCCTTATTCCCCCTGCTGCCCTGTGCCACCCCCCTCTTCCCCCTGCTGCCCTGTGCCACCCCCCTCTTCCCCCTGCTGCCCTGTGCCACCCCCCTCTTCCCCCTGCTGCCCTGTGCCACCCCCCTCTTCCCCCTGCTGCCCTGTGCCACCCCCCTCTTCCCCCTGCTGCCCTGTGCCACCCCCTCTTCCCCCTGCTGCCCTGTGCCACCCCCCTCTTCCCCCTGCTGCCCTGTGCCACCCCCCTCTTCCCCCTGCTGCCCTGTGCCACCCCCCTCTTCCCCCTGCTGCCCTGTGCCACCCCCCTCTTCCCCCTGCTGCCCTGTGCCACCCCCCTCTTCCCCCTGCTGCCCTGTGCCACCCCCCCCCCCCCTTCCCCCTGCTGCCCTGTGCCACCCCCCTCTTCCCCCTGCTGCCCTGTGCCACCCCCCCTCTTCCCCCTGCTGCCCTGTGCCACCCCCTCTTCCCCCTGCTGCCCTGTGCCACCCCCCTCTTCCCCCTGCTGCCCTGTGCCACCCCCCTCTTCCCCCTGCTGCCCTGTGCCACCCCCTTATTCCCCCTGCCCTGTGCCACCCCCTTATTCCCCCTGCCCTGTGCCACCCCCTTATTCCCCCTGCCCTGTGCCACCCCCTTATTCCCCCTGCCCTGTGCCACCCCCTTATTCCCCTGCCCTGTGCCACCCCCTTATTCCCCCTGCTGCCCTGTGCCACCCTCGTATTCCCCCTCGCTGCCCTGTGCCACCCTCGTATTCCCCCTCGCTGCCCTGTGCCACCCTCGTATTCCCCCTCGCTGCCCTGTGCCACCCCCTTATTCCCCCCCACTGCCCGGGGGGGAGCACCCCGTTCCCCCTCGTTCCCCCCCATTCGCCCCCCGCCACCCCGTTTCCGCCTCATTCCCCCCCGCCACCCCGTTTTCCCCCCCCATTCCCCCCCACCACCCCGTTCCCCCTCATTCGCCCCCCCCCCCGCCACCCCGTTTCTGCCCCATTCCCCCCGCCACCCCATTTCCCCCTTCCCCCTTATCCCCCTTCCCAGTCTATTCCCCCTCCCCTCCCAGATTGGTTTTAACTTTGTGATCTGGTCTTCCCCATCAGTGGGAAAGTTGTGTTGACAAGTCCCTGGTTAAATCGATTCATAGTCTGACAACTTCTGACAGACCATCCCTCAGCCTTTGCTTTGAGTGAGACATTGCACTCTGTAACATTCGGATGTGCGTTCTCTCTCAGTTGTGTTTCGTCTTTCTCCAGTGCACAGTGCTGTATGGTCCAACCAAGTCTCAAGATAACTTTAACATCACTTATCTGTTTTCCAGTTCTGTGCTGGAAATGAACCAGCTTCGCTTCACTCTGTATGTTTGTGTCCTTAATTCTCTTTATGCTTCCATTTCATTTCCACTGTTATTGTCCAAGTTACAGTGGCAATGCATTATCTGCCCTCCTTGACTGGACTTTTGATTTGTTGTCACATGTATTGGGATACAGTGAATAGTATTATTCCCTGCGCACTATTCAGACAAAGCATACTGTTCATAGAGTACATGGGGGAGGGGGAAAGCAGAGTTACAGTAAGTAGTAGTGTTACAGTCATAGCTCAGGTGTACGGAAAGATCAACTCAATATAAAGTTTATTTATCAGTCACAAGTAGACTTCCATTAACACTGCAATGAAGTTACTCTGAAAATCCCCAAGTCGCCACACTCCAGCTCCTGTTTGGAGACACTGAGGGAGAATTTATCATGGCCAATCCACCTAACCAGCACATTTTTTTGGATTGTGGGAGGAAACTGGAGTACTGGGAGGACATGGGGAGAACGTGCAGACTGCACACAGACAGCGACCCAAACCAGGAATTGGACCTGGTTCCCTGGCACTGTGAGCTCACCACTGTGCCACTCCAGGTAGGTCAATTCAGAAGTCTGATGGCAGCAGGGAAGAAGCTGTTCTTGAATCGTTCGGTCGACTTGAAACTTGTGCACCTTTTTCCTGATGGAAGAGAGCATGTCTGGACACATGGGGTCCTTGATAATGCTGGCTGCTTTTCGGAGGCAGCGGGAAGTGTAGACAGAGACTGTGTAGACTGTGCCCAGATGTGACGCCACCTTTATAACATTGTTTAATGGAGCGTAATTGTGCTTTGTCTGCTACCATGTGCACCTTTGGGATCAGTTGCGGAAAAATCTCTCACGTTATCTTTGGTCACAATGTTTAGACTGTTGAAAGAATACTAGCACTTTTTTTTTGTTACTATTCAGTATTCCCTGCTTTTGTTGCTTCTAATCAAGACCAAACTCCTTTTCATCTCATTCATCAAATTCTTTGACAGCCACAGAAATATTTTTCAAAATTGAGCATTTTTGTGTCGGTTGCTTTTTTTAAAAAGTAAATTTCCATGCAGTTAGCATCAATCTGAGTCATGGTTTCCATCTGCTATTTCGCACTTGGGTTCTGCTGAACAAGAATTGAATCTTTATGAATTTTGGACCTTTACTTTATGAAAAAATCATCCTTTTAGTTTTTTTTCCCACATTTTGAGCGTTCTATTAATTGCAGCAAGATCCCATTAAAGCCCAACTCAAGGGGATTAGATCATTTTTTAAAATGGAGTCACAGAGGTTTACAGCATGGAAACAGGCTCTTCAGCCCAACGTGTCCATGCTGCCCTTTCATTTTCCCACTCAGCTCACTCCAATTGCCCACATTTGGCCCATATCCCTCTGTACCTATCTTAGCCATGTCTAAATGCTTTTTAAAAGACAAAATTGTACCTGTCTCTATTACTACCTCTGGCAGCTCGTTCCAGACTCTCACCACCCTCTGTGTGAAAAGAATTGCCCCTCTGGACCCTCTCACCTTAAAACTATGCCCACTCGTTTTCAACTCCCCTATCTTTGGGAAAAGTTGTTGACTATCTAGCTGATCTATGCCCCTCATCATTTTATCGACTTCAATAAGATCGCCTCCTACGCCCCAGGGATAGCAGTCTCAGCAACGCATTCGTTCACTATCTCCGGTTCCAAAGAGACATCTAATGGTTGATGCACAGAGCTAAGAGAATGATGAGGCAAGCAGTGTCCGTCCTTCACTGCTGTCAGCAGATGTTCAGTCACTGAAGGTGATTTGGCAGGTTTAAAACAAACATTCAGTCCAACAGTATTGCAGACAAAGTCTGCATGAGGCAAGACGCTGAAACAGTAGTAGAGATGCAAGAGTTAAATTCTGAGGTTGTGGAGACCAGGCCTGTTCTCCGTGATGTGCTGATGATTACAGGCTGAGCCAACTGACCAATGTGAAATGAGGGCAATCAGCTGGGTGAAAACAGTTTCCTTTCGTGAGGGGAATCTTCCAGTTTGATTCAGGAACAATGTCAGGTGGCAATTCGTCACACCAAGGGTTATCGGAGTCTGAAAGGCTTGTCTGTACAATAGAATCAGGTGGTGCAAAAGAAGCCTTCAGCACATTAATCGTTGTGTGCTGAAATTGCTTGATTTTTGATCCGGGTGATGTGGAACAAAAGGTATCGACTGGACTGAATGGCAGAACTATGATCGAGGAGCTGAATGGACTGTCCCCTATGACATTATTCCCTTCCATTCTTGCACAACCTTTACAGGGCATGTTTGATGGACATGTGTCTGTGAGGTATTGGGAATGTGTTTTGGGAAGCTGTTCCACTGGTCAGTCATAGAATCCCTACAGTGCAGAAGGAAGCCATTGGCCCATTGAGTCTGCGCTGACCACAATCCCACCCAGGCCCTATTCCCGTAATCTCATATTTACTCTGCTAATCCTCTTGGCACTGGGGTCAATTTAGCATGGCCAATCCACCTTACATCTTTGGACTGTGGGAGGAAACTGGAGCACTCAGGTGAAACCCATGCAGACACAGGGAGAACGTGCAAACCCTACACAGACAGTGACTCAAGCCGGGAATTGAACCCGGGTCCCTGGCACTGTGAGACAGCAATGCTAACCACCGTGCCACCCCATGATTCAGTCACGAATCATTGGGAAGGATTATTTTCTGCTGAGTGCGACTGGGGCAACATTTTTTAATTGCAATAGCTCAAGGTGCAGTCAGTTAAATGTTTCATCATTTTAGTAAGCCTCCATCTGTTACAAGTGGATCTGCACTTTGATTTGTGCAAAGAGTTATTCACTCAATTGTACATCTGTCCTGTGCGTCCTGCCTTTTGCAAGCATTGTTTCACTGTTTTCTTAATCCCAGTCCCAGGTCAGACAGAGTTGTATTCTATTGTTTTTGCTCTGAGAACAGGATATTAGGAAACTCTTGAGGTTATTCCGGAAAGCTGCAGCTCTCTTGTCATTTGGACAGCAGTCAGTGGCCCGATGTGACAGTGGGCTGTGCGTCGTGCAGCTGCTTACTGCTGAGTTCATTACAAGAGCTACAGGGAGGAGCAGTGACTTGTCAACAAATTGTAGAAGGGTGGATTGCACTCATCAATTATTGGTCAGCCATTGGGTGTGTTTATGGAGACTGCAAAGTTTGCAGAGGAGTTGCGGATAAACCTGTTTCCCAGGTTGATCTTGGAGTGTGTTGAGAGGGCTCCTCTGATGCTGACGAGAATTGGAAACAGGAATACGCCACCGGGCCCTTGAAGTTTCCCCCAGCGCCCTTGCATTCAGTATGGTCATGGCTGATCAGTCTCTCTCAGTCAGGTTGGGCTAATCACTATCTGAGCATTCTATCTCTCTCTCTCTCTCTCTCTCTCCCCCCCCCCCCCCCCCCCCCCGCCCCAACCCCACCATTTCAGTGGATCCCATTTCAAGTTCTTGTCTTTGACATTTCCAGTTCAGTGCGTTGATGTGAAGGCGTGAGCTGGAGAGCTTGACCCAGCAACTCTGCTAACTAGCTGAGATTGGTCAGATGTCACAAGTACATTTTACAGTGATCCGTATAGGGGTGGCACAGTGGTTAGCATTCCTGCGTCACTGCGCCAGGGACCCGGGTTCAATCCCCGCCAGAGTGTGGTGACTCGGGGATTTTTGGCATTGTACCAGAGGGGATTGGGAAGGTCTGACATTGTACCTTAGGGATCAGGGCCGTCCTGCATTGTGCCTGAGGGGATTGGGAAGGTCCACCTTGGTACCTAAGGGACTGAGTGGCCAAAGGCTCACTGTGCTCTTCTCTGGTCACTAGGCAACAGTCCTTGCTGCACTGTGTGAACTTTGGATGAGGACAGGAGAAGCCTTGACTCTGATACTGTCCACCGTGTCAAACAGCCTGTTGACTGACTGAGTGTATGCACAGAAATAGCACTCAGGTGAGGTAATGCCACGGGGAACACTGCATGCCCAGCCAGGGAAGATTAATCTGTATCACTTCCTCAGCTGCTTTAATTGGTCATTATTGTGTCTGGCAGCTCTTGGAAAACTTAGTCTGATTATTGTCACCAATCTTGGCGTGTGTGAGATCAGTGCAGCAGATAAAAAATACCAGAAAGCTGCAAGACCATCCTTCTGACTGGAAATGGGAAGAGGCACGGGTAGAGAAGCCTAGCCGTGGTGGTAAACCGTGTGAAGCTGTTCAGGAACTCATGTGCCTCTTCACTTTGCATCTCGGTCAGAAGTACCTCCTCACTCTCATTCTCCCACTCACATACTGTTAGACCACAAACAAACGTTTCCCTTCAGAACCTGGCGTAATCTCAGCTTCCAGTGTTTCAAGAGAACATGCACTTACATTACTGCAGGGCTGTTGCTGTGCACCTCACAGGGCTTTGTCCTGCCTCAGCAGCCTCATAGAAGTGAGTTCACCAACTTCATGTAACTGCTGTGCGTCTGTGTTGGCAATTTAGTTCTCACTGACATTGCACACCCATTTTAAACTCTGACTTTCTGTGGCTTCACTTGTCAAAGTGCAGCCATCTTGTGTCTTTAATAGCAGTGGTTCAAACAGTTTGGAAGAACCCCAGTGTTGTATACAATTTTGGTGAGGCCACAGCTGGAGCACTGTGTGCAGTTCTGGCCGTCACATTGTAGGAAGGGTGTGATTGCATTGGAGGGGATGCAGAGGAGATTCACCAGGATGTTGCCTGGGATGGAGCATTTCAGTTATATAGAGAGGCTGTATAGGCTTGGGTTATTTTCTCTGGATCAGAGACGATTAACGGGTGACTTGATCGAGGTGTACAAGATTATGAGGGCCATGGACAAAATGGATAGGGAGCAGCTGTTCCCCTTCGTTGAAGGGTCAGTTATGAAGGAGCACAAATTAAACATGAGGGGTGGAAGGTTTTTGGGGGGGGTGGGGGGAAATTGAGGAAAACTTTTTTGCTCAGAGGGTGGTGACAGTGTGGAATGTGCTGCCTGGGAGGGTAGTGGAGGTGGGATGCCTCACATCATTTTAAAAAGTACCTGGATTACTCCCCGGCATGCCACACCGTTCAAGGCTATGGGCCAAGTGCTGGCAAGTGGGATAAGTTGGGCAGGTCAGAGCATTTCACACATTGGTGCAGATGGGCTAAAGGGCCTCTTCTGCACTGTAGTACTCTCTGAATTGAAACTATCCTACTCCTGCTGCCTAAAAGCAATGTGTTGCCTGTTTTCCCTTTTGATAGAAACCTAGGAGATTGGCGCTGCCTCTTCAGCCTCCTCTGTCGGTCCACAATATCCCACCCACCCCCAATAACCTTTCACCCCCATGTTACTCATATCTGCCAACTTCTACCTACCTATCTCTGCTTCCACTGCCTTTTGAGGAAGAGAGTCCCAGAGATTCTCAACCCCCAGACAAAGAAATTCTCCACGTTTTGTCTTGAATGGGTGACCCCTTATTTTTAAACAGTGTCACCCTTGTTCTAGATTGTCCCACGAAAGGAAACATCCTCTCCACATCCACCCTGTCCATACCCCATAGGAGTTGTGATGTGGAGTTACTGGCATTGGACTGGGCACAGGAAGATGTCTCTCAACACCAGGCTAAAGTCCAACAGGTTTATTTGCAGCACGAGCTTTCGGAGCACTGCTCCTTCATCAGGTGAGTCACTCAGAGTTGCGCTCCAAAAGCTCGAGCTACCAAATAAACCTGTTGGACTTTAACCTGGTGTTGTGAGACTTCTTACTGTGCCCATAGGATCTGAAATATCTGCTCAGGACCATGCAAGGGTTGTTTTCCCTGTGGGTCAGGCCCTGGTGCCTGGAATTAATTCCCTCTGTACTTCCAGTCATTGCTTGTGCAGTTCACCTTGGATCAAATCAACAAACTTCATTCGTCTCTTAGCAATGTATCTTATGCCTTTGAATTCCAATGTGGCGTGATGTTCATTGAAACTTGTCTTCACCCATTGGAGACTGGTTTCTTCACAGCGTAAATCCAGAGTGTGGAAAGTATGCGGGTGGTGAGCTGGAGGAGTAAAGCTTCAGCCTCTCTTAATCATTCATCATTGTGGTGGCACAGTGGTGAGCACTGCTGCCTCTCAGCGCCAGGGACCCAGGTTCAATTCCCGGCTTGGGTCACTGTCTGTGTGAAGTCTGCATATTCTTCCTGTGTCGGCATGGTTTTCCTCCAGGTGCTCCAGTTTCCTCTGGACAGGAAAGACATGCTGGTTGGGTGCTAAATTCTTCCTCAGTGTACCCAAACAGGCACCGCAGTGTGGCGACTGGAGGATTTTCACAGTAACTTCATTGCAGTGTTAATGCATGCCTACTTGCGACACTATTACATAAGCTTTAAACTTTCACTCTGTCAAAACACTGCCCTGGAAGCTGCCCATGTCAAAAGATAAACATGCAGACAAGTACACTCCCGCTGAGTTCAGTCCCTTCATAATTGCGGCAGTCTTAATAAAGAAAATGAACCCCTGGTGAACTTGGGGATAAAAATAAAACGCAGCCCATGGTGGAAACACACAGCAATGTGATGGGCCTCTGAAAGTAGGAGTTATGATTGTGGGACCCTTCAGCACAAACATTTACCTTGTTCTTTCAGATGCTGCTGACCTGATTCCGATCAGTTCAGCTTTTCAATTGACCCACCTTCCTTTTTTTTAATGTGTGAACAGGAATCGGTGGCGATGGCCTCTGCAAGCGATGCGAAGCAGGATTCTGGAACGGACGCTGTTGCTTCAGTGGATAATACTCCAGAGGTGCTGAACAAGGCCCTGTCAGGCCTTTCTTCAAGGTGCAGCAATGACAAGAGTTTTACATTCTGGCTCTAGATGCGCAGTACACAGTCGAAGTCTCTGTTTTGCATAGAACTTGGAACAGCTTGGAGTTAGTTTGGGGATAATATGCACCTCGTTCATTTGACCAGGCCTGACATTCAGCTTGCATTAAGAAGCATGTGAAATGTTGCTTTGCTTTCCACTCGGAAGTGGAACAACATTGGACAAGGTGTAAAACTGGAGTAGCCAGCCGTACTTTTGTCGTCCAGTGCATTTGGAATTCGCCTGCCCCCTCACAAGCCTGAAGATGAATTGGGGGTGGGGAGGGTAGGTGGGGGGACGTAGCGGTTTTCACAAATCGAATGGCACATAGAGGTAACCGTTCAACCTGTGAAAACTCTCAGAGCTGCCAATTAAATGTGTCCTCCCCACACGTTTCTTCCTAATTCCCCCTTTTCCAGGCCAGCAACACTTGATAAACCTGTGGGATTTCTCTGGGGTTCAGTCACTGGCGGTCTGGACCCTTTGGCCTGACCACCGTAGAGTCACAGGGGTTCACTGCATGGAAACAGGCCCTTTGGCCCAACTCGTCCATGCCTCCCTTTGTTTTAATCCCCGAAGCTAGTCCCATTTGCCTGCATTTGACCCATATCCCCCGACACCCATCTTAGTCAGAAAACAATCTAAACGCTTTTTAAAAGACAAAATTGTACCCACTGGCACTGGGATGGGGAGGGTATCACACCATTACGTGTGAGCTGGGAGGAAGACCTCGGTTTTTTTTTAACAAAAAGGTCCCTTTTGCATATTATGTTCCTCGCTGGGATCAGAAACATGTGCGCATTATTTTCACAAAAATGAATGGGGATAACAATTTCACTCAAAGAGCACAGATAGGATCCCTGCAGGTGGAATTTCAGCCCCCACCCCAGCCTGGTGTCCGTCTTGCATCTAAAGGCACTGGATAAACGCCTCTTTCTTCAAGTCCTGCTGTGCAACATTTCAGGTCAGCCTGGGACAGTTTACTTAGTGTACAGCTTTAGTGTTTATGTTGCTCGCAATGTTCCATCTGACTTCAGCAAACCGTGTCGACAGAATTCCTTTCTGCCTCATCTTATTCAGCTTTCCCTTAGATTCCCCTAATGCTGTCCGTCTCAGCTACTGTGTGTGGAGTGAGTTCCACATTCTAACAATGATCTGGATAAAGGGAGTTTTTCCTGAATTCTGACGACTTTGTTGATGGTCTCTCGTTTTTGTGCTTTCTAAACCTACCCTATCGATACATCCAACAACCTTCCAGAAACAAGATCTCCCACCCTTTTCCATCTTCGTTATCGTTTTGTCTCTTACCCTGTGTCTCTCTTGCTCTCTCTCTATCCTTTTTATAATAAAGGATACGCAGCAACGTTACACAGTGTGTCAAATGACCACGGTTCTATACAAGTCTTTTTGCAGCCCTGTTCTTGCAGCAATGGATCCAAGTACTTTATTTGCTTTTAAGATGACTTGAGTTGTCTGAGTGTATATGGAGATGGGTTCAGGCCTCATTTGGCAAGTGTCACAGCCAGTTGTACATTGTGGGACGGACTGGGTGTGGAAGAAGAAGGTATTGGGCAAGAAAGTGAACATGTTCTGACACCCCACGATGAAACCCGTGGACTTGCGAGGGTAGGGAGGAGTGCTGTCCCTGAACCAAGCTGAGATTCCTGGGACAATTGTGGAGGTGGAGGGAAGGGAAAGGGATTGACTGACAGCAGGTGATTTGGAATCGTAAAGCTTTTCTTTTCTCTCCCTGTTGACAGATGGAAGAACTGGTGGGTGCGAGGGATCCTCACATTGGCCATGATCAGCTTCTTTTTCCTCATCATCTACCTGGGACCCATGGTTCTGATGATGATAGTAGGTGACAGTGCTACACTTTATTCTCCCTGACTCTGTGTACATCTGCTCTTTCTCAATGAAAACTCAATTGCCAGGAGAAATTTTAGCCTCAATCTGGTCGACCCAGTTGTTCAGGAAGAGTTGCTTATTCCACTGATCTCCCACACCATGGTTGGCACTGCTGACTCACAACGCCAGGCTCCCAGGTTCAATTCCCGACTTGGGTCACACTCTGTGTGGAGTTTACATCTTCTCCCCATGTTTGCATGGGTTTCCTCCGTGTGCTTCAGTTTCCTTCCACACTCCAAAGATTTGTGGGTTAGGTTGATTGGTCGTGCTAAATTGCCCCTTAGTATCAGGGAGACTACTTCAGGTAAAATGTGTGGGGTTATGGGAATAGGGCCTGGGTGTGATTGGGGTTGGTACAGACTCGATGGGCTGAATGCCTTCCTTCTGTGTGTAGGGATTCTATGATCTCCCCCAAAATTGGTGATTTATAAATGCTTTGGTGCCTTGCACCAAGTTTGCCAGTCACTACCACATATCCCAAATCAAACTTGCACCTCTGTAATGTTTCTCAGAATGTCCCATGCTGCTGCACATTCGATGGGCTACTTTTGAATTGGAGCCACTGTTACAAAGTATGTCACCACATCACCTGTTTTTAGAGAATCACTGCTGACCAAGACACCAAGCTCTTACTTGGAATAATTCCTGGGAATCTTTTACATAGAAGTGAAAGAGAGGACACTTGGTTTCAGGATTCACTGACGACAGTGCCTCCAACCTGTAATATTGAAATATCACCCTGACTATGTTCAAGACTCTGGCAGTGTTCTGAGACTCAGTAAGAAGTCTCACAACACCAGGTTAAAGTCCAACAGGTTTATTTAGTAGCAAACGCCACTAGCTTTCAGAGCACTGCTCCTTTGTCAGGTGGGTGGGGAGTTCTGACCACAAACATACCACTCCCCTGACGAAGGAGCAGCACTCCGAAAGCTTACAGATGCATTTACTACCAAATAAACCTGTTAGACTTTAACCTGGTGTTGTGAGACTTCTTACTGAGTTTACCCCAGTCCAACACCGGCATCTCCACATCCATGGTCTGAGACTGACAAGGAGGCAGTGGCATAGTATTATTATCACTGGACTAGTAATCCGGAGACCCAGGATAATGTTCTGGGGACGAAGGTTCGAATCCCGCCACAGCAGATGGTGAAATTTGAGTTCAATGAAAAATAAAATCTGGAATTAAGAATCAACTGCTGTCTATGATACCATCGTCGATTGTCGGAAAGACCCATCAGAGTTGACCAATGTCCTTCAGGGAAGGAAATCTGCCATCCTTACCTGGTCTGGCCTACTCAGAGCCACAGCAATGTGGTTGACTCTGAACTACCCTTCAGGGATATTTAGGGATGGGCAATAAATGCTGGCCCAGCCAGCGTTGCCCATGTCTCATGAATAAATTTAAACAAAAGTCAGGAATGCTACCCACTGAACCAAAACCTGAGAACTTTTGTGTGACAGGCTTTGACTCTGGGGAAAGATCAGACCCGAGCCTGATGCTGCCCTGATCTGATGCAGGTGTACACATTGACACAATCGTGACGGAATGAATAAGATCCAGGAGCTGAAACACTAACTGAGTTTATCCCTCACCATCCCAGCTGCACTGTGCACGTGATTATAGCACCACTGGGCAATACATCAGCTTTAAAACTGGCACCCGGTGTTTAAACTCGAGGCGAGTCCGTGTGTATCAGTGCAGCAGCCTTTACCACAAAGGAACCAGCAAATCTTTCATTTAATTCCTGAAGTTGAACCTGGGACTCAGTAAATTGAGATGGGAGTGAAAATAGTCTAATCCTGCAAGCATCTGCTATTGCAAAATGCTTTTACTAAATCAAACTCAGAGTAAAAATGGCAAAGTACTGGAATTCCACAAATGCGTGCTTTCATTGGTCAACAAAATCGCAATGCCCTGGTGCAAACATTATCTGATTTTTTGAAAGAAAAATATTGGTACAGGGACAGGACAGTAAACAATGAAGTCATAGTGAAATCATCCCGTCTGCAGTATGTCAGATCAGTAGCAGTAAATGAGTGCGCGCGCACACACACGCACACCAAGCAAGCCTCGCTGTGTGGTGAAGTGATCCTGGCTCAGAGTTGGATATGTACACAGTGCTTCGAACTTTCAGTAAAATGCAAGGAAGAAAATTCAACAAGAAAATGTGGCATGCCGTTGTTAAAGTCCAGTGGTATTGTTAGCAGCTTACTCCCAGCTTAATGTCACCATGGAAGAAGGATTGCAACTGAAAATTTTTTTCAGCATGCTGGTACCACACAATATAATTTCCCCGCCAATGCCCTGTGATCCACTTGGTTCCTAAACCCAGGGTTCAGGTCACTGATCATGTGTTGCCCTGTGAATTGGATTGGAAAATGATTCCACCACACAGTGAAATTTTTAGTATCATAGAATCCCCACGGTGCCAAAAGAGGCCATTCAGCCCATCAAGCCTGCCCCGACAACAATCCCACCCAGGCCCTATCCCCATGGTTTTACCCTGCTAATTCCTCTGACGCTGAGGGGCAATTCAGCATGGCCAATCCACCAAATCGTTAACAGTTAACATGTCCGTTAATATGGGGTGGGATTTTTTTGGTCTGGGGGGGTGAGCATGGCCAGAAAATCCCACCCAGAGGGTCAATTTACCAAGGCTAATGCACCTAACCTGCACATCTTCGGAGTGTGGGAGGAAAGCGGAGCACCCGGAGGAAACCCACACAGACACGGGGAGAACGTGCTGACTCCACACAGACAAGCCAGGAGTCGAACCCTGGCTCTGTGAGACAGCAGTGCTACACACTGTGCTGTATTCAAGGATGCTGAACATGTGTGGTCAACATTATCAAGCCTTCAAAATGTAATTGGAACTGAAGTATTTCCCTGCAGGTATCTATCACATGAAAAATATCCACAGTTATTGACTTAGCGCACTGTGTGAATGTGGAATGTAGAAACGCTAGCTCGCCTTTGAACGTAACTGGGAATAAAAAAGCACAGATCATCAATTTGTTTTGTTTTTCTTTTTACGTTCCTAGGTTCTTTGTGTACAGATCAAATGCTTTCACGAGATTATTCTTATTGGATACAACGTTTATCACTCCTACCATCTGCCATGGTTCCGGACTCTTAGCTGGTGAGCACATGACAGACGTTGTGGCACAGGAACAGAGCCACAATTGAAAAGCTTCGCTGCAAAAATTAAGCCCTCAGCATCACACACAATTAAAATAGCAATGCAGACGATCCTTCCTGGGAGCAGTTGCCCACTTTGTATTTAATCCCAGTGCCTCCTCCAACGATGTCGCCAGTTATCCTCAGGGGAGCCAGGCTGCAAATTGCGCTCACAGACCACCATCGCACCCCCGCCCCACACACCCACACACACACACCGCCCCCCACCCCCCACCACATGACCAAGTCAGGAACCAGACAGCATGCACTGGCAGATTAACCAGCAGTGTGGGGGACGTAAAATAAGAGCAGGGATAGGGCCATTCAACCCCTGGAGTATGCCCCACTATTCACTAAGATCATGGCTGATCAGATCATGTCTTTTATAGAGTCACAGTGGTTCACAGCATGGAAACAGGACCTTCAGCCTCACTTGTCCATGCCACCCGGTTTTGAACCATCAAGCTGGCCCCAGTTTCCTCACTTGGCCCATATCCCTCTATACCCACCTTTTTCAGTTTATTAGTCACAAGTCAGGCTTACATTAACGCTGCAATGAAGTTACTGTGAAATTCCCATCTTCCCTCATGTAACTGTCTAAATGCTTTTCAAAAGACAAAGTTGTACCCGCCTCTACTACTACCTCTGCCAGCTTGTTCCAGACACTCACCACCTTCTGGATGAGTATATGGGGTTTAATGAGATTGAGGGTTATAGATAGGTCTGTAGGTTGGTAGGTGATGATGTGATCGGCGCAACTTGTGGGCCGAAGGGCCTGTTTGTGCTGTAGTGTTCTATGTTCTATGTTCTGTGTGAAGAAACTGTCCCTCTGGACCCATTTGTATTTCTCCCCTCTCACCCGGGTAGCAGAGTGGCACAGTGGTTAGCACTGTTGCCTCACAGCGCCAGGGACCTGGGCTCAATTTCCGGCCTCAAATCATTGTCTATGTTGAGTTTGCATGTTCTCCCCACGCCTACTTGTGACACTACTAAGTAAATAAACTTGTTTAGCACTGCTTAGTTAGCACTGCTGCCTCAGAGCGCCAGGGATCTGGGTTTGATTCACGGTTTGCATCACTGTCTGTGGATTTTGTACATTCTCCCCTTGTCTGTGTGGGTTTCCTCCAGGTGCTCCGGTTTCTTCCCACTGTCCAAAGATACGTGGGTTAGGTGGATTGGCCATGCTGAAGTGTCTGTTCATGCCAGGGGGATTAGTACGGTAAATATGTGGGGTTACAGGGATAGGGCCTGGGTGGGATTGTTGTCAGTGCAGACTCAAAAGGCCGTATGGCTGCCTTCTGTAGGGATTCTATATCTATAAATACGCGTTTTTCCTTTTTAAGGTACTTCTTGCTGTGTGCCAATTACTTCTTCTACGGCGAGACGGTAACAGATACATTTTTCACACTGGTTCAGAGAGAGGAGCCCCTTCGGATCCTGAGCAAATACCACCGCTTCATTTCCTTTGCTCTCTACTTAGCAGGTAATGTTTCAGTCTAAAAACAACATTGGGTGGACCACACATTCTCAGAGTCAGCAGCTAGCAATTCACCAAACCACTTATCGTGCTGTCTTAATCAGCACACAGGGTTTGATGCAAAACCTCTTTTTAAAACTTTATTATTGAACATCAAAATATATATTGCCACTCAAGTGGATAGAGCCGTGAAGAAGGCTTATCGTGTGTTAGCATTTATTAAAAGGGGGTTTGAGCTTAAGAGTCGTGGGGTTATGCTGCAACTATACAGGACCTTGGTGAGACCACATTTGGAATGTTGAGTACAGTTCTGGTCACCTCACTGCAAGAAGAATGTGGAAGCGTTGGAGAGAGTGCAGAGGAGATTCACAAGGATGCAGCCTTGCTGGTTTGGAGGGCAGGTCTTATCAGGAAAAGTTGAGGGAGCCAGGGCTTTTTTCTTTCGAGCGAAGGAAGATGAGAGGTGACTTAATAGAGGTTTGTAAGATGATGAGGGGGATTGAGAGAGTGGACATTCATAGACTATTTCCTTGGGTGGGTGTAGCTGTTCCTAAGGGGCATAACTATAAGGTTCATGGTGGGAGCTATAGGAGGGATGTCCGAGGTAGATTCTTTACTCAGAGAGTGATTGGAGTGTGGAATAGATGGCCTGCTGTGATAGTGGAGTCGGACACTTTAGGAACTTTCAAGTGGTTATTGGATAGGCACGTGGAACACACCAGAATGATAGGGAGTGGGATAGCTTGATCTTAGGTTAGGACGTAGCTCGGCACAACACCGAGGGCCGAAGGGCCTGTACTGTGCTGTACTTTTCTATGTTCTGTTTTTCCATGCCTTGAGTCAGCGAGTACAGGAAGGAAGTTCACACTGTAGACAAGATGCTGTGAAATAGTCTGTTCACATGGACTGTTTCAAGCACTAGGTTTTACATTTTATCAGTTTCAGAATCAGGAGAAATCTCACCGCTGATCTCGGAGTTGAAATTCACAAACATCTGCCAGTTGTGGTCTGGAGTTAGCCTCGTATTTCTGTTTTAGACACCTTTACCACAGGCATCACAGTGGTTAGCACTGCTGCCTCCAGGTACTTGGGTGCAATTCCCGGCTTGTGTCACTGTCTGTGTGGAGTTTGCATGTTCTCCCTGTGTCTGTGTGGGTTTCCTCCGGGTGCTCCGGTTTCCGCCCACATTCCAAAGATGTGTGGGTTGGGTGAATTGGCCATCCAAGGGGCTAAATTGCCCCTTCGTGTCCCGGGATGTGTCGGTTAGAGGGATTGGTAGGATAAATGTGTGGGGGTTGTGGGGATAGGGTCTGGGGTGCGATTGTTGTCTATCCAGACTCGATGGGCCAAATGGCTTCGTTCTGCTGTAGGGATTCTCTGATTCTATGAAATACTTCAGCAGTGGTTGAAAAGGGACTGGTCACATCCCAAGCCGTCTGTCATTAATATCATCCAAGTTCCACTTGCATCTGAAACAGAAAAGCGAGGATAGCGTTTCCATTGGAGACCTTTAATTAGAATGAGGAGAAGCAATCAAATAGGATGCCTCCTAATATTGTCTTGTGTGGAGTACAAACCACAGCATAGACTGAATGACATGTTTGTCTGCTGTAGGCTGCTTGTTTGATTCCCCTTTCCTGGGTAGCGTTGCTGATCATAACTTCCCCCCCCCGAGTTGCTGAAAGGGCATTGACCAGCTAACTCAGCACAGACTGAAGATCAAATGTTGAATCGTGCTGGGAAGTTCAGAGAAGCTCCTGAAGGGGCAGTTTCATTGTGTACCAGAGGTACAGGCAGTGCAAGGACAATGGGAATGGGACTGTTTTCAGCAAGTCCTTTTCAAGACATCAGATAATGACTTCTGTTTTATTCCTAGGGTTTTGCATGTTTGTTCTGAGCTTGGTGAAGAAGCACTACAGATTGCAGTTCTACATGGTATGTCAACCACTCACTGAACATTAGAATAAAATGTAGTGTACGTTCACTTTTAACTAGCATTGCCACTGGTTCCAGCTTTAGTCTTGTCCATCATCCCAGTCTGCCAATTGGTATTGCTTTATTCAGCATCTTGGATGAACCATAAGCTGAGAAGGCACCCATTGACCAGGGAAGAAGGACAGAATGATCACTCAGACTCTATGACACGTTGGCTGCTTCCTGGATGCAGGGCCGGTCCCTGTAACCATGCTGCTTCCTACATCCTCAGACGCAAGACTGATTATATCCACCTCAGAAAGATGATTGGCCCTACCAAGGTTTAGACGCAGTTCTTTATTTAAAGTTTATTTATTTATTAGTGTTACAAGTCAGGCTTACCTTTACACTACAATGAAGTTACTGTGAAATTCCCCTAGTCGCCACATTTCGGTGCCTATTCAGGTCAATGCACCTAACCTGCACATCTCTCAGGTTGTGGGAGGAAACTGGAGTGCCTGGAGAAAGCCCATGCAGACACGAGGAGAATGTGCAAACTCCACACAGAGTGACCAAGCTGGGAATCAACCTGGGCTCCTGGCATTGTGAGGCAGTAATGCTAACCACTGTTCCACCAGCTCTTGGTACAGCTTGATATGGTGCGTCAGAGCCTTGGAACTCCAATTCCTGTTCTCCGTTGTTGAAATTTCTCTTGGTGAAAGATGTTGGTGAGCAGGCCAGAGGTTTATCTGATGACGTTCTTTGTTCCTTCACAGTTTGGATGGACCCATGTAACATTGCTGATCGTTGTGACTCAGTCTCATCTGGTCATTCACAACCTCTTTGATGGAATGATTTGGTACGTGGCCATCCAGTACTTTGCTCCTTTGACCGTGATTCTGTAAACTTCACTCTGTTTCCATTTCTGTCCAGTTGGACCTTTCACCAACACTAGATTTCCTTTGGGAGATTATTTTAAACAGTTCACGGACATCCCAGTCAGTGTGAACGGAAACTTCACATTGGGGGAGTGGGGGCGGGGCGGGGGGTTGACTCTTACTGAAACTCCCATTTCAAGCATGTGTTGTAAAGTTGAAGGGATACTACCACTGGGTCCCAATAGCACATTTCATTGTTAAATTATCCTGTGGGAACACCCAAACCATCACCTGAAACCTTCCCAACGACACGTTTATATTGGCCAGGGCTCCAGAGAATGGTGAATCTGGAACACTTGGCTGCAGAAGGTTGTGGAGGCCAAGTCATTGAGTGTCTTTAAGACAGATATAGGTTCTTGATTAATAAGGGGATCAGGAATGATGGGGAAAAGGCAGAAGAATGGAGATGAGAAAAAGTATCAGCCATGATTGAATGGCGGAGCAGACTCCATGGGCCGAGTGGCCTAATTCTGCTCCTGCATCTGATGGTCCATGCTCAACAAAGACTTTCTTGAGCCTTAGAAACATGTTGGTGTAACCCTGTCCCGCTTATCACTTTCTAAGATACACAAATCTCCAGTTGAGATCTGATCCTGAGCTACCGAGATCCTGAGCTTAAGTTAAGAAGGAAGGGGAATGGGAATGTGTTGAGAATTGAGAGTTCCCAAATGTTATCCTCCCCGCCTGGTACAGAAATCCCCTTGGCACTTTCCAAGTAATGGACTGTAAGAAATCACCGTCTACTAACCTGATAAATCAGAAATAGGTAGAATATTATAGAATTATCTCTCTCTCTGTCTCACATGAATGAAGTTTCCAGAGCAGCTTGCTGGCTGACAAAGATATGTCCCCCGCACAGGCCCTGAAACAAGACATTGCTGATACGATTGGATCTAAAGTATAAATCCCATAAGCTGTTATCGAAGACAGTGTGCACTGTCGTCCGTGACGGTTCCTCAGCAAGCCTGCATCGGAATCAGCCCATTGCAGGGTAAACTGAGAGAGCCTCGGCTGAGAGTTTGGATTTGAGTGATGCAGTCCTGGGATCAGAAGATCAATCATGAGTAATGTGAACAGAATGCTGCATTTAGCACCATTCAGAATGGAATTGTCAGCTGCAGCTTCCAGTGTCTCAATCTGAAGGGTTTGGGTTGGTTCAAGATCCAGGGTCCTGACAGCTCTGGGCCTTTCTGTCCACCTGATATTGCTTTATCTTCTGCCTTTCTTTCCTGTTTCCCAGGTTCATTGTACCCATTTCCTGCGTGATCTGCAATGACATTATGGCGTACATGTTTGGATTCTTCTTTGGCAGAACTCCGCTCATCAAGGTCAGTGTGGAGACACAGGGGGGCTTTTTAAACTGTACCAATTACAGAGGGAGCCGTGAGCTCACTCGGAAAGGGTGCTGGGGAGGGATGATGAGGATGAGAAATGGCAGGCAGTTACAGAAGGAGTGCTGTTCTGGTGGAGCGCAGTGTGGAGGGAGCTTCACACTGCACTCTCTCCGTTGGACCTGATGGTGCTTGAAGCTGGAACTGAAGAGCACTCTGAAGTTTACCTTTACAAGAAAATTCCGTGTGTGGTAATCACCCTTGAAGCCAGCGTGCAAGTCAAACCTTGATTGAATTTTCATTCCTGACGAATTGTCTCTTTTTCTCTTTATTCGTTTGTGGGCTAGCATTTATTGCCCATCCATCGCTGCCCAAGGGCAGTTGAGAGTCAACCACATAGCTGTGGCTCTGGAGTTGCACGCAGGCCAGATCAGATAAGGACAGCAGATTTCCTTCCCTAAAGGACATTAGTGAACCGAATGGGTTTTTCCGATAATCGACAATGGTTTCATGGTCATCAGTAGATTCTTAATTCGTAGAACTTAGAACAGTACAGCACAGTACAGGCCCTTCGGCCCTTGATGTTGTGCCGAACTATATCCAATCCCAAGACCAAGCTATCTCGCTCCCTATTATTTTGGTGTGCTCCATGTGCCAATCCAATAACCACTTGAAAGTTCTTCAAGTGTCCGACTCCACTATCACAGCAGGCAGTGCATTCCACACCCCAACCACACTCTGAGTAAAGATTTTTTTTTAATTGAATTCAAATTCCACCAGCTGCCGTGGCGGGATTCGAACCCGGGTCCCCAGAACATTAGCTGAGTTTCTGGATTAATAGTCTAGCGATAATACCACTTGGCCAACATCTCCCTTTAATCAAATATGAAGATTGAATACAAACTCTTCGTAGTTGCGAGTTGGCAGAGGAAATGGATACTGGTTCGGGATCAAAAAGACGGCATGGCATTAAACTAGCTAGAGGAGAAGGATGTACTGTCAGTTCAGTCTGTCTTGTGCTGCTGACGGATAGGTTCTCCCTTTGTTCAGTTCTATTCACTGAAACACAAGTCAGTGCATGAGGAACATAAAAATGAGAAGGGGATGCTGATGGGGTGAGAGGAAGAAAGGTGGGAGGAGTGTTGTGGGGGCATGAACACCAGCATGTTTCAGTGCTGGAAAAATTAAAGACAAGTTAGAAGGTCTGAACTCTTCTGCCTTGAGCTGAGGTTTGCCATGAGGAGCCTTCTGAATGTACGGGAGACACTGAGTGGTTCAAACATGTGCTCAGCATTGGGAACAGCCCGACCTCCTGCCAGGAAGCATTCACACAAACCCAGCATTGAGTTCTTCGAGTGGCTTTCAGATAGGTGGACGAAGACAAATGCCGGAGAGTCACGGAAGAAGCACTGGATGCTGTTGTAAAAGGAATCACAGATTTCTGTGCAAGGGGTAATGTGAGGGGCTGCCTCTTCTGTGATTCAGAACATGGGGGAATGTGGAGGTAGACGGAGAGAACAGCTTTACACCTGATGCACATAACCCTGTGTGTGTGCACGTCAGCATGGGCCCACGCGTCTGCACACCCGCCCGTGGGCCTGCATGTGTCTACTGCAGGTGAATGGATCGCTTTGACTTTTATTGAAGCTACTTCTCTCCACTTCTGGGAATCTCTTGAAATTTCAAAGAATACATTACAAAGTAATGGGTGAAATAACAATCCTTTCAATGTCCTAATCTTGTTCAAATAGTCTGACTATCTGTCTCTTCACAGTTGTCCCCCAAGAAGACCTGGGAAGGATTTATTGGAGGATTCTTCTCAACTGTTCTCTTTGGTGTTCTGGTGAGTATCAATAAAATTACCGCACTGGAGGGGTCCGAACTGAAAAGCAAGGAGCTCCTATCATTTTTTTGGTATCATTGTGCCTCACCACTGTCCCTTTTGAATCAGAACACCTCTGTGTTAAACAGAGTGGTTGAGGGAAAACAGCAGCAGCAACAACAACAACACAATGCCAGAGGCAGTAAGATCAGCTGTGGGAGTTGTGAAGAAAATGTTATCATTACTGAATTTCACCCTTTCAATTTGAGAGGCACAGGCACAAGTAACTTACTCCCAGAGACAATCGATACACATGAAAGGGATTGCGGTTTGTTCCAACTTTACAAAAGGAAGGAATTAGAAAGAGGAGATTTCCCAGAATGGCGCAGGACTGGAGGAATTCAGTCACCAGGGAGGGGTTTGGAGAAGCTGGGATTGTAATCTGTAAACTGGAGTTTTCCTGGATGGGATTGTGGTGTCTGGGTGGGATTGTGGTCGGTGCAGACTCAATGGACCGAATGGCCTCATTCTGCATTGTAGAGACTCTAATCCAGCCATTCAGTGGAGGTGGTCAAAATCAGCAAAGTTTCTATGGAGCACACAAGGGAAAGTTGCTTCCAACTCGTGGAAGGTTCAGCAATCTGAGCTGATTGAGAGAAGAGGGTGAGATGAGGAGATTTATTTTTTATGCAGCGAGTTCTTGTGGCCTGGAGTCTCATAGGGGTGGTGCAAACCCACCCTTTTGTAACGAGGGGAATTTAATTAAATACTTGGAACGGCGAAACCCTGGGGAGTTGGGCAATTGGTTTGGTCTGCACAGTGGTGAACGCTGCTGCCTCGCAGTGCCAGAGACCCAGGTTTAGCTCTGGCCTCAGGTCACTGTCTGTGTAGAGTTTGCACGTTCTCCTCGTGTCTGCATGGGCTTCCTCCAGGTGTCCGGTTTCATCCCACACTCCAAAGATGTGCGGGTTAGGTGGGTTGGCCCTTAGTGCTAAGGCGATCAGTGGGGTAGATACATGTGATTATGGGTACAGGGCCTGGGTGAGATTGCTGTCAGTGCAGGTTTGATGGGCTGAATGGCCACTTTGCGCCCTGAAGAGATTATATGATTGCTCTCAAAAGAGCTAGCACAGGCACGAGTTGGCTGTACAGTGAATCACACAGCAGGCCCTGTCAGATCTAGGTCACTGTTAAATGACACTGCCTCACTTATTTGATCAACTGTTAACATTTCTGCCCGAGGACAACTGGATCACTGTCACACAGAATAAAAAAAGAGAGGTTTGAAACTAACTGGGTAACGTCAGCAAGCAGGAAAGCATCTAGGGGAAAGTGAGCTGAGCCAGTGGTTGCGAAACCCATCTCTCTTCTCTCCTGCCACAGTCTCACTCTGCCATCCTCCTTCATCCCCGTCTCTTTGTCTTTACAGCTTTCCTACGTGATGTCAGGATACAAGTACTTTGTCTGCCCGTTTGAGTTCAACAATGACGCTAACACTTTCACTGTGGACTGTGAACCATCTGAACTGTTTCAACTGCAGGACTACACCATCCCCTGTCTCTTACGTTCCATCATAGGCTGGGTATGACAGTGAGAGTCCGTCACATTTTGAGGGGCTGCTTTTCTGACTTGGCACTGCTGGGTAATCACACACACACACGATTTTACTGGTCAAAACAGAAGGACAAACTAAGTAATCTTCCTGCCAGTTCTTTGGTGTGTGCGCACGTGTGTATGTGTGTGTGTGTCAGCGCATGTGTGACTGTGAAACCAGGGTCAGAAACTCAGCCTCTTAAAGCTCAATGTTGCAACGTGAAAGGGCGAAAATGATTATCCATCAACTGTTTGTGCTTTTTCTGGTCTTGTTGCTGTAGAAAACACTCCGGATGTACCCATTCCAGATCCACAGCATCGCACTTTCCACTTTTGCCTCACTGATTAGCCCCTTTGGAGGATTCTTCGCCAGTGGTTTCAAGAGAGCATTCAAGATCAAGGTATTTTTAATCCTTTGTTAACTGGCAAAGATCAGAGGCAGGGACCATGTGGTGTGGGTGACCTGGCCCACACAGCAAGCCATAAAACCGTGAAATCGTACACAGCACACAAACAGGATGTTACAATCTTGCGACATCGTTCTGACGATCCAGCTTATCTGTCTTATTTATTTATACTTCATGTGGGCTGTGGGCATCACTAGCCAGGCCAGCATTTGTTACCCATCCCTAGTTGCCCTTGAACTGAGTGGCTTGCTGGGCCGTTTCAAGAGGCAGTTGAGAGTCAAACACATTGCTGTGGCACTGGAGTCGCATGTAGGCCAGACCGTATAAGCTTGGCAGATTTCTTTCCCTGAAGGTTGTTTGCGGACCAGAAGGGTTTTTAAGACAATCGATGACAGTTTCATGGTCACCATGACTGAGATGAGGTTTTTGCTTTCCAATTCATTTCATCCAGTTGCTGTTTTGGGATTCGAACCCATGTCCCCACAGCATAGGTCTGACCCTCTGGATTACTCATCCAGTGACCACCACCACCACCATGATGCTGCCGTTCCCCACCCCCCCCAATCTGTTTACAAGAACTATCTATCCAATTTGATTCCATAGCCCAGCACTTTGC
The DNA here is from genome assembly GCF_965287045.1 of Carcharhinus amblyrhynchos. NCBI lineage: Eukaryota > Metazoa > Chordata > Chondrichthyes > Carcharhiniformes > Carcharhinidae > Carcharhinus > Carcharhinus amblyrhynchos. Next base: position 17,385,008 of record NC_137357.1, read on the forward strand.
CCCCAAGATCTACGATGGATGGTGGCACAATGATTAGCACTGCTGCCCAACAGCGCCGGGGCCCAGGTTCGATTTCAGCCTTGGTCACTGTCTGTGTGGAGTCTGCATGTTCTCCCTGTGCCTGTGTGGGTTTCCTCCCACACTCCAGAGATGTGCGGGTTAGGTCGACTGGCCATGCTAAAATTGACCCCAGTGTCTGGGGGATTAGCAGAGTAAATGTGTGGGATTACAGGATGTGTGGGATTATGGTCAGTGCAGACTTGATGAGCGAAATGGCCTCCTTCTGTACTGTAGGGATTCTCTGATTCTATGAACCCTTCAAATAAATCTCTCTTCGGTTTGAGAGTTACTATGGAATCTGATTCTGCTCCACTTTCAGAGAATACGTTCCAGATTTTAACTTGTCTCTTAAATCTGTGACATCTGGTCAGCAGCCTGAGCCAGAGGAAAGTGTTTTGTCGTCTTGCTGTTTCTGTCACAGCTCTTCACCATGATGTGAATGGTCTTTGATCCAAGCAGGCAATCCCAGCCTCCACAGAAGTGGACTCATTCATCCTCTCAGCCCAGCATGTTGCATTGGAGCTACACAGCTGGCTCTACTACTCGATTCCCCATAGCTGGCAAATGTTTCCTTTTTGGAATACTCCAGCTCCAAGAGAGACAAGGTTAGGGTTAGTCCTGGACTGCCATTGGGAAGCTTCTTCATGTCATCAGTCGAAGTTGGGATGAAGTCAGACACTTGTCCTCCTGGTTATAGACGGCAGTCAGCCTGGAGAGTAACAAGTGGGTCAGAAGTCACTCTGACATGACGAGGTGTCAAATAGGACAGTACTTGGGAGGTGAAATTTCCCCCTTCTGCTATTCACACTGCAAAATCTGGTCCAATTACAAAACAGGATTTCCTGTTCTGTATGGTGACAGCAATACATAGCATCTACAAGGTACATTGCAACATTGGGTGCCACAATGGTTAACACTGCTGCCTCACAGCGCCAGGGACCTGAGTTCAGTTCCAGCCTCGGGTCATTTTCTGTGCCGAGTCTGCACCTTCTCCCCCTGTCTGGTTGGGTTTCCTCTGGGCGGTCCAGTTCCCCCCCACAGTCTGAAAGATGTGCTGGTTAGGTGCATCGGCTGTGCTAAATTCCCCCTCGGTGTACCCGAACAGCCACCAGAGTGTGGCGACTCGGGGATTTTCACAGTAACTTCATTGCAGTGTTAATATAAGCCTACTTGTGACACTAATAAATAAATTTTAAACGTTTTAAGTATAGAGGGGCGAATCTTTTCTGGCCCTCCCACGACGGGAATCGGAGCGGGCAAGGGAAAGGTCCATTGACTTTGGGTGGGATTTTCCAGTTTTGGCATGAGCGCGGGCAGGAAAATCTTGTCCAGGATCTCCTGTTCTGTACTCGTAGCAGCAATACGTGCATCTACAAAATGTTTCACAACAAGCAGCATCTTCCAAACCTGTGACCACTAGCACTCAGAAGGACTCGGGCCACAGGTACATGGGACCACCGCCAGCTTCACATTCAGAATCACACCGTCCTGACTTGGAAACATCCTTTCACTGTCGCTGGGTCAAAATGCTGGAACTCCCACATGAACAATACCTGTGAATGTGCCTACACAGTAAGAAAGTCTCACAACACCAGGTTGAAGTCCAACAGGTGCCTACACGACAGGGACCACAGCTGTTCAAGAAGGCGGCTCGCCATCACCTTCCCAAGGAACAGTTAGGAATGGGCAATAAATGCTGGCCTGCCTCCCATGAGAGGATATATTTTTAAAAAGTGATTTTAAGTCTGATGTTTGGCAAGTGGGAAGAATCTCACCGATAATTAGATCCCTAGCCAGTGTATGAAGTATGATATCAGACACACAGAATCCTCCTGACAATCAGTTTATTTAGAGAACGTGGCCTTGCGAATGCCTGCCTTCTCCCTGCCTGGAATGTCTCATCAATCTCTCTCTAAACTATCTTAGATTGAACCTATTAAGCTGAATTAAACAAACTGAGGGATAAATCAAAGGAGCTGCTCCTTAAAGAAATACCGCATGACCTCTGGAGAAGGGAGTACTTGATTAAGCAATCTCCTTCACCTTTGTAATTAACATACCATTAACATTCACCACCTTGGTGCTGAGCAGGAGTTGTCACAGCTCTGCCTTATCGTTTCCCAAGCACCACTTGTTCCGTAATTCTTTGTGATATGCAACCCTCGCTTGTGCTAATTACTGACCTTGACCAGGAGGTTCTTATCAGGGATGTGTCTGTGACATGTATTCTCAGGCAGATACTGTTCCGTTGCAACTCTCTCCCCTTCCCAAAACCTTTGATAAACACTGCAGAGTTTTGGAAGAATGAGAGATGATCTGGTTGGTTGAAAGATCTGCACATGCTCTTTGGGTTGGCTGCGATCAGTGTGGAAGATATGACGTTCTCCAGTGATGAATCTGGCCTGTTTTCTCTGCAGGATTTTGCCGACACTATACCGGGTCACGGTGGGATTATGGACCGCTTCGATTGCCAGTATCTCATGGCGACCTTCGTGAATGTCTACATTGCCAGCTTCATCAGGTAAAACAAAAATCCTTCCACTGATTCTGACCTTCATTCTCTTTAATGTAACGGGAAGGCTTAACCTTCCGAAAGAAATTTATTGACTGCCGCACCTTTTCAGACGAGATACGGGGCAGGATTTTCCAACCACGCTCACCCCAAGACCAGAAAATCCTGCTCGAGGTCAACAAACCTTTGCACAAACCGTGACCCGCCCACTCCGATTCCCATGGCGGACAGGACAGGAAAATTACACCCATAATGTCAATGCATACAACCTACATTTATACAGCACCTTGAACATCTCCAGTCCTCAAACTGAGATGAATATTGTTTAGAACAAAAAAAACCGTTACAATTAAGGGCTGAGAGAAGGAACACTGACCTGTCAGTAGTGTAAATTGAATGTTTGCGAGTGCAGTGAGTGGGAAATGTCTTTCATTCCTCACCCTGCCTTTTTATGTAACCTCCTCCAGCCATGTAACACTTAGGAGGTTTCTCTCCTCCAGTTCTATTCCCCTCTGAAGGAGTCTGTGCCCTCAGTAGCCTAGGTCTCAGGCTCTGGAATTTCCTTCTCTTTGACATTTAACCCTCTTCCAGTAAGATCCAGGTGCCTACTCACTGTCAATTTTTGACTATTTGTGCTCTGTGAAACACTTAAAGGCACTATTAAAATGCACACTGTTGCTTCAACACTGCACAGCAGTGTCAGTTTTGCACTGAACCACTCTTTGCCCTGGACCTCACCCATCGGAAACATCTGTAGCCAACATGCAAGAGTGTTTGCATATCCTTTGCAAGTTGCTGTGGTGCCAGCCAAGCACTCTCACAGTTGAGTCAGATGGTTGGAGATTCAGATCCCAACACTAAGCGCAGGATAGAGGAACATTGATGCTGTCTTTCAAAGGAGATATTAAATTGCAGCCCTGTACACTCTCATGAGGTCAACATCAAAGATTCCGTGGTTCTGCTTTGAAGCAAAGCAGAAGATAGTTCTCACCAATACTTATCCCTCAAGAAAAGACTCCCCCAAAGCCAGATTCTCTGCTCATTATTACATTCCTGGCTGCTACATGACAAGTGACTAAAATTCACCACTGCCAAACACTTCCTGACATTGTGAAAGGTGCAATATAAATTCAGGTGGTCATGCCTCACCCAGTGAGAGTGCAGCACAGTGATTAGCGCTGCTGCCTCACAGTGCCAGGGACCCAGGTTCGATTCCCGGCTTGGGTCACTGTCTGTGCAGAGTCTGCACATTCTCCCTGTATCTGCGTGGGTTTCCTCCCACACTCCAAAGATGTGTGAGTTAGGAAGATTGGCCTTCTAAATTGCCTCTTAGTATGAGGGAGATTAGCTAGGGTAAATGCATGGGGTTATGGAGATAGGGCCTCGGTGGGATTGTGGTCGGCACAGACTTACTGGGCCAAATGGCCTGCTTTTGCACTGCAGGGATTCTATTCTGAGCTGCGCGGAATTCCTTTTGGAAGTGGTGTTTAGAGTGGGTCTGTATTGAATTGTGTCTCTCATCCTTTCTAGGGGCCCGAATCCCAGTAAACTGTTGCAGCAACTGCTGGCTCTCCGCCTCGATCAACAGCTCCAGATATTCAAGAGCCTGAAGGCCAATCTGGTCCAGAAGGGGGTGCTGCCAACGGAGGCGTAGGACTAGCGAGCTCGGTGAAGTGGTTGCAGTCAAGATGGTCTGGGGCATGAATCCAGCCTGTGACCTTGCCCTCAAAAACACAGTGTGCATCCAAGCTAGTATCCTACCAGCAGTTTCCTTACGTTAACAAGAGGCCCAAACCCCCCCCCTCCCCCACTTCAAACACAAAGTATTCTTCACACACACACTGATAGATGCAATAATTAGTAAGTAGGCACCAGTTTAATCACGGGGGGGGTCTCAGCCCATTAGTACAAGGTTAGGAAGCTGTAATGGTCTTTGATGTGCTGAACCTATGATTAACCGTCAAACCCACCCACACACAAATTGCTTTTTTTAGAAAGAAAAAAAATGATTCACCATTGCTGTTAGCAATGCAAAGCAACTGTGAAGTTGTGAGGCTGAATCTGAACTGTGCTTAAATCATGGATACCCAACCCAAGCCCATTTTGCAGCAGTTCAGGAGTCTTGCGTTCAGAAGTCTAATTGATTTTTCACCATTACTCCCTTGCTCCTTAGAATGTATGCTTCGGGTGGACTAGATGTAGAATTTGCTGTAACACGGGCCACGTAATTTTGAAAAACTCTTGAGTTTTACATTTTCATACATCGGGCCTCGAGGCCACCGAAGGAGCTTAGAACGTTGAGTTTTACACTGGCTGTAGTCTAGTAGCTAGAGACGAGCAGACACACGTAGAGCTGGCAAGAGGGAGAGGGGAGATCCCTCCCAGAACCTTCTGCAGTTGGATGTCCATGGACGGATTAACAGAACGACAGAATTCCCCGGAAGGTGCGTCATTTCTCACAAGTCACTGAACCTGATGACTTGATAAGCCAAATGTTTATGTCCCATTGCTGAAAGCATCATCTATGTCTTTTGCAATTTTCACAGAGTGTGAAGTCCCTTTAAGATAAGTATGCCCATTTCACGGTGCTCCCCCATCAGTTAGGAAAGTCAAGCTCAGCTCTCGAGAAGGAATATGTCAGAAGGCCAGTCAGGCTGAGTCGTGACCTGTAATTTTAACTGATAGGTCATGTGAGGTCTTGTGATGGAACCACTGCACTGTGATGGAACCACTGCACAGTGATGTCAATTCACTTTGGGAACTGAAGATTCCTTTTCTGGGCCAGTTCCGGGAATTGCGGGCATCCTCCAGCGCCTCAACCTTGAGGCGATTCTTCACCACGTCATAGCTGGTTAGCCTGTTCAGAGACACAGCTAAAAACCAATCCGCCACCCCTCTCACTCCACTGTCTGTAGATGGTTACCACGAGCTGTCTGACCTCCTTCACTCTCATCCAAAGCCAACAGGATTAATTACAGCGTGCCTGCTGGAGCCTGGATGAGTTCAGTTAACTCAGTGCAGGTTTTCAACACTGTCTGTACTCAGTGCGTGGACAGGGTGGATTGGATTAGCAATGCTGCAGTGAAGGTGGCTGGCTCCTGGCCGTTAGTGAGTCTGTTGCCCCTCCGCTGATCATTGTATGAGGCTTCAGAACGCAAAGTGCCAAGCCAGAGATGTACTGTTCCCTGGTGCACTGTGATCTGAGGAAAAGTGGGCAAGCTGTTCCCGTGAGGGCACCCTTGGGAAGTGGCATGCAGACAGCAGTATCCATTTCTTTGGATCATGGTGAGAACGACACGGAGCCAGAAGACAGATACTCCAAATGTGGTTAGCACCGTCCAGGATAACATTGAAACAGAGTGGCAGCAAACAAAGACCCTCATCGGACTGGTATAGGAAATGCTGAACAGCCAAGGAAGATTTTACAAGTCATTCTTTTCTCAAGAATCCAACAGAACCGACGTGTGAGAGAAATTAACTTCTTCCAAGTGGTGGTTTTAATTTAACTGCCTTGCCCCTTCCGCTAATCTCTCCCCAGCCATATTGACCCAGTGCTTAGGATTTCAGGTGACCCAAATGTCTGTCAATTCGCAGTGTTAAGCAATTCACACCAAAAAACAAAGCCCCAGCATTCAACGTTGACAATTGTTGTGTAAAACCTACAGGGTTCACCTCTGAATTATGATGTGGTGGCACAGTGGTTAGCACTGCCATCTCACAGTGCCAGGGACCTCAATTTGATTCCCAGTTTGGGTCATTGTCTGTGCGGAGTCTGCATCTTCTCCCCGTGTCTCCATGGGTTTCCTCCCACATTCTGGAAGACATGCTGATCAGGTGCATTGACCCGAACAGGCGCCAGACTGTGGTGACTCGGGGAATTTCACAGTAACTTCATTGCAGTGTTAACGTCAGCCTTTCTTGTGACTAATAACTGAACTTTATTTGATGAGCACACAGCTCTGCTTTGGAGACCATCTAAGTGTGCGAGGTTCCGTGCACTGTGGTTTAAGGTACTAAACAGATGCAAGGTCATTTCCTGTACCACGAATTAGCACCTTTTGCTGGCGTGATTTCCTCTCTCTCTCTCTCTTGCAGTTTACTTTGTTTTTGTTAGGGTTGTGTTTTTATTGGAATGTAATATTTATTATTTGGTGATGGGAAAGATGCTGGGCGAGGTTTTCCGTGCAGCCTGCTGCATGTTTTGTAGTGGGTGGTCTGCCAGTGGCCGGCTGCGGGATCTTCTGGTCCCGCCCGCTGTCAACAGGGTGTCCCCTGCACCCCTTGCCGCAGGTAAACCCGAGAAAGTTCCGGCCAGCGTACTCATGCGCAGGAGAGCTGCAACCGCCTTGGAGAGTCAGCAGATGGTGGAGCAGAGTTCAGATCTTGCTGCGAAAGTTGAGACTCAGCAGTGTGTGGGGCAGTGGTTGGTTGGTGGACAGGACTGGCCTGGGGAATTGCTTCAGACTAGGCGAACTGCACTCACCCGAGGGACTTCAGTGGGGAAGAACGCCACTATAACTTCATTCAGTTGGAGAGGTCCCGCTTTGAAATTGATGGAGTGGAACTGAGTAGATTATGTTAGCTCAGGGCAACAGGAATGGCGTCTCTCACGAAAAGGGGAACCAGACAGCCGAAAGCTGGTAGCCTTACTGCTGAGCTTTAAAAGGTATTCCTCTGGCAGTGAAGGAGCAGACAGGGCAAGGTTCATGCCTGAAGCGTTCCCATCACCTTGACATCACTTCGACGTAAGCACCGGAGTCATTGAAGCTCCCCTTTGTCAATGAGTTGGGTTGGCCCTGACACTCATTCTCAGACTGGGGTTTTCGTCCATTCCTGGACTGCTGTGACTTTGGCTGTGGCACATAGCCTGCTGCAAAGTTAGCATGGAGACGTTTTTAGCCTCCGATCGTGCTGCTTCAGAGCCTGAGATTCTGCATCAATTCAGAAATTTCACTGCAGTTAATGTTGGTGCCTGACCAATCAAGTATTTTCCAGACTTTTCGAAGGTAGGAATGATGTCTGGCGTGAACTGATGGAAGCTAGAAATGTCTTGGACAGAAGAGTGGCATTTGGTGTCAAATGGTAGGTGACCACTGTTCGAGAAAACTGCCAACATGTCATTTCTAAACTACTCTGATCAAGCCAAGGTCAGCGATGTGAAATTCCTTAAGATGTTTGAGCGCCGTAAATGGACATCTGCAATCTTCAGGATTCTCAAAATGCCTCTGGCCAGTTGCCAAAAGTGGAGCCAATCCCTGCTTGAAGAGTGAGACAGGGAATTTGTGTAAGCCTGCTAATGTGCTGATTTCAGAAAGTTCAGCAGCGGCACAACAGATTTGCAGTTTCTGCTTTCTCTTGTGTGCAAACTGGGCCAGCGCTCCTGGTTCATTCCACGCCATTAGTGACCAGCGTGAAGCAGTTCTTGTTAAAACCTCACGTGATGCAGTTGCCGTCCCTCGATTCCCTTCATGTGCCTCACTGTAGTTCCTCGTCACCCCATGAGGACGGTCTGCTGGACGGAGATTTGCATTATCCACAAATATATTCAGCAGCGTTCTGTCTTTGTACACTGTAAAATTTTTTTGATAGATTTCCTTTTCTGGACTTTTCTTTTGGAGGATTTGCTGTTACAAATCCATGGGCAATACTTTGACAGAAGTTTGGCGTTTAGTGTGAGAAGTGATGGGCCAGCATCAATCTGGCTGCACATTTCTCAACCCTGTTAGAATTTGAACAATTGTTTGAAAAAAGAGACAATCTTGGAAAAATGTTGTTGGAAAAATGGCAATGATGTAAAATCAGTTCCTGAAATAGGTTGTTTTTTTTTGGGAGCTTAAATAAATGACAGAGTTGTTATCGTGTTCAGATTTGGCCCATTGTAAAAGCACTGATGCACATCACAGCTTCCAGAGAAAACTCCCCTTACATGTGAACCTGATTTGATTGAAACAAATGTCATTTCTGGCACTGAAATTGAAGGAGTATCTCCTGTTGGTTGTCTGGTTTATATCTTACCAACTGTTCCAAATATGAACAGCTGCTGTCAAACTGCGCACTGCACATTTAAGCCTTCCGACCCAGTCACATCCTGAAAGCCAGCCTGCGTAGCACTCTTTCGTCCACCCGCCACCAACAAACAAGTGCCCAAGCTGCCTCTTCACACCTGGGCTGTCCTTGTGGGAAGAGTGCTTTCAAGATGATGCCAAAATCCCTCGGGCTGACGGCAACGCAATACTCAAATTTTTTTGTCATAAAAAAATTCTCTGCAGGTTCACACTGTAACTTGGTTGTTGGGAGGAATGCTTGTTCCCCAGTGGCGTAGGGGTATACTCCAATCGCACGCTGGTTCGCAATAATTAAGAGAGGTGATGTGTGCGTCACACCATGGCCACCCGAAACACCTCAGGATCCTCTTCTAGCTGCCTGCGGTACTTGCGGACGAGGCCTTATGCCTTGCAGGAATGTGAGTCTCCCCCCGCCCCACTCACCCCAACCTCCTCGCTCATTCCTGGTGCACTGCTCCTACCCCCAACACATACACTGTGAGAAATGCCTGTGAGAATCGGAGCAGCAATAATGGATGGCTTTCAGAGCTTTTTGAATTCAGTGGGTATTCCTTCAAAATCAAATTCTCTTCGAGGGTGTGGGTACGAGGGATCTTTCAGGGATTGTGTTCATTCAAAGTTTTTGGAATGCAGTGTTCTGTTTTGTGGAAACTCTGTGAGGCGTTTCCAATTCCTAAAGCAAAGTCCATGCACTATTGTCCGACATACATGACATGAAGACTGCAGTAAATGCTGTGCCTGTCTGACCTCGGGGACATTCAACACTGCTCTATTTGCCCCTTCTGATTGAGAATGCTCACTATAATATAATGTAGAACCGCTTAAAATAAATGCATGACACTGGAACGATCACAAATCAAACAGAATAGTAAAAAGCCCCTCTGCTGAAATTGGATTAGTTGTTATCTCTCAGTGATAGGATGTGCAGACAGCAAGCATGGGAAACAATCCTTCACCTGCAGCGCAATATGAAATGCCTTTCCAAGTCTGGGCTTAAGATGCATTTTTGAGAGATATCTTGCTTTGCAACTGAACCATGCCGGCGATGTTGACTCACAATCTTGCATGTAGTTCAAAGTTATTTGTAAGCAAACGGGAATACTTTGGAAGTGGGTTCTGATTATTTTAAGAGTAAGAAGGTTGGTGTGGCTTTTATCTGGTTTCCTTGGATCTATCCGTGACAGCTGGCCACCAGAAGGTCACAAGTACTCTTGTGCTTTGCTCCCTCCTGCGAGGAGAGGCACTACATCCTCTGCTCGAGTGTCTTTTTTGCTGAGCATGATTCCAATTATCAACACAGAGCAGAATTCCACGGTTGTAAACATTTGCAGACAGCAATCCTGGTGCAACTGGTTGCGGTTAGCACTGCCGCCTCACAGCGCCAGGGACCTGGGTTCAATTCCGGCCTCGGATGTGCAGTCTGCACGTCCATCTCCCCCCCGCCCCCGTGTCTTCATGAGTTTCCTCCGGATGCTCCGGTTTCCTCCCACAGTCTAAAGAGGTTAAGGTTAGGTGGATAGGCCACGATAAATCGCCCCTTCGTATCCTAAGATGTGTAGTTGAGAGGGATTAGCCAAGGTAAATGCATGGGGTTATGGGGATGGGGTGGACTTGAGTAAGATGCTCTTTCGGAGAGTCAGTGCAGTCTCGAGGGGCTACATGACTTCTTGCATCGTAGAGATTCTATAAATTCAATGGAACTTGGGCAGAACTGACAAAAGTATGGCATCAAATTGTCTAAATTGCATTTTACTTTGCCAGATTATTCTTTTCGAATTGCCAGTGTGACCAAAAAAAGTCAATTATATTTGTAACAAAATAAACTTAGTGCTGGGGTGCCACAACAGAGTGAATTATGCCTGTTTGAGTATAATGAGTCGTTAAAAACTGTGTCCAGACAGCCGTCTGTCACACTGAGTTAAATGTAGAGACAGGTCAAAGTGCGGGCTTGGGCAAAGTAGAATGTGCCAAGATACCACCCAGGGTACAAAATAAACAGGGCAGAGCAGGGGAATGCACTCCCAATATTGATACCGGAGATCACTCCTTGACTTGCAAAAAAGGTGAGCCAGATTGTGAGTCTGGTTTCTGAGTTCCAGACCAAAAGAAGACACGTACAGAAATTCTGAAGTCCCGCACAGTGAGAACATGTTTAAAATGAAGGAATCTGCAATAATGTTGAAATGTCTCATTGATCAGGGGCACAGCATTACCTTAGAACTAGTCAGGTTACAGAATGGACTCGTACATTCGCTGAAGTAGTTAAGTAAATTGTTTATTTTATTCATGCTTCTTCACGTGTGTCTGTGTGAAGTATGAACTATTCAGTTTCAGTGATACCTGCTGCCTTGTGTTACCGTGTATGTGCTTGTTGAACATGTCAACCTTTGTGTATGTGTGTGCGCGTGCGTATGTGTGTGTGTATATCATATATATATTTGATGGTGTTAAGAGTACACAATATTTATATATGTTGCAAATTAAAGGAATCCTATTAAATGACAAAGCAGCCTTCTATTTCTTCATGAAACTGTAATCCTGCCTTCGAAACACAACAGGTTCACTGTCAAACCTGTCCTCTCCACGCAGCCGGCACAGCAGTGTGGTCGCCTCTTTCAGTGGTCAGTACTGCTGCCTCACAGCGCCAGGGGCCTGGGTTTGATTCCTGGCTGGGCTCACTGCCTGTCCGGAGTCTGCACATTCTCCCTGTGTCTTGTTCCCACATTTAAAAAGACATGCTGGTTAGCTGTATTGGCCGTGCTGTACACTCCCTCCGTGCATCTGAACAGGCGCCAGAGTGTGGCCATTCAGGGATTTTCACAATAGCTTCATTGCAGTGTTAATATGAGCCTACTTGTGACACTGATAAATAAACCGAACTGAACTAAAAACACCACCAACTGCGATGGTCTGATAAGGCCCAATCTCATCTTGGGTTTGCGATCAGACGCCAGACATGCACACTGAGATTTGTTGATTGGAAGTTGGGAGGATGATGTAAAATGGATATTGGGAGAGGATATGAAAAGAGGCTGCAGCAACCAAATGAATTTAATATCAGATTAAAAGAATGTGAAAGAGAAAGTCATGCATTCGGGATCTGGCAGGTCCATACTGCAACTCATTAACTTGTCCATTCACTTTTTCATTTATTTATTCGTTCACAGGATGTGAGTGTCACTGGCCCAGCCAGCATTTACTGTCCATCCTTAACTGCCCATGAGAATAATAAGACCAGAAGATACATGAGCAGAATTAGGCCTTTTGGCCCATTGAGTCGCTGCGCCATTCAATCATGGCTAATAGGTTTCTCCACCCCATCCTCCCGCTTTTTCCCCATTATCTTTAATCCCTTCAATCAAGAACCTCTCTGTCTGAAATACATTCAATGACCTGGCCCCCACAGCCTTCTGTGGCAATGAATTCCACAGATTCACCACCCTCTGGCTGAAGAAATTCCTCCTCATCTCAGTTATAAAGGGTTGTCCCTTTACTCTGAGGCTGTGCCTTTGGATCCGAGTTTCTCCTACTAACACGCCCCATCTACATCAACAGGGACAAAGTAGAAAGGGTCAAGAGTTTCAAGTTTTTAGGCGTCTGGATCACTAACGACCTGTCCTGGTTCCCCCATGCTGACACTATAGTTAAGAAAGCCCACAAGAGCCTCGACTCTCAGAAGACTAAAGAAATTTGGCATATCGACTCCAATTCTCACCAACTTTTACAGATGCATCATCGAAAGCATTCTTTTTGGTTGCACGACAACCAACTTGATATGACTCCTACTCTGCCCAAAATCACAAAACCACAAAAGGTCGTGAATGTCGCACAATACATCACACAAACCAGCCTCCCATCCACTGACTCTGGTGACACTTCCCGCTGCCTCGGCAAAGCAGCCAGCATAACTAAGGACCCCAGACATTCTCTCTTCCAACTTCTTCCATCAGGAAAAAGATACAGAAGACTGAGGTCACGTCCCAACCGACTCAAGAACAGTTTCTTCACTGCTACCATCAAACTTCTGAATGGACCTACCTCACATGAAGTTGATCTTTCTCTATACCCTAGCTATGACTATAACACAACATTCTGCACTTTCTTTTTTCCTTCTCTATGAACAGTATGCTCTGTATTATGGCACTCGAGAAATAATACTTCTCACTTCACGCTAATACACATGACAATAATAAATTCAAATTAAATTAATGGAAACATCTCCACGACCACTTTATCCAGGCTTTTCAGTATTCCGCAAGTTTCAGTGAGATCACCTCTCATCCTTCTGAGTGCAGGCCCAGAGTCCTCAAATGCTCCTCATACATCAAGCTCTTCACTCTGTTGTAAGGTGGCTTCTGGAATCACTACAGTTCCTGAGGTGCAGGTACAACCACGGTGCATTTAGGGAGGGAATTCCAGGATTTTGACCCAGCCACAGTGAAGGAGTTACAAGTCGGGATGGTGAGTGAGTTGGAGAGGAACTTCCAATAAGTTATGGAGAGTATTAAGTTGAAAGAAAAAGCACATAAGGAGGTTAAAAAGTCAGTGACAGCCCTGAAGACTGGGATACATTCAGAATCCAGCAAAGGAGGACAAAAAAAATGAAGAGAGAGAAAAGAAACCACGAGGGCAAACTAATAATAATGACAATAAGTTCTTCTTTAAATATATGAAAAGGAAGAGAGCGGTTAAAGGCAGCATAAACCCCTTAGAAAATGAGTCGGGGAGATAGTTCGGGGAAACAAGAAAATGGCAGAGTAGTTACAGATATTTTCCACCAGTCTTTACAGTGGAAGATACTTTGAATGTTACATTAACTCAAAAGAATACAAGAGAGGAATTAAACACCATCTCTGGAGAAGTAGTATCGGACAAACTCATGGGGCTAATGGCACATAAGTTCACTGGCTCTGATGGCTTATATCCTCGGATCCTAAAAGAAATTGCTATGGAGATAGTGGAGGCATTGATCGGTTCGTAGGATAATCGAACCCCTACAGTGCAGGAGGAGGCCATTTGGCCCATTGAATCAACACCAACCACCTTCCCACCCAGGCCCCATCCCCACAACTCCATGCATCCACCCTAGCTACGCCTCCTGATACTAAGGGACACTTTAGCTTGGCCAATCATCTCACCCGCTCATCTTTGGACTGTGGGAGGAAACTGGAGCACCCGGCGGAAACCCGCGCAAACATGGGGAGAACCTGCCAACTCCACACAGTCGCCCGAGTCCGGGAATTGAATCCAGGTCCCTGGCGCTGTGAGGCAGCAAAGCGAACTACTGTGTCACCTTGCCACCCAGTTGGGTGTTGACTTTAGTGCTGCTCTCTATACTCTCCTCCACGTTCTGGGGGTGACAGCCAGTTCTGCATTTCCCATGTGCAGCAACACACACTCTACTCCTGCCTTCTGTTGCACGTCGACACTAACTCAGAGACTCTCAAGAAATTCGCCACCTTCAGGTCCGAGTTTCGCAAACGTTTCTCTCAGTCAACTGCGATGCACTCAAATGCATCGCCATGGAAGTTCCACCAGATGGTGCTAAACGTTAACTCCGGCGTCGGATATTTAACAACGCAAGTCTGAAGAAAACAGGGGAAGGATGTTCAAAGTGTGTGGGCATTTTCTTCAAACTGATTCTTTCCCAGCGTGATTCTTTCCTTGCTGGTGAGATCAGCATTTGTTAGCCTAATTCCCCTTGAACTGCATGATTTGCTGTGGACCTGGAGTCACGTGTGAGGCCACACCAGGTAAGGACAGCAGATTTTCTGCCCTCAAGAACATCAGTGAAGCAGATGGGTTTCAACAACAATCACCATTCGCTTCACGGTAACTATAATCAGGATTATATTCCAAAGTCTACCAACTGCCTTGATGGGATTTGAACACAGAGCATGAGACTGGGCTCTCTGGATGATTAGTCCCCTGACATGCCCGCCATGCCACCAGACCACCATCTCCCCATTGCCCTGAGAACAAGTTTCCCATTGTTACTGTTCCTGCCGGTGATGTGTTGTTTCCGTTTTTCTGTGGGGTTGTTACGGATGAAGGAACATCACATCATGAACAATGAAGTTGACACCAATCACGGAATGACCACTGCGGTGCTGCCTCCCAACTAGGCTGGGATAGAATTTTTAATCGGCGCAAATCAGAGACAAAACAGATGTAAAACATTTCTCTCCTTTCCCTGAATCACCCCGACATCGTCACTTTGATACCACAGTTGAGCTTCTCAATGTAATTCTTTCGCACCTTCGTATTTACTACCTCAAACTATCAAAGTCAACTGTAGAAATCTATAGGAAATCAATTAACTTCAAACTGCAACACTCAGAATCGACAACTCAAAGACAAGCAAAGGACTGAATCCTATATTCTGTTTACTTATATTGGATTCCAACCTCCTTGCTTCTAGTATCCGTGTGTGTGTCTATGTGTGTGTGTGTGTGTGTGTGTGTGTGTGTGTGTGTGTTATGGTATTTTTAATATTGTTACGAACCCTGAGAAAAAAAGTGTATTATTTCACTTACTCAAGAAAAACTGTGTCGATTGGCCTGTTATCAGCAAGGGGCAACATCGTGGCACAGTGGTTAGCACTGCTGGCTCCCAGCACCAGGGACCTGAGTTCGATTCCCAGCTTGGGTCACTGTGCAGAGTCTGCACGTTCTCCCCATGCCCGTTGAAGTGGTGGAGGCTACCTCGCTAAATATATTTAAGACGCGGGTAGATAGGTTTTTGACAGACATGGGGATCGAGGGTTATGGGGAGAAGGCAGGAAAGTGGAACTGAGCCACTTCAGATCAGCCATGATCTTACTGAATGGCGGGGCAGGCTCGAAGGGCGAGATGGCCTACTCCTGCTCCTATTTCTTATGTTCTTATGTCTGTGTGGGTTTCCTCTGGGTGCCCCAGTTTCTTCCCACAGTCCCAAAAACGTGCTGGTTCGGTGGACTGGCCATGCGCAATTCTCCCTCGGTGTACTCGAACAGGCACCGGAGTGTGGCGACTAGGGGATTTTCACAGTTACGTCATTGCAGTGTTAATGTCAGCCGACTTGTGACAGTAATAAATTTATATATGCATAGATATATATATTTAGATTGGCATTTAAAAATACATTTTTTAAAACCTTTGTCATGACCAACCAAAGGGGCTGAATCAGATGTGAAACAAGTCACTCCTACTCACGTAAATCACACTTAACAGTGGCCACTTGGGTAGAAATCTGCAGGTTAAACAGTACCAGTGTTATTCTATCTACTGCAATCTAATCAAGGGGTTCAGATGGTTTATATATGGAAGAACAGTGATTTGTATACTGGACATTTTTACTCCTGGCACAAGTGGCCATTCACAAAGATTTGGGAGGGAGTGGAGAGAAGTGTGGGAAACAGGGAGAGTACTTCCTAATGCTTTCCATTTCCATAATGGGATATTCACCTCTGGAGAGTCACCTGTACCATGAACAGGCTGCAGACTGACCAGAGCCAGTGCTGACACACAAACGTCTGCACCTGTACCATGAACAGGCTACAGACTGACCAGAGCCAGCGCTGACACACAGGCTTCTGCACCTGTACCATGAACAGGCTACAGACTGACCAGAGCCAGTGCTGACATACAGGCTTCTACACCTGTACCATGAACAGGCAACAGAGTGACCAGAGCCAGCGCTGACACACAGGCTTCTGCACTTGCACCATGAACAGGCTACAGACTGACCAGAGCCAGTGCTGACACACAGGCGTCTGCACCTGTACCATGAACAGGCTACAGACTGACCAGAGCCAGTGCTGACACACAGGCGTCTGCACCTGTACCATGAACAGGCGACAGACTGACCAGAGCCAGTGCTGACATACAGGCTTCTACACCTGTACCATGAACAGGCTACAGACTGACCAGAGCCAGTGCTGACACACAGGCGTCTGCACCTGTACCATGAACAGGCGACAGACTGACCAGAGCCAGCGCTGACACACAGGCTTCTGCACCTATATCATGAACAGACTGACCAGAGCCAGCGCTGACGCACAGGCGTCTGCACCTGTACCATGAACAGGCTACAGACTGACCAGAGCCAGCGCTGACGCACAGGCTTCTGATCTCAGAGGCAAAATCCACACATTCCACTGCTTAAACTTCCAGACCATTTATGGCAAAGCTCCCATTCGGGAGAAGGAAAATCTCTGTTACAGCCTCAAGAACTGATCCATCCACGAGGAACCGCTTAATAAGAAATATCGAGGAAAGCGTTAGAGAGTGCAATTTAATCGAGGGGTTCAGATGGTTTATATATAGATTAACAGATACGCGGGCGTGAGTTATAGACTGGAATCTAATCGAGGGTGTAGGATGGTTTATATATAGAATAACAGATACCCGGGAGTGAGTTACAGACTGGAATCTAATCGAGGGGTTCGGGGTGGTTTATATATAGAATAACAGATACCCGGGAGTGAGTTACAGACTGGAATCTAATCGAGGGGTTCGGGATGGTTTATATATAGAACAACAGATACCCGGAAGTGAGTTACAGACCGGGATCTAATTGAGGAGTTTGGGGTGGTTTATATATAGAATAACAGATACCCGGGAGTGAGTTACAGACTGGAATCTAATCGAGGGGTTCGGGGTGGTTTATATATAGAATAACAGATACCCGGGGGTGAGTTACAGACTGGAATCTAATCGAGGGGTTCGGGATGGTTTATATATAGAATAACAGATACCCGGGAGTGAGTTACAGACTGGAATCTAATCGAGGGGTTCGGGATGGTTTATATATAGAATAACAGATACCTGGGAATGAGTTACAGACCGGGATCTAATTGAGGAGTTTGGGGTGGTTTATATATAGAATAACAGATACCCGGGGGTGAGTTACAGACTGGAATCTAATCGAGGGGTTCAGGATGGTTTATATATAGAATAACAGATACCCGGGGGTGAGTTACAGACTGGAATCTAATCGAGGGGTTCGGGATGGTTTATATATAGAATAACAGATACCCGGGAGTGAGTTACAGACTGGAATCTAATCGAGGGGTTCGGGATAGTTTATATATAGAATAACAGATACCTGGGAGTGAGTTACAGACTGGAATCTAATCGAGGGGTTCGGGGTGGTTTATATATAGAATAACAGATACCCGGGAGTGAGTTACAGACTGGAATCTAATCGAGGGGTTCGGGGTGGTTTATATATAGAATAACAGATACCCGGGAGTGAGTTACAGACTGGAATCTAATCCAGGGGTTCAGAATGGTTTATATACAGAATAACAGATACCCAGGAGTGAGTTACAGACTGGAATCTAATCGAGGGGTTCAGAATGGTTTATATACAGAATAACAGATACCCAGGAGTGCATTACTGACCGGCATCTAACCGAGGGATTCAGGGGGTCTCGCACTTTAAACCTATGACCCATAGTAATTGACTCTTCCACTCTGGGAAAAAAGCTTCTGACTATCTACTCTGTCCATGCCTTTCATAATCTTGTAGACTTCTATCAGGTCGCCCCTCAACCTCTGTCATCCTAGTGAGAAACAAAACAAGTTTCTCCAACCTCTCCTCATAGCTAATGCCCTCCATACCAGGCAACATCATTCTAAATCTTTTCTGTACTCGCTCCAAAGCCTCCACGTCCTTCTGGTAGTGTGGCGACCTGAATTGAACACTATATTCCAAGTGCGGCCAAACTAAGGTTCTATAAAGCTGCAACATGACTTGCCAAGTTTTAAACTCAATGCACCGGCCGATGAAGGCAAGCATGCCATACGCCTTCTTGACTACCTTCTCCACCTGCATTACCACTTTCAGTGACCTGTGTACCTGTGCACCCAGATCCGTTTGCCGAGGTATACTCTTAAGGGTTCTGCCATTTACTGTATATTTCCTATCTGTATTAGACCTTCCAAAATGCATTACCTCACATTGTCTGGATTAAACTCCATCTGCCATCTCTCTGCCCAAGTCTCCAACCGACCTGTATCCTGCTGTATCCTCTGATGGTCCTCATCACTATCCACAAATCCACCAACCTTTGTGTCGTCCACAAACTTACTAATCAAACCTGTTACATTTTCCTCCAAATCATTTATATATATTACCAGAGAGTGAGTTACAGACTGGAATCTAATCAAGGGGTTCAGATGGTTTATGTAGAACCAATCAGTAGTTATTCAAATAAAATCAAAAATAAGAAACTTGTGAAGTGACATGAGGAGGCACAGGAGGTATCAATGTTTAGGGAGTGAATTCCAGAGCTTAGTACCGAGGCAGCTGATGACACGGACAACAGTGATCAAGCAGAGATGTTGCAGAATGGACAACCGTCCAGAACTGGAGGAATTCAGAGTTACTGTTATCTTGGAGAAGTGCAGGGATGTACACAGATAGTGAGGAGTTTGAAAAGGAGGGTATGAATTTGAGAATCGTGTCATTGGTGCACGAGGAGCCAATGTGGATTGGCAAGGCCCAAGGCTGATCGAATGAGTAGCGTTCAATATGAATACAGACATGGCCAATTTTGGGTTGGCTTTAAGGACACAGAGGTGAAGGGAGGGAAACAGGCCAGCCAGGCAGTGGGATTGTGGAGACTGGTGACGATAAAAGAATGGATGAGACTCTCATTAACAGCGGGACAGAGACAAGAAGGAAATAGCTAAGATAGAAACAGGAAGGTTGTTTCCACTGCCGGGTGAAACTAGAACTCGGGGGCATGGCCTCAAAATCAGGGGGAGCAGATTTAGGACTGAGTTGAGGAGGAACTTCTTCACCCAAAGGGTTGTGAATCTGTGGAATTCCCTGCCCAGTGAAGCAGTTGAGGCTACCTCATTGAATGTTTTTAAGGCAAGGATAGATAAATTTTTGAACAGTAAAGGAATTGAGGGTGATGGTGAGTGGGTGGCGAAGTGGAGCTGAGTCTATGAAAAAAATCAGCCATGATCTTATTGAATGGTGGAGCAGGCTCGAAGGGTCAGATGGCCGACTCCTGCTCCGAGTTCTTATTCTCCAATGAGAGGAGCATTAAGCGACATTTGTGATGCCAGGGATAAGAGGATCAGAAGCGTAGTCCAGTTTCAAATAGGAGGGCTTACTGAAGCAGATTTCAGTTTAGTTTTTTCAGTGTCACAAGTCGGTTTACTTTAACACTGCAATGAAGTTACTATGAAAATCCCCGAGTCGCCACATTCTGACATCCGTTCAGGTACACGCTGAGGGAGAATTTAGCATGGCCAAAGCACCTAACCAGCGCATCTTTCAGACGGTGGGAGGAAAGCGGAGCACCTGGAGGAAACCCACGCAGGCACGGGGAGAATGTGCAGATTCCGCCCAGACGATGACTCAGCCGGGGAATCGAACCCGGGTCCCTGGTCCTGTGAGATACCCTGCTGCCCCAGTGATTTTTAAAGAGTACCATCCACCTCCTCTCTCCCTCATTATCATTGAGATTTGATTAAATGTTTGCAATAGCATTCTGAAACTCAAGTAGTCAGACTGAGAGTCAGCACAGAGACCTGAGAGTATGAAGGAAGTGTATGTATAGCACACTCTGCCTCAGACTCGGAGCAGCTCAGATATGATCATGTCGTCTTCCCAGAACAACGTGAAACAAACACCCACTTAGCTGCATTTGCAAAGAAACTTGATCTGCTTTGCAACTTCCTGAAGGCATTGCAACAGGTCCATCTGTCCCTGTGGAACCCATAGCTCCATGGTCGGGGAAGAGAAATCTGGGCCACAGCACCCTTCGACCATCTATTTCCTCAGATAAAGAACCATGAAGTGAAACACAAGGCGGGCCAGACACCTTCCTTTGGCTGTGCACATGTTGGCCCTGTGTTTGGTTACAGGCAGCTTACACAGGAACAAGGATGTGGGCTGGCAGACGTCTGCAAAGACTGCACCGGGGAGTTGCCTTCACAGAGGGGAGCTGCTTACAACCTGAAGACAAGGCAGCGCCCGTTCAGAAGAGAGAGACCATGTCACTGAAACTACCTCGCAACGTCTGGGATTTCAACCTGAGGGTGGACACAGGGCGTATAGGTACTGTACTGCTGGGCTGATCCTTCAATCCGTTGCTCCCCTGTCCCTGCCTTCTTGTCTATCTCCAACCCTCAGCTTGCTTTCCAGCCTGCCTGGCTCCGTGTGGGTTAGAAAACGAGTTGAAAAGACAAGTCAGCATGTTGCCAAGGCTGGGGTTCCCCTCCCTCTCTCCCCACTAAATTTCTGTGCAAATTGGTACAGACTTGACAGTCAGAGGGAAAAGGGGGAGGAATATGTAATTCGCGAGCTTAATGAATTCCAGGGCTGCTAACACTGTGGGTCAGAGGTGTTACATTTTTTATCTGTATTTTGTTCACCGGATGTGCGTGTCGCTGACTGGGTTGGCATTTATTGCCCATTCCTAGTTGCCCTTCCTTGAACGGGCAGTTAAGAGGACTTGCCGCGGGTCTGGAGTCACATGTCGACCAGACCGGGTAAGGACAGCAGATTTCCTTCCCTCAAGGACATTAGTGGACTGGATAGCTTTTGATGACAATGGTTTCATGGTCGTCGATGGACTTTTTAAAAAAATTGAATTTGAACGTCACCATCGGCCGTGGTGGGATCCGAACTTGGGTCCCCAGAACGTTACGCTGGGTCTCCGCATTATTGGTCGAGGGGCAATTATCTGGAATGTGTGTGTTAACAGGATTGGGGATTGGGTAGCTGTGCTGCTGTTTTGCCCCCTCCCCCTTATCCCCCCCATCGCCTCTGGCACGGAACCTAGAGTAGAGACGTGTGCGAATGATTTGGAACGATTGAGTGGAAAGGGACTTTTGGCATTCCATTTGTAAGGTGTACTGTCCACCTGCCGGTGCATGGTGAGAGAAGCGAGGGAATAAGAAATGGAATGGAAGAGAGACTGAACACTGAGCCCACAGCTGCTGCATCATTTGTTGTTTCAGTTTCTCAACCATTCAGATGTTGCTGTGTTTGGCGTTTTGCGTACACAGCCCTTGTGGGTGAATACAGGAACGGTATACTTGTATATACTGCTGTTACGTGCATCTGAACTGTACATCCGATGGTTCACTTCCAACCCCAGCGTTCAGTAGCACAGAGAACATGTTGCATTTCTTTGAGCTCTTGTGGAGATCCACACCTTCACATCCTTTGGTCCGATCTTGGTGACTGCCACTTAATTCAGGCAACCCTTCCATGCACTCTCCCCATTTTGAAACAGCCTTGAAGCTCACTTCTTTGACTAATGTGCTGGTTAGGGTGCATTGACCCGAACAGCGGCCAGAGTGTGGCGACGACAGGAATTTCACAGTCACTTCATTGTCGTGTTAATGTAAGCCTTTCTTGAGATCTATAAATAAACTTTAACTTTTACCTCAGCTGAACTTACCCTTTCCTTCTTCTGGCGGCATGGTCTGGCACAGTAGTTAGCACTGCTGCCTCACAGCTCTGGGGACCTGGGTTCAATTCCCGGCTTGGGTCATTATCTGTGTGGAGTTTGCACATTCTCCTCGTGTCTGCGTGGGTTTCCTCTGGGTGCCCCGATTTCCTCCCACAGTCCAAAGATGTGCGGGTTAGGTGGATTGGCCATGTTAAATTGCCCCTTCATGTCCCAAGATGCATAGGTTAAAGGAATGAGCGGGGTAAATATGTGGGGCAATGGGGTTGGGCCTGGGTGGGATTGTTGTCAGTGCAGACTTGATGGGGCAAATGGCCTCATTCTGCACTGCAGAGATTCTATGATGATCTCTAGTTCATGGCACAGTGACCTTCTGTGCTCTTTCGACATGTATAAGCCCATGATGCCAACATCAATGCAGTTGATTATTACAAAGTATTCACAATGCAGGAACTGTCTGCTCTGCCTTGGTGTCAATGCCCTGCTTTGAGGCTCCTCCCTGCCCCCCTCGTCATGCCAACCCAACACCCTAGCCTTCTATTCCTCTCTCCCTCATATGTCTCTCCAGCTTCCCCTGAAATCCATCTCGATATTCACCATAACCACTAGCTGTGGTCATAAGTTCCACATTCTCAGTACTGGGTGAAGAAGTTTCCCCTGAATTAATTCTAAAACCTTCTTCTCTGCTCATTCTGTTAAGTTCCCTCTTCTAATTTTGACAGACTGACTCATAGAGTCATCGAGGTTTACAGCATGGAAACAGGCTCTTCAGCCCAACTTGTCCACACCGCCCTTTATCTGAAAACCTTCAGCTCGTCCCAATTGCCATCATTTGGCCCATATCCCTCTCTACCCATCTTACCCATGTTACTGTCTAAAACGCTTTTTAAAAGACAGAATTGTGACTTTTAAGAGGTGTCTTGACAAATACATGAAGAGGATGGGAATGGAGGGTTATGATCCCGGAAGGATCGGGGGTTTTAGTTTAAATTGGGCAGTATGGTTGGTGCAGGCTTGGAGGGCTGAAGGGCCTGTTACTGTGTTATAATTTTCTTTGTTCTTTGTTCCTCATCACCATGAGTAAGACGGACAGAATGGCCTGAAATCAGAACCCAGCACCACCTCTGAAACTCCTGTTTGTCAGCCTTTCACATCTTGGGTCCACAGACTTCTCTGGAGCTCACCCTTTCAACCTTCCACTTGATCATTTTTCACTTCCATCAACCTGAACGCATCCACAACTTTGCTTGCTGCCTGTATGTTAACTCACTCCAAACCCTGTTCCCTATCGTCCTCCTGCTCACCACCTCACTCTGTCTCTTAATCTAAGCAACGCTTTGATTTTGAAATTCTCATGCTTGTTTTCAAATTCCTACATGGCCTCAGCCCTCCCGATCTCTGCAAGCTCTCAGTGTTACACCTTGCTTTTGTTTTATTCATTTGCAGGACATGTGTGTCGCTGGCTGGGCCAGCATTTATTGCCCATCGCTAGTTGCTCTTGGAGGGCAGTTGAGAATCAATCCCATTGCTGTGGCTCTGGAGTCACATGTAGGCCAGACCGGGTAAGGACGGCAGATTTCCTTCCCGAAAGGACATGAGTGAAACAGATGGGTTTTTCCAACAATGGTTTCATGGTCATCAGTGGATTTTTAATTCCAGATTTTTTTTGTATTGAATTCAAATTCCACCATCTGCCATGGCGGGATTCGAACCCAGGTCCCCAGAACATTAGCTGTGTTTCTGGATTAATAGTCCAGTGATAATACCACTCGGCCATCAACTCGCGCGTGCTCCAGTTTGTATCACTTCACATTGACAGACACACTCTCATCCGTGTGGATCCTAAACTCTGGAATTCCCTGTCTTAATCACCCCCCCAACCTCTCTCCCTCTAAGCCTGACCTTTAGACCAAGTCATGATCATCCGCTGTTATATACTCTGACGTGACTCAACAGCCGGTCTTGTTGGATAAGGCTGTGGTGAACCTTGGCACATTTCACAGTGACCGGGGGCACAACAGTAATTTTGTTGCTTTGACGAAATGCAATTCGGAGAATTAAAATCATTGTTTTTACAAGTTATCATGACCCAGCATGTTCCTTGTCTGTGGATCACTCTCTTTTTCCAGTAAGAAGTCTCACAACACCAGGTTAAAGTCCAGTGGGTTTATTTGGAATCACAAGCTTTTGGAGCACTGCTCCTTCATCAGGTGAGTGGAGGTTCGAGCTAAATCGATGAAGGAGTGGCGCTCTGAAAGCTTGTGATTCTAAATAAACCTGTTGGACTTCAACCTGGTGCTGTGAGAACTATGACTGTGCCCTGCCCAGTCCAAAGCCAGCTTTCTCCACATCATCTTTTTTCCAGTGATTTAATGCGTTTTGCCCAGATGAATGGGCTTGGTGCCTGTCATAACTCCATGGAGGGGTAAGTCCCATCACCAAGTTACTTCATTTACACCATACATCTGGACACAGCCAGCTCTCCAGTTGCTCCCTGCTGAATGCAGGCTGAGAGTCTGACACACCTGCTTTAAATAGGGAGCATGAGACTCCCTGATTTAACCATCAATTAGGACCATTCAGGTACTTCATACTCTCGCAAGCCAACCTCATTAGCCTGGCTGAAGTCATCACAGTGCCCTTCTGTGAAGGATCTGAGAAGAAGAACTTTCTTATTCAGAGCTGCTTGTGTGATTTTTAAACTTGTGTGACCCATATAGCGCAGAGCACAACAAGGAAGTGTTTCCAATGGCCAGAGGCTCAGGAATCTCTCAGGACACAAACTGAGAATTCCTGAAAGAAGAATTGGAGAGCGCCCTGAAATGAGTTAGTTATAGAGCGGGGAACGCCATCAATTTGATTACAGCCGCAATGGGCAAATGGTCTCCCTCTGCACTGTTTCGTACTTTGCTTCTCTTCAGTGTGGGCAGGAAGGTGTAAGTAGGCAACCTCCAGCTCTGCGTACAGGGAGAAAGTTGAGTCAGAGAGAGACAGAGGCAAGTTGAGGCAGACTTACAGACTTGTCTTGAAACTGAAATTCTGAAGAAGGTCTGATGCAATTTCTCTTCAGATGTTGGTACATCTGCATTGGAACCAGAGCGTCCATGTCAACATTGCAGACACAATGGTTATGTAATGAAAAGAAACAGTGTGTGATGTAAATGAAAATAAGAGTTGCTCATTTAAGAGTTGAGAAAGTTTTTCTTATCAGAGAGTTCCGAGCCTTTGGAACGCTCTTCCTCAAACACACACATGAGGATGGCCTCAACCAGGATCTTGGGTTCATAACACACTCTGTGTAACACCCAACCATTTGGCCTGGGCTTGTAAAAACTGTCCTGGCTTGAGACAATGCACATCTCTTTAACCTGTGATTATCCCTCTCTCCACTCGCACCATCTGTACCTGGAAAGACTTGATTACCTGTTCAGACTCGCAATCCAACCATTATCTTGCAATTGAGTCTTTGTCTATGTTTGCCCTGTTTGTGAACCCACCTCTCCACTCACCTGATGCAGAAGCAGTGCTCCAAAAGCTCGTGCCACCAGTTAAACCTACTGGACTTTAACCTGGTGTTGTGAGACTTCTTACTGTGCCCACCCCAGTCCAACGCCAGCATCACCATATCTTACTCAAAAGACAGTGGAAGCAGAATCTTTGATTATTTTCTAAAGCAGAGCTAGATAGATTCTTGTTAACAAGAGTTTGAACGTGGGTTGGCAGGAATGTTAGAGGTGAACTCACAACCAGATCAGATGTAATGATTTCAGAAGCCCGGCTGGAAAGGAAAATGGTTCATTTGCCAAACACAATGTAAAGCCACTATCGTGGTGTATGCACACTAGTCCCTGCCTGGGACTGGAGTTCAGCAGGCCCAGTCCTGGGCCTGCCCTATAAATGGCTCAGGAAGGTAGTTCCGGTTGGGCAGGCCACTGTCTGTTACAAGGGGAACTCATACACAATGAGACCCACAGGGAGATCAACGAGAGATTGCCCCTGGATCTCATGGGGGCTATTAGGCATGGTCTTACTGAATGGCTGTGGAGCAGGCTCGAGGGGCCGAATGGCCTATTTGTGCTCCAAATTCAACGTGTGTTAAATATTTCAGACAGAATAGTTTGTGATTTGTGAATGTTCTGGACTGAATAGTGTGCAATAAGTACAATTTTTTTTGAATGCGAGATGAGCACCATTGCCTAGGCCAACACTTTTAGCCATCCCTCCCCATCATAACCCCATCCATTTACCCCACTGATCCCACTAACCAGCGCATCTTTGGACTGTGGGAGGAAACCGGAGCACCAGAGGAAAGCCACGCAGACGTGGGGAGAATTTGCAAAGGACCCAAGGACCCGAATGCTGTGAGGCAGCAGTGCTAAACACTGTGCCACTGTGTCACCTACATCCTTTGCGGTATCCAATGAATTTAACCATTTCTTGACATTACATGGAGTGAATCGAATTGGCTGAAGACTGGCACTGGAGATGCTGGGATCCACTGGAGAGGCTGAGATGTATCGGCATTTCTGGCTGAAGATTGTTGCGATTATTTCAGCCTGATCTTTTGCATTGATGTGCTGGACCCCCCATCATTGAGGATGGAGATATCTGTGGAGCCTCCTCCTCCTCCTCCTCCAGTGAGTTGGTTAACTGTCCACCACCATTCTCGGCTGGATGTGGCAGGACTGCGGAGCTTAGATTTGACCCGTTGGTTGTGGGATTCCGGAGTTCTGTCCATTATTTGCCGCTTACGCTGTTTGGCACGCAAGTAGTCCTGTGTCATAGCCTCACCAGCTTGACACCTCATTCTCAGGTACGCCTGGTATTGCTCCTTAGCATGCCCCCCTGTACTCTCCACTGCACCAGGGTTGAGCCCCTGACTTGGTGGGGCGGCACGATGGCACAGTGGTCAGCACTGCTGCCTCACAATGCTGGGGACCCGGTTCGATTCCCAGCTTGTCTCTCTGGGTGGAGGGTGCATGTTCTCCCCGTGTCTGTGTGGGTTTCCTCCCGCACTCCAAGGGTGTGTGGGTTAGTTGGATTGGCCATGCTTAATTGCCTCTGACTGTCAGGGGGACTAGCTAGGGTAAATACATGGGTTATGGGGATAGGGCCCTGGGTGGAATTGTGGCTGGTGCAGACTCGATGGGCCGAATGGCCTCCTTCTGCACTGTAGGATTGTATGTTTCTACGAAGATCCCTGTGTTTGAGCTGAAACTCTTCTGCAGCCCATCTCAGAAATCACTTCATCCAACGCAGCTCTTTCAGTTTGATAAGGTTGATCATACTGCACAGAAATGCAACGCTCAGTGTCATTTCGATGGCACTTGAGGGTTGGAGCCGCAACACTCCTCCTACGCTCGATCACCACCTGACTGAGAAAACCGAGGTGGTTGGACGGGTGAGTAAAGTGGTCAAGAGGGCGCCTGCACTTTTAATAGCTGAGAAATTGAATACAAGAGCAGGGAGGTATGCAGGGTCTGTCAGGAACGCACACTAGCCAGGTCACAGCTGGAGTACTGCCTGCAGTTCCGATCACCCCACTTACGAAATGATGCGACTGTCCAGAAGAGGGTAGAGAGGTGATTTACTGGGATGTTGTCCTTTAGTTATCGGGGAAGAGTGGATGGATTGGGAGAGTGTGTGTCCCAAAACCTTCCAGAGAAGTGGTCAGCTTTACAGTATCAGCCATCAGGTGACTTGTGGCATCCATTTTCTCATCTGTGTCTTTTCATAGAATCGTCGACTCCCTGCAATGCAGAAGGAGTTCGTTTGGCCCATTGAGTCTGCACCGACCACAATCTCACCCAGGCCCTAATCCCACAGCCCCTCATATTTACCCTGCTAATCCCCCGGACACGAGGGTTAATTTAGCACGGCCAATCAACCGAACCGACATATCTTTGGAGTGTGGGAGGAAATCGGAGCAGCTGGAGGAAACCCACGCAGACACAGGGAGAATGTGCAGATGACACGCAGTGACCTGAGGCCGGAATTAAAACCAGGTCCCTGGCACTGTGAGGCAGGAATGCTGACCACTGTGCCATTCCTATCTTGTACATATTCTTAAAACAGGTTTTCTCTGAACAATATGTCTGCGACCAGCTGATCAAATTGGAGGTAGCTCTGACTCAATCCCAGTTTTTTATCACCATGGCAGCAGATGAGATAAGTAGGGCATATTTCCTTTTATTTGAGACATGCCCAGCTGCGGGGGCGGGGGAGGGGGGTAGGGGGGTTAAGATTTGGGGGAGAGCTGAGAGGTTGAGAGAGTATTCAATGGGATGGTTTGCTCGGTGGGGATCAGGAACTCACTGCTTGAAAAGATAGTTGAAGCAGAAATCCCAATAACATTTCCAGAGCACTTGCATATAACTGGAAGAAGTGCGGTAACCTCCCTCCAAAATGTCTGTGTGGAGTTTGCACATTCTCCCCGTGTCTGCGTGGGTTTCCTCCGGGTGCTCCGGTTTCCTCCCACAGTCCAAAGATGTGCGGGTTAGGTTGAAGGGCCATTGTCCCTTAATGTCCTGAGATGCGTTGGTTAGACGGAGGAGTGGGTAAAATATGCAGGTATATGGGGGTAGGGCCTGGGTGGGATTGTGGTCGGTGCAGACTCGATGGGCTGAATGGCCTCTTTCTGTGCTGTAGGGTTGCTATGGTTTCTATGATTCTACATACCAAGAGCTGGGAAGTGAGGTGAGGTTGGACAGTTACTTGTTAACCAGTGCAGACATGCTGCTGTGCTGTGAATGTCTGTTACTTATACTTCAGTCAACATTCTTTGATTTGATTTTGTTATTGTCACATGTATTAATGTACAGTGAAAAGTATTATTTCTTGCATGCTGTACAGACAAAGCATACCGTTAATAGAGAAGGAAACAAGAGAGTGCAGAATGTAGTGTTACAGTCACAGCTAGGGTATAGTGCAAAAATCAACTTAATGCGAGGTAAGTCCATTCAAAAGTCTGACAGCAGCAGGGAAGAAGCTATTCTTGAGTCAGTTGGTACATGACCTCGGACTTTTGTATCTTTTTCCCGTCGGGAGAAGGCGGAAGAGAGAGTGTCCGGGGTGCGTTGGGTCCTGAATTATGCTGGCTGCTTTGCTGAGGCAGCAGGAAGTGTAGACAGAGTCAATGGATGGGAGGCTATTTTACAGCTTCTTTCAGCAAGAGGTTAGAACTGAAATATAGAAGCAGGAGGAGGCCATTTGGCCCTTCAAGCCTGCTCTACCATTCATTATGATCATGGTTGATTATCAAATCCAGTGTCCTGATCTCCTGCCTTCTCCCTCATGTCCCTTGATCCTTTTGGCCTGAAGAGCGATATCTAATTCCTTCTCGAAATCAATAGAAGCATAAAAAAAACAGAATCTTTCTTGCTCTGTTGGGTGAAGTTCCACAGGGACACCTCAGAGAGAAACTGAACTGGCACAGAAGCATGGAGGGATTGAATCCAATGATACTTCATCCAATCTTGGGCCTTGGAGGCGTTTCTGCATCGCACGCAGGATGATGAGGTTTAATGTTGCTTTGCATGGATAACATAGCCCACCGAGAGAGCCAGGGACAGAGTATACACCCAGGAGTAACACAGCCAGGTGCAGGGTGAAACTGGGTGTTCCCAACCTCTTCCTCACAAAGAGGGAGATTTAGCCTGTTGGCCAGGGGTCGCTGATTTTTCTCTATGCCCGAACAGCATGGTGGCGTAGTGGTTAGGCTCACAGTGCCAGGGACCCAATTTCGACTTTGGACTTGGGTGACTGTATGGAGTTTGCATGTTCTCTCCACGTCTGCTTGGGTTTCCTCCATGTGCTCCTGTTTCTTCCCACAGTCCAAAAGATGTGCTGATTAGGTGCGTTGGCCATTGCTAAATTCTCCCTCACAGTACCTGAACAGGCACCAGAGTGTGGCAAGTAGGGAATTTTCACACCAACATTACATTAACATTGCAGTGTTAATGTAAGCGTACTGGTGACACTAATAAAGAAACTTAAACTTTTCATTTTGACTGTAATGTTACATTGTGCACACTGGCTTTGTGTAACATGGCGGTCACATTGCAACTGACTGTGCCAAGGGGATTTTCACAGTAACTTCATTGTAGCGTTAATGTAAACCTACTTGTGGCTAATAAATAAATGCAACAGCCAGAGTTAGCTGCAGAAACACAGTGCCCAGAGATAACTGCAGAAACGCAGCAACCAGATAGAGCTGCAGAAACGCAGCACCTAGAGTTAGCTGCAGTACATTTTCAGTGAGGAATGTTCATCCATGTGAGTTTAGTAGAATTGTCCATGTATTACTTAAATGTGTGAAAGTTCACTGCCCTGTTCGCGACATTCCAACAATGTCTCCATGCTGTAAAAATGCATAAGGACTAGGAGCAGGAGTCGGCCATCTGGCCCCTCGAGCCTGCTCTGCCATTCAATAAGATCATGGCTGATCTTTTCATGGACTCAGCTCCACTTACCCGCCCGCTCACCATAACCCTTAATTCCTTTCGTATTCAAAAATCTATCTATCCTTGCCTTAAAAACATTCAATGAGGGAGCCTCAACTGCTTCACTGGGCAGGGAATTCCACAGATTCACAACCCTTTGGGTGAAGAAGTTCCTCTTCAACTCAGTCCTAAATCTGCTTCCCCTAATTTTGAGGCTGTGCCCCGTAGTTCTAGTTTCTTCTGCCAATGGAAATAACTTCCCTGCTTCTATCTTAACTCTTCACTTCATAATCTTATATGTTTCTATCAGATCTCCCCTCATTTTTCTGAATTCCAGTGAGTATAGTCCCAGTCTACTCAGTCTCTCCTCATAAGCCAACCCTCTCAACTCCGGAATCAACCTAGTGAATCTCCTCTGCACCCCCTCCAGTGCCAGGATATCCTTTCTCAAGCACTCCCCTGGTGTTGGGATGTGCGGACCTCCTGATAGGTGCAGTATAGCTCTTTCAATCGGTGTGGGGAATCAAGTGCTCTCCACAGTGTATTACAGCATTGAGATCCTGTCCTAATCCGAAAGGACATGGGTGGGAACTTTACTGCCCACCTGCCACGGAATCAGAGTGGGCGGGGGGACGGACAGTGGGAAGGTCTGTTGACCCTGGGCGGTTTCGGGATAGCTTTGACCCTGAGCACCTGGTCCAATATTAAATGGAGCTGCTCTGGCCCTGCTTGGATAAAGTATCACACTCAGTATCAATAATGAAACACTGCTATTACTGTCGAGCTCCCCCTGAACCACACACCTGTGTCATCCAGAATCGTTGAATCCCGACAGTGCAGAAGGAGGCAATTTGGCCCATCGAGTCTGCACCCACCACAATCCCACCCAGTCCCGATCCCCGTAACCCCATGTATTTACTCTGCGAGCTCCCCTGACACGAAGGGCCAATTTGATACGGCCAATGCACCTCACCCACACATCATTCAATCTCATTCGGACCGTGGGAGGAAACCGGAGCACCCGGAGGAAACCCACGCAGACACGGGGAGAGCGTGCGGACTCCACACAGACGGTGACCCAAGCTGACAATCGAACCTGGATCCCTGGCACTGTGAGGCAGCAGTGCGAACCCACTGTGCCGGCATGCTGCCCAACGCGTGCATGCACTCGCGAACATACAGTGAATGTGTTCATCTGCTCTGTGCTGCATTGTGTAACAAACATGCAGAATGCAACACTGAGAGGGATCCCGCGAATGAGTCTCACATTGTTGTGTGAGAAAGAATTGTGGATTGTCTCGATGTCTCAAAGTGCTTCATATTGCTGTGAATACGGGTCGGAATTTTTCCGTCCCGCCCGCCACTGGAATTCCAGCGGGGGGGGAGCGGGGGAAACCATGTGATGGTCCATTGAAGTCAGGTGGGGATCTCCGGTTGTCAGGTGAACACAGCCGGGGAATCTCGCCTGGAATGTATCTCCTGTAAATAAAGCAGTGTGATCTTCCCTTTCTGCTCAGTGAGCTGTCTCTGCTGACCTCCATTCCATTGAATGTCTTCAAGAGGCAGCTGGATATCGCACTTGGGGCGAAAGGGATCAAAGGTTTGGGGGTGAAAGCAGGATGAGGCTATTGAGTTGGACGATCGGCCATGATCGCGATGAATGGCAGAGCAGGCTTGAAGGGCCGAATGGCCTCTTCCTGCTCCTATCTCCTGTGTTTCCTGAACCAATAAAGGTGGTGTGAGGAAGAGGGTTAAAAATCAGGTGCTTTTTAGTGTCATGATTTTTACCCTGGGGCTGAGACAGTAAGAAGTCTCACAACACCAGGTTAAAGTCCAACAGGTCTTATTTGGTAGCAAACGCCACGTTTGCGACCAAACCAGGCGCTTGCGACCAAATAAACCTGTTGGACTTTAACCTGGTGTTGTGAGACTTCTTCCTGTATTTACCCCAGTCCAACGCCGGCATCTCCACATCTGGGGCCGAGACGCAGTTGGAAACAATTGATCAGGCATCTTTTATTTGCAGAGGCTGCTTTGAGCGTTTCGACCTCTGAATCAAGAATTGCAGCCGTTTTTGTAACAGGATGTGGCTTTGTGATAATACTGTGATGTAGAGAAGCAACTGCAAAGCTTCAGTGAGGAGCCGTGTCCAGGCAGTGTCTCATGTTCAGGCAGCAAGCGGGTCAATGCCCCTTCATGTGATCCCCCTCGGGCACTTTCTAAAACAACTGGCAAATCAATCCCTTATCCGCAGTTAAGGTGCAGCCCCGAGCCAAGCTTAATTGCGTGTTCCTGTTGGTGTCTAAGTCTAGATTGCGAGCAGTCTGCTTGAAAGTTAATGGGTTCATCACAGTCCAATCCACACAGCAAGGAGAGCAGACAAGTCCCATTGTAAGAAATTCTGCCCGTTCAACTCAGTGCAGACAAGACACTGAATTTCACATCCCCCAGGGAAGCAATGGCCCAAATGGTATTATCACTAGACTATTAATGCAGAAACGTTCTGGGGGACCCAGGTTCGAATCCTGTCACGGCCGATGGTGGAGTTTGAATTCAATAAAAGAAAAAAAAATCTGGATTCCAGAATTGACTGATGACCATGTTGGGGTGGCACGGTGGCACGGTGATTAGCACTGCTGCCCCACAGCACCAGGGACCCGGGTTCAATTCCAGCCTCAGGTCACTGTCTGTGTGGAGTTTGCACATTCTCCCCATGTCTGCGTGGGTTTCCTCCGGGTGCTCCAGTCTCCTCCCACAGTCCAAAGATGTGTGGGATTCGGTTGCCCCTGAGTGTCAGGGGCACTGACAGGGGTTACGGGGATAGGGCTTGGGTGGTAGTATTGTTTGTGCAGACTCATTGGGCCAAATGGTCTCCTTCTGCACAGTCAGGTCACTATGATTGTTGGAAAAACCCATCACTAATGTCCTTTGGGGAAGGAAATCTGCCTTCCTTACCTTGTCTCGTCTACATGTGACTCCAGGGCCACAGCAATGAGGTTGACTCTCAACTGCCCTCTGAAATGGCCAAGACACTCAGTTCAAGGGGAACTAGGGATGGGCAATAAATGCTGGCCCAGCCAGCAACGCCCAACTCCCACGAATGATTTAAACATAGAAGTTTGCACAGCTGAATGCTCTGCTGTGCTGCATTCACACGTTCTGCAACTCCTTTCAACAGATGCCCTCAGAGTTTTGGGGTGTTTGAGAATGGGAGCTTTGCAAACGTAGAGATGTCTTGGTAAGTTTATCAGCTTAAGCCAACATTGCAGAGAAAGAGAGTGGGAAGAATCAGCTCAGTGTTTAGTGTCCCAAGGGCCACGTTAAATTTACCTCTAGGTTGACTGGAAACTCCATCTGACTCATGAGTATCAAACAGAAATTCTCCAAGTTGCTTGCTGATGGAGAACACAAAGAGATGGGGAAGTAGGGATCCTCAGGGGAGTGGAACTCACAAAACAAGAGCAAGGATATGGGCACGCATGTTGTATCTGTCATTCAGTGCCTCTCATTCCACCCTGATTCAATACAAAACAGACAGATCATGTCACAGAGCAATCAAGTTAAATTACTCTCCTAACTGTGTGAGCACATGTGTGCACGTACACACAAACACGTACACACATGCATACATACACACACACACTCACCAAACACAAAGTCACACACACAAACAAGAGAATGTGCAAACTCCACACAGACAGTCACCCAAGTCCAGAATTGAACCTGGGACCTTGACAACTGTGCTAACCATTGTGCCTCCATGCCACCCTTCCTGCACCGAAGTCCACCAATTGCCTCAGTTGCCACAATTGCCACAAAACCTACTGCTGACCAACACAGCTTCTCCCTGTTTCCCCGTAATGTAACAGGAAGGAGGGTGGCCCAATGCTGATTATAATTTCCTACCAAGTCTGATTGGGTGGCGCGGTGGCGCAGTGCTTAGCACCGCTGTCTCACAGCGTCAGGGACCTTGGTTCAATTCTGTGTCACTATCTGTGTGGAGTTTGCATGGTCTCCGGACGTGACCTTTTCTAATTCCACCTTCCTTCCCCAGGGTCCATAGCCATGTAATTTACCATGCTTAAGGTGCAGATCCAGATGCTTTTTGAAAGAGTTTCATGTCTCTGCCTCCACCACCAACTTGGGCAGTTAATTCTAAACACCCACCACCCTCTCGGTGCTCCATTTCCCTCCCACACTCCAAAGGGTATGGGTTAGGTGGATTGACCATGCTAAATTGCCATTTAGTATGCAGATTAGGGGAATATTTTTCTAAAAATTCATTGGTGGGACATGGGAGTCACTGGCTGGCCAGCATTTATTGCCCATCCCGAGTTGCCCGAGGGCAGTTGAGAGTCAACCACATTGCTCTGGCTCTGGAGTCAGCTAAGGACAGCAGATTTCCTTCCCTAAAGGACATGAGTGAACCAGATGGGTTTTTACGACAATCGACAATGGTTTCGTGGTCATCAGTAGATTCTTAATTCCAGATTTTTTTTCATTGAACTCAAATTCCACCATCTGCCGTGGCGGGATTCGAACCCGGGTCCCCCAGAACACTAACTGAGTTTCTGGATTTATGGTCCGGTGATAGTACCATGAGGCCATTGCAGGGTAAGTCTGTGGGGTTACAGGGTCTACTCTGTCAGAGAGTCAGTGCAGACTTGTTCTGCGATGTAATGGGTTGTATGATTCTGTGGTGCCCCGTTTCTTTAGCAAGTCTTTGGTGGGGTTTATGTGTGGGTTGGGTTGAAGGTAACATGACGAATATGATTGTGGGAGGGTGGAACACACAAGCGTACACTCCCAGTTGAGGAGCACATACTGGCAGCTCTTGTGTCGGACGTAGGGGAGACAGCAGCTGCGTGACACCTGCAGAAAAAGCCCCAGCCTACAATTGGTGATTCAACAGAATACGTCAGCGTGGGCTGGGGCTGGGGAGGGGGGGATTGAAGACAGCAGTGGCGGAGGAAGGTGGGGGGGAGAAACACAGCAAACATGATGTTATCTTAGCAGCAAAAATGAGAAGGAAATGCATTTTCAGCCTCTTCTCACAACTTTGCGATGTCCTAAAACACTTTTCATGTATTAATAGCTTTTCAGGAGTAGTCACAATGAAGGAAATGGAACCACCGTTAAACATGCAGCTCTCTCCCACAAACACATGACCAGATGTTCTATTTTAGTCCTGATGAAAAGTTCATGACGTGAAACCATAGAAAAGTGTTTTCGAGCTTTTCACATGCAACACACAAGTTTCTCTGCTGTAACAGAGAAAAGTTACCGCACAAAATGAGGCCATTCGGTCCATCTTGTCCAATGCCAGCCCAATGACACCCAGGTGCCCTTTCTAACCTCCAACTTCCTGCACCCAGCCCATAGCCCTGTACCTTACAGTACTTCAGGTACAGATACAGACATTTGTTCAAACAGTTCAGGGTCTCAATTCGGCCACACTTGGAAGATAGACCTCAGTTAGGCTGCTTTTAGAATGTCGAGTTCACTTCTGGTCACCACACCACCAGAAAGATGTGGAAGCTTTAGGGAGGGTTCAGAAAAGATTTGCCTGGTCTGGAGGGCATTGGCTATGAGGAGAGATTGGAGAAACTTGGTTTGTTCTCACTGGAACGATGAAGGTTGCGGGGCCGGGGGATGGTGGTGGGGGGGGGGGGGGGGGGGGAGCAGCGACCTGATAGAAGTCTACAAGATTATGAGAGGCATGGACAGAGTGTGGAAGCGGACACAGTTGTGACTTTTAAGGGGCGTCTGGACAAATACGTGAATAGGATGGAAATAGAGGTCATTAGGTCCAAGAAGGGGAGGGGGTTTTAGTTCAGTCGGGCAGCATGGTCTGCGCATGTTCCCGTGCTGTAATTTTCTTTGTCTCTGCCTCCATCAGGCAGTGAATTCCATTCACCCACCGCCCTCTGCGTGGAAAAGTTCTTCCCCATGTCCCCTCTGCACCGACTGCCACTTATCCCAATCTGCGTTCCCTGGTTCTAGAATTCTCTGCCACTCTGCCTCCTCCCCTGTACACCTCCATCAAGTCAACCCTCAGCCTTCTGTGTTCCAAGGAAAATGACCCCAACCTCTTCTCGTAGCTACACTTTTCTCGGCCTGGCAACATTCTTGTCTCCCTCCACTGCCCTCTCTCCAGAGTAATTACATCCTTCCTGCAACACGGTGGCCAGTTGTCGCCTCACCAACGTTTAATACAATTCCAGCGTGAAACCCTGACTTTAACATTCTAGAACATTTGCTCTGTTTTTCTCTCTCTTTTCCTGGACATTGTTTGACCTGCCGAGCTTCTGCAATATTCTGCTTTTGTGAGGGGAATATTGGGGAAGTTCTATTTCAGTTATACAGGGGATTGGTGAGAACACATCCGGAGCACCGAGCGCAGTGTTGGTTTTCTTGTTTAAGGAAGGATGCAAAATGTGTTGGAAGGAGTTCAGAGAAGGTTTGCTCGACTAATACCAGGAACGGTGTCTCATGAGGAAAGGTTAGACAGGCTAGACTTGTATCCACTGGAGTTTAGAGAGTAAGAGGCAACACAATAGATCCTGAAGGGTCTGGCCAGGATGGGTGTGGAGAAGATGTTTCCCCTTGTGGGAGAATCTAGAACTTGGGGTCACTGTTTGAAATAAGGAGACACCCATTCATAGAATCATAGAATCCCTACAGTGTAGAAAGAGGCCATTAGGTCCATCAAGTCTGCACCGATCGCAATCCCACCCAGGCCCTACTCCATAACTCCATGCATTTACCTTAGCTAGTCCCTCTTATGCTCAGGGGCAATTTAGCATGGCCAATCCACCTAACCAGCATGTCTTTCGGACTGTGGGAAGAAACTCACGCAGACACGGGGAGAACGTGCAAACTCCACACAGGCAGTGACCCAAGGCCGGGAATCAAACTCGGATCCCTGGCGCTGTGAGGCAAGTGCTAACCACGTTGCCACCCACCAAGCCACCTATTTAGGAACAGAGATGAGGAGAACTGTTTTCTCTGAGGGTCGTGAGTAAATCTTTGGAATTTCCTTCCTCAGAGTCTATGACTGTCCTCATGCCAGATCCAATGGCTTCTTGATTAACAGGGGATGGGCGGGGGGTGGGGGGAGGTGAAAGGTTATGGGTGGGTGGGGGAGGGGCAAGAATGTGGTTACAATCAGGTCAGCCGTGATCTTATTGAATGATGGAGCAGGATTGAGGGGCCCAGTGGCCTACTCCTGGTCCTTGCTTGTAAGTTGGTATGTTTTAGCTGTTGGTTGAGGGGTGAGGATAAGATGTGTAGGTGGACCATGTCAGTGCTCTCTTTCAGGTTATTTTCCATTGGTGTGAGATAGCGGACAGGACCCTGCATTCTGACAGTGCAGCACTCCCACAGTACTGCACTGCGAGAGTGTCAGCCAAGATTGTACTCTCCGGTCTCTGCAGTGGAACATGAACCCAGAACCTCACAATTCAAGAGGCTCCTCCCAGTTGTGTCTCAAAACTCTCATGTGTGCAGCGTTTTGTGTATTAGATTGCTTTCATACTACCCAGATCGTGTTTTGTGAGGCTAGTGCAGGTTCACTTCCTCTGTAAAGGTGACCACAGATCAGAGAAGCTGAGTCGTTCTTTGCAAAGCCCTGGCCTTCTCTCAGGTCAGCTGAGACTTCATGCCACACACACTCATCGCTGCATTAGCCCTAATCTCAGTCAAACCCTGGCAATCCCATTCACTAGTCTCGAAGTGAGAAGCCCTATTTGCCAGCTTTTGTACCCTGGTGCCCATTCAGAATCCACTTGGACTGAGCGCAGAGGTACCTCTGGGTTCATGGATTTTCAAAGGAATGTTGACTTTGAATGCAATTCTTCCAAAAGACTGGTCTTTATTTTCTCAAGCCCCATTCTGTTTCAGAGTGGGCTCATAGCACAGAAACGGAATGAGACCATTCATTCCACACAAGTTGGTTCAACCATTCAACAGGAAGACGACTGATCCATCTGTCTATTCTATTTCTCTGTATGTAGCATTGTTCCACAGCCTTCATATATAATTCCACTTCAGGTGACCATGAGGGACAAAGGGAAAGAAGGATACATTGTTGGTGAGCAACTGAGCTCATACAATCATGGAATAGAATCCCTACAGTGCAGAAGCAGGCCATTCGACCCATCAGGTCTGCACAGACCACAAACCCAGGCCCTATTCCCCTAACCCCACATATTTATCCCGCTGATCCCTCTGACACTCGGGTCAATTTAGCATACCTCACCGATAAATTCTTGGAGTGTGGGAGGAAATCAGATCACCCAAACAAAACTCATGCAGACACAGGGAGACTGTGCACAGACAGTCACCCGAGGCTCAAATTGAACCCAGATCCCTGGCACTGTGTGGTAGCAGTGCAAACCACTGTGCCACCCAATCTGGAAGATAAAACAGCAGTGCAGAACTGTTGGGCTGAATGGCCTGTCTCTGTACTGTAAATTGTGATGGTCTTGGATTTTGTGATTTAATTTATTATTGTCACATGTATTGCTATACAGTGAGAAGTATTGTTTCTTGCATGCTATACAGCCAAAGCATACCGTTCACAGGGAAGGAAACAAGAGAGTTTAGAATGTAGTGTTACAGTCATAGGTAAAGAGTAGAGAAAGATCAACTCAGTGCAAGGTGGGCTCATTCAAAAGTCCGACAGCAGCAGGGAAGAAGCTGCTCTTGAGTTGGTTGGTGTATGACCTCAGATTTTTGTGCCTTTCTCCCGATGGAAGAAGGTGGAACAGAGAATGTCCGGGGTGTGTGGGATCATTGATTTTGCTGGCTGTTTTGATGAGTCAGCGGGAAGTGTAGACAGAGTCAATGGATGGGAGGCTGGTTTGCGTGATGGATTGGGCTATATTGACAACCTTTTATAGTTCCTTGGACAGAGCAGGAGCCATACCAAGCTGTGATTCAACTAGAAAGAATGCTTTCTATGGTGCACCTGTAAAGTTGGTAACAGTCATAGCTGACATGCCAAATTTCCTTAGTCTTCTGAGAAAGTAGAGGCATTGATGGGCTTATTTAACTATAGCGTTGGCATGGGGGGACCAAGACAGATTGTTGGTGATCTGGACACCTAAAACCTTGAAGCTCTCGACCATTTCTACTTTGTCCCCATTGATGTAGACAGGGGCACGTTCTCCTTTACGCCCTGGAAGTCAATGACAATCTCCTTCGTTCTGTTGACATTGAAGGGAGATTATCGTCATTGCACGAGTTCACTAGATTATCTATCTCTTTCCTGTACTCTGCCTTGTCATTGTTTGAGATCCGACCCACTACGGTGATGTCATCAGCAAACTTGAGAATTGAATTGGAGAGGAATTTGTACCTTTACCTACCAGAATTCCAATCATCCCCAAGTTGAAATCTCTGTAGCAATCTGGAAGAGAGAGAGAGAGAGAGAGTATACCAGATTAAAACAAATATCTGGTTCCTGACAGTACCCCCTGTGCAGCCCAGCTAAAATTTAAAAGGACAAGGGTCAAACAAGATAAGACACACACACACATGACGGCCAAGAAGGAAACATAAAAGAGGAAGGAAAGAACGGAAGGCTTTTTTTGTGTTCTTTGTTTGTGTTTTATTTTCAGAATTTTGAGTTTTCGATAGAATTGTTACTTCGCTTTGATGTCCTGGAGACTGCAGTTTACAATAACTCCCTGGGTTGAGTTTGCTATGACACCATTAAAAGACTTGGTATCAAAAACAATGGACCAGATCTTGAAACATATTGGATGTAGTCCTTATATAGAAACATAGAAAATAGGAAAAGGAGTAGACCATTCGGCCCTTCGAGCCTGCTCTGTCATTCAATGTGATCATGGCTAATCCTGCATCTCAGCACCACAATTCATCATTCTCCCCTCACCCCTTGATGTCTTTACTGTCTGGACACCTAACGCCTTCAGAGACTAGTAATCTATCCATTTCCTTCTTAAATACGTTCAATGACTTGGTCTCCACCGCTTTCTATGATTCACCACTCTCCGGGTGAAGAAAGTTCTCCTCATCTCAGTCCCAGATGGCTTGTCCCCTATCCTGAGACTGTGACCCTTCCTGTCCAGTCTGTCCAGCCCTGTCAGAATTTTGCACATTTCAGTGAGATGCCCTCTCATTCTTCTCAGCTCCAGCGAAATCAGACCCAGTCGCTCCTCAGATAACAATCCTGCCACCCCAGGAGTCACTCTGGTGCACTCCCTCGATGATATTTCCTTTCTTAGGTAAGGGGACCAAAGCTGCACCCAATGCTCCAGGTGTGGTCTCACCAAGCTGACCACAGCTGCAGTCAGACATCCTTGTTCCTGCACTCAAGTTCTCTTGCGATGAAGGTCAACATTCCATTTATAGTATCATAGAATCCCTCCAGTGCAGAAGGAGGCCCTTTGGCCCATCAAGCCTGCACCGACAACAATTCCACCCAAGTATCATCCTCGTAACCTCACATATTTACACTTCTAATCCCCCTGACACTAAGGGGCAATTTATCATGGCCAATCCACGGAACCCGCACATCTTTGGACTGTGGGAGGAAACAAGAGCACCCGGAAGAAACCCAAGCAGACATGGGGAGAATGTGCAAACTCCACACAGACAGTCACCTGAGGCCAGAATTGAACCCGGGTCCCTGGCACTGTGAGGCAGCAGTGCTAACCAGTGTGCCACCATGCTGCCCCATTTACCTTCCCATCTGCTTGCTCCACCTGCATGCTTGCTCTCTTGTTGGGGTGTACTCAGACACCCAGGCTCCTGTGCATCAACATTTCCTGATCTATCATCTATCCTGTTTTAACAATACTCTGGCATTTCCGACCAAAGTGAATAACTTCACACGTATCACACATCGTACTGCACCTGCCATGTCGTTGCCCACTCACTCAACTTGTCAAAATTACGTAAAACCTCTTTACCTCCTCCTCACCACTCACAGTTCCACCGAGTTTTGTGTCATCAGCAAATTTGGAACAGTTACATTTGAGTCCCTTATTCAAATCATCGATGTGTATTGTGAATAGCTGGGGTGCAAGTGCTGATCCCTGTGATACCCCACTGCTCACTGCCTGCCATTTCGGAAAAGACCCATTTATTCCCACTCTCTGCTTCCTGTCGTTGCGTTCTGTCAACTCCCTGGAACAAAGCTGATAGCCAAGGGAATGAAGGATGGCTCGCTAAACATTGACTCTTGTTCATACCTCGGGAGGTTATGGAGTTACGTAGCATCTGGAAAAGAATAGATAATGTCATGCTGCAATAATACTTCCCGAAACTCCAGGGAACGACAATCAGTAAATCAGGAGAGAATCCATCGAATTGAAAGGAGTTGGGTGGCAGGATTGGGGGGGGTGCAGAAAGAGAGGGAACTCAGAGCTTGGGGCAGTTGAAGGCATGTCCACCAACAGTGTAACAGTGGAAATCAGGGGTGCTAAATATCGTGTTAGGATTCACTCCACGATGCTGCCAGACCTGCTGAGTTTATCCAGCATTTTCTGCTTTAATGCCAAAATTGTGAAGTCTGACATGGTGCAAGAGTTCCAAATTTAGAAACAGAAGACGGAGTGACAGTTTGTTTGGAATGTAAAGGAAAGGGGTGAGAAAGTTTCTGTGCCATTCTCATTTTGAAACACATTTGCTTCCTGTCACTGCAGTGATAGTGTAGGCATCTGGAAAGCTAGTTTCTATTTTAAGCAGCAATTTCCTGAGTTTCGACCAGCTGTGTTTTTCTCTCTCTCTCACACACGCACACACACACAGCCCACTTACACATTCAAAAACAGAACACATCTTTCTCTTTCTGAAGGGTGATTCAGTCGTGTGGCATTTGCAAATTAAAAGCTCATGATTAGTGGAGAGGTCGGGTGAAACTGTAATTGGTTTCCTGTCAAGGAGGGACAATCTCTGTGCACAGAAGCCGAACTCACGCAGTGCTCGAGGCATCCAGTAAACACGACTTCATTCATTCAGAGATATACGTTTGCTCGGATTCTCTCCTTCTTGATTTGTGGGACATGGGTGTTGCTGGCTGGGCCAGCAATTATTGCCCATCCCTAGTTATCCTTGGAGGGCAGTTGAGAGCTGTGGCTCTGGAGTCACACGTAGGCCAGACCAGGGTGAAGACGGCAGATTTCCTTCCCTAAAGAGACATTAGTGAACCAGATGGGTTTTTCCGACAATCATTTTATGGTCATCAGTAGATTCTTAACTCCAGATATTTTTAATTGAATTCAAATTTCACCATCTGCCGTGGTGGGATTCGAACCCAGGTCCCCAGAACATCAGCTGAGTCTCTGGATTCCTAGCCCAGTGACAATAGCACTAGGCCATCACCTCCCCTGCAGTACGTCATCCACTCTTATCTTGGTACAGTAGTTTTCACTTTGAAAGGGAGGATGTGGGAGAAATCTGTGTCCAGACTCATTTTAGACTGCGGTTTATTCAGATGATGTGTGTTCCAGAAGCAAAATGTGCTGAATCCCACTGGTTGACTTGCCTTGGAGGTTTCCTTTCCATTGCTTCCTCCTCCATCCAGTATCTCGCCCAACAGTGTGAATTGGAGATGTCTAACTGCACCAATTTATATTTTTATAGCCTCACTCAGTAAAATGACCCCAGCTGTGATTCATTATTTCATTATTTTGATGAAATAATGACAGTGAGGCATTGGAGGAGGTACAGTGAGGTTTATTGGAGTGGTCCCTCAGTCAGCGGGCTGAGTAAGTGGGGATCAGTGTTCTTTGGAAGAGTGAGAGTTGATATTATTGAAGCATTCGACACTGAGAAAGGGTTTTGTCAGGACAGGTACGGAGAGATTGTTTCGCCTTGCTGGGAAATCCAAAACAGAATGGAGAGGGCACATTGATCACTGAGGAATCGCTACATTCAGACGGCTGTGAATCTTTGGAGTTCTCTACTGCCCAGAGCCCTGGGTGCTCAGTTATTGAAATGGACAGATTTCTGCTCTCGCAGGGAAGCCAGGTGGGAAAATTGGGTTGAAACCCAAGATCAGTGAAGTTTGGTGAGTGGCCAGACGAGGCTCAAGAACGCTGTATTCCTGCTCC
This sequence comes from Carcharhinus amblyrhynchos, assembly GCF_965287045.1. Taxonomy (NCBI): domain Eukaryota; kingdom Metazoa; phylum Chordata; class Chondrichthyes; order Carcharhiniformes; family Carcharhinidae; genus Carcharhinus; species Carcharhinus amblyrhynchos. The sequence goes on from NC_137357.1 coordinate 17,428,591, forward strand.
TGGAATCCTGCATTGGAGAAGGAGGCCATTCGGCTCAGCAAATCTGCACCGAACACAATCCCACCCAGACCCTACCCCCATAACCCCGTGAATTTACCCTAGCTAGTCCCCCTAGCACGGCCAATCCACCTAACCAGCATGTCTTTTGAACCGCAACACCCAGAAGAAACCCACACAGAGAATGTGCAGACTCTGCACAGACAGTGAGCCAAGCTGGGATTCGAATTTGGGTCCCTGCCGCTGTGAAGCAGCACTGTGCCACCGGCTCTTATTTTTGAATCTTTCCATGTTCATCATAGAGAGAACTAACTAGGTGAGATATAACATCACAAAGTGCATGAATGAAGACCTGTGTTTACACAGCATCTTTAGACGAGAGACGAATAAAATTCTAACAGGACGAGACAGGCTAGATGCAGGGAGGCTCCTCCTGATCGTGGGGGTTCCAGAACGAGGGGTCATAGTCTCAGGATTCGGGTTAGATCATTTGGGACAATGTCAAGGGGATTTTCTTCACCCAAAGAGTGGTGAGCCTGTGGAATTCATTACCACAGGAAATAGTTGATGCCAAAACTTTGAAGGTATTCAAGAGGCGGCTGGATATAGCACTTGGGGAAAATAGATCAAAGGTTATGGGGACAAAGCAGGATTAGGCTATTGAGTTGGATGATCAGCCATGATGATAATGAATGGCGGAGCAGGCTCGAAGGGGCGAATGGCCTCTTCCTGCTCCTATCTTCGATGTTTCTATGTTACCATGTTACCTTTCACAATTTTGGCATGTCCTAAGGTACTGTTGAATCTTTATCAAGGGTGGCACTGTGGTAATGTAGGAAACATGTGTCCAGCCTGTGCACAATAAGCTCCCACAAGGGCAAGGTAACGACCAGATAAAAAGCAAAATACTGCAGATTCTGCAATCTGAAACACAAACAGAAAATGCTGGAAAATCTCAGCAGGTCTGACAGCATCTGTGGAGAGAGAATAGAGCCAACGTTTCGAGTCTGGATAACCCTTTGTCAGACTTGGACTAACTAGATATTAGTGACACTCATTGAGGAATCAATATTCCATCAATCTCATAACTCAAAATAAAGTTTATTAGTGACAGGTAAGGCTTACATTAACACTGCAATGAAGTTCCTGTGAATTTCCCCTAGTCGCCACACTCTGGCACTTGATTGGATCAATGCACCCTTACCAGCACGTCTTTCAGGTTGTGGGAGGAAACCCACACAGATACGGGGAAAGCGTGCAGACTCCACACAGACAGTGACCCAAGCCGGGAATCGAACCCAGGTCCCTGGCATTGTGAGGCAGTAGTGCTAACCACTGAGCCACCGCGCTGCCCCCAGGCGTTCAGTACTGACTATCAAACATACAGAGGTCTTGCTGGGCAGCGGTCCTGATGGAAACTGCGAGCAAGTTAGAGTTCGTAAAGACTTATACTTGGCGTCATCAATCTCAGACTCATTTTGATCCTTCAACTTTCCCATGATTTGATTTGATTAATTATTGTCACATGTATTAGCACAGAGTGAAAAGTATTGTTTCTTGCGCGCTATACAGACAAAACATACCGTTCATAGAGAAGGAAAGGAGAGAGTGCAGAATGCAGTGCTACAGTCGTAGCTACAGTCCAGAGAAAGATCAACTTAGCGTGAGATAGGTCCATTCAAAAGTCTGATGACAGCAGGGAAGAAGCTGTTCTTGAGTCGGTTGGTACGTGACCTCACATTTTGTATCTTTTTCCCGACGGAAGAAGGTGGAAGAGAAAATGTCCAGGATGCATGGGGTCCTTACTTACACTGGCTGCTTCTCCGAGGCACGGGAAGTATAGACAGCGTCAGTGGTTGGAAGGCTGGTTTGCATGATGGATTTTCATGATGGGTTTCATTCACGACCCTTTGTAGTTTCTTGAGGTCTTGGACAGAGCAGGAGCCCATACCAAGCTCTGATACAACCAGAAGGAATGCTTTCTATGGTGTATCTGTAAAAGTCGCTGACATTCCAACTTTTCTTAGTCTTCTGTGAGTCAATTAGAAGCCTGTAGCCTTTGAAAGGGAGGGGAGGGTGGGGGGAGATGACAGAAAGGACCTGTAGTTACCCAGTGAAGAATACATTCACTCGAAAGCCTGTCCATCTCCGAGCCTCAGCTTTCGGACAATTATGTTGAGATAGTTCGAAAGACGTGCTGGTTCAGTGCATCGGCCATGCTAAATTCTCCCCCGGTGTACCCGAACAGGCGGCAGAGTGTGGCGACTCGGGGATTTTTACGGTAACTGCATCGCAAGCCTACTTCTGACACAAATAAATAAATAAAACACACAAATACAAGACTGTAAAAGCGCACACAAGATCTGCACGGGGCAGAACTTCCCTTGGTGAAGAATGTAAAAAGGGGCGCGCTGCTCAAGTTTGAACTGAATGTCTTTGTTGACTATTTCTAGGTCGTTCGAAGAGCGTGATGCCAGGTGACCACAGCACAACATCCAATCGAGCTTCATCTCCCAACACACTGGAACGTCCTGTGAAGTCAGGCTGGTTAAAGAGGAAGAGATCTCTGGTCAAACAGTGGCAGTCCCGTTGGTTCGTGCTCCGAGGGGATACCCTATATTATCACAAGGAGGAAGATGATGGGAGGCCACAGGTAGTGAGCGGATCAGATACATTTCTTTTCAATTCACTCCTCGGACATGGCTTGGCCAGCATTTATTGCCCATCCCTAAGTTGCCCTTGAGAAGGTGGCGGTGAGCTGCCTTCTCGAGCAACTGATCGTCAACCCCATTGCTGTGGCTCTGAGGTCACAAGTCGGCCAGACCAGATAAGAACAGCAGATTTCCTTCCCCAAAGGAGATTAGTGAACCAGATGGGTTTTTCTGACAACCGACAACAGTTTCATGGTTGTCAGTAGATTCTTAATTCGATTTTTTTTAATTGAATTCAAATTCCACCGTCTGCCATGGTGGGATTCGAACCCGGGTCCCCAGGACGCTGGCTGACTTTCTGGATAAAACCACTCGGCCTTTGCCTCCCCATTGCTGACCATGAGGCCTAAGGTAGAACAAAGAAAATGGATTTGTCTCTGATCACCCCACTGCAGTTAGGAGCTGGTTAACCTGTGGAATTTGCGACCCCAAAGTGTGGTGGATGCTGAGGCAGTGAGTGAATTTAAGGAGGAGTTAGACAGATTTTTAATTGGCAATGGGTTGAAGGATAATGGGGAGAAGGCAGGAAAATGGGGATGAGGAGCATATCAGCAATGATATGATGATGTATGTCAAGTGTCTGCTCACTGCGGAGCAGATGGGGGAACTCATTTGATGGACCAAATGGCCTAACTCTGCTCCTATATCTTATGAACTTATGAACAGCGGTGATAGTATCCAAAGAGAGAGATGGTAAATATTTGCTGGTTGTATTTCAAAAGTTTTGATCTTTTATGACCATCATCTTGTGTGTCCTCAGTCTTGTTTACGATGAGGTGCCAAACAGGATGAGGCAGGAGATTTTGATGAAATCAAGATGGTTTGATGGTCCACAACATGTGAAAGCCATAGCAGGGCTCGATGGACCAACCCACCATTGAGTATTCGATCATTATGAGGTATCTCCAAACCCACACTTGGCTGAGACCTGCAAGTTGAAAGAAGCTCTTGGGGCAGCAGGGCAGCACAGTGGATAGCACTGCTGCCTCACAGAGCCAGGAACATGGGTTTGATTCCAGCCTTGGATCACTGTCGGTGCAGACTCTGCACATTCTCCCCATGTCTGCATGGGTTGCCTCCGGGTGCTCCGGTTTCCTCCCACAGTCCAATGATGTGCTCGTTCGGTGGATTGGCCATGCTAAAAGTGCCCCTGAGTGTTCGGGGGACTAGCTAGGGTATATGCAGGGATGGGGCCTGGGTGGAATTGTGGTCAGTGCAGATTCGATGGGCTGAATGGCCTTTTTCTGGACTGTAGGGATTCTATGATCCTTGCTTGTGGTCAGGGCTCAGAACAAACTTGAGTCTGATTCTTGTGTTTAAAGCCTCGAAGATGTGCAGAGATCTCCCATGCGTGCAAAAGTTGTTTGTCTTTGGTGCTCATAAATATTGGCCCTCAGGTTTACAGCTGCGTTCTCTGGCTTAGTGTCCTCTTTGTCATGTCACTGCAGCCAGTGGGTGCTCGCAGTGTGCAGATACTTGACACATATAATCAAAACACTAGACAGTAAAGGTTACCATTCTGAAATGGAAATGCAGCATTTTAACTTGCTTCCACTGGCACCTGGGGCCCGATGGACAAATTCCTCCCAGATTGAATGCGAAATCAACTTGATCCTTCATGATGTCAATCCCACTCACTCCCACCGGCCATCAGTATCGGAGTTGGATGGCTGGTGTTAACTCCAACAAAATTGTATATTGAGGAGGAATGAGGCTGGCGCTACTCTGTCTCTTCAAACAGATCAAGTCACAGCCTGGAGTTTTACCACCTTGCCCCTTACAGTAATCGGAGTGGGCGAGGGACAGAGCACGGGAAGGTCCATTAACCTCAGGCGGGATTTTCCGATTTCGGGACGAGCGGGGCCCTAAATTCCCGCCCGCAAACTCTCCCAGTTCCTCTCAGAGTGAACTGGTTTATCCACTCTTGCAATGATTCCCTCATCCTTTCCGGAATTGGGGAGAAATGGGTTTACTTCCCAACTGTAATCCCATGCAGCACAATTTCCAGATTAACCCTTGGGAGGGGAACAGTCATGTTCAGGGGGAAAAAGAAACACGTGCCTTGGTCATCCATCACAGCTGCACAACCCCGTGATTCTTGGAGAACAACCACGGAAACATGGGCATTTTCCACGAGACATTTTGGAAAGATGCCTCTCAATGTGAGAAAGTAGTAATGTTCTTGGGATGAAAGCAAATTTCTGCGGATGGTGGAAACCAGAAGAGAAAATGTTGGAAAATCTCAGCAGATCTGGCAGCATCTGTAAGGGGAGAAAAGAGCTGACGTTTCGAGTCCAGATGACCCTTTGTCAAAATGTACTTGGGAACGTCTTCACATTTTAATTATGTGGAAATCGGAAGTTGTTCAGTCGATGAATGTGATGCAATGTGTTGGTCACTGACCAGCGTAGTTTACCCTCCCCCCCCATCTGCGAACATGATTGATGAGTTAGTGACACACTCACCACCCTCCTGAGACATTTTTCTGTTGGAGGAACTTCAGTCATGCCAGCTGCTGTTATTTTTAACCATATACATTGTGTAACCCCTTCCTCTGTGATGCATTGGTTACTTCTGTCTCTTCTCCAGGGCTGCATTCTCCTCAAGGATTGCAAGGTCAATGAGGTACCATCAAACCCTGAGGATCCAGGAAAGTTCCTCTTTGAAATCACCCCAGGTAACACCCTCTCTGTTCTGTTCAAACCTCAAAGTGTTTCAGGGCTTTGTCCAGCGACTGAGTCTGGAGGTGAATGACCAAGTTTCCCCACTCAACGGCCATACTCTCAGAGTTCAACACCTTTCCCATCTGTCCTGGATGGTGTTGGTGAAGACACTTAGTGAGGGCTATGATGGTTTCCCAGTGAGCAATGTGGTTAAGTGTGCATGTGTTGTTGTTGAATGAGAACATCATGAGCTTTGTTTATAGTCACAGAGTGAAAGAGTTTTCCAGCATGGAAACAGGGCCATCGGTCCAATTTATCCATGCCGCCTTTTCATTTTAATCACTAAGCTAATCCCAGTTTCCTGCATTTGGCCCCATATCCTTCTTTACCTCACGGAACTATCAAAATGCTTTTTGAAAGATAAAATTCTACCCGCCTCTACTACGACCACTGGCAGCTCGTTCCAGACATTCACCATCCTCTGTGAAAAAATTGCCTCTCTGGACCCTTTTGTGTCTCTCCCCTCTCGCCTTAAACTTCTGCGCTCCAGTTTTAGACTCCCCTACTTTTGGGAGAAGACATTGACTATCCAGCTGATCTGTGCCCCTCATTATTTTATAGACCTCTGTAAGATCACCCCTCAGCCTCCTACGCTCCATGGAAAAAAGTACCAGTCTGTCCAGCCTCTCCTTGGAACTCAAAACATCAAGTCCTGGGAGCATCCTAGTAAATCTTTTCTACACTCTTTCTTGTTTATTAATATCCTTTCTATGATAGGGTGACCAGAATTGCACACAGTATTCTAAGTGCAGCCTTACCAATGTCTTGTACAACTTCAACAAGACGTCCCACCTCCTGTATGCAATCTTTTGACCAATGTTCTGTTATGTTAAGTGTCCTTATTGTTTTCCAATCTCACTGAGGTCCTGCCCCCTCCCTCTCTCGATAACCTCCTTTATTTTTAATCACTCCACAGATAACAACAAAATACTGCGGATGCTGGAATCTGAAACAAAAACAGAAAAATGCTGGTAAGTCTCAACAGGTCTGACAGCATCCATGGGGAGTGAACAGAGCCAACACTGAGTCTGGATAACCCTTCATCAGATCTTCGTCCCAACTCTAATGAAGGGTCATCTAGACTCGAAACGTTGGCTCTATTCTCTCTCGCAGATGCTGTCCGACCTGCTGAGGTTTTCCAGCATTTTCTGTTCATCACTCCACTATTGGCGTCTCTGTCCTCAGTTGCCCAAGCTCAGGAATCATCTCCTGAAATTTCTCCACCTCTCTGTCTTCCTTTCCTCCCAGTGGAAACAAAGAACAAAGAACACTATAGCACAGGAAACAGGCCCTTCGGCCCTCCAAGCTTGCACCACTCATGGTTCCAACGAGACTATTCGTTTGTATCCCTCCATTCCCGGTATGTCCATGAAACCAGACAGACACCCAGAAAATCAGTGGGACTTGGATTCTGGGCTTCCAGGGCAGTATCTGGATCCTCTGAAGCAAAGCAGGGTTGGGGAAAGCCACGGGGTTGTAGTGGAATTAGCCAGGACACTGAGCGAGTGAAGTTGTGGCATATGTGGGCTCCAACAATGGATTCCAAGAGAGTCAAGTGCCATTAACCCATCCATTAGCATCCGAGAAAAACTGAAACTCCTGTTTGAGTAGTATCAGAGCATCACTTAAACCAGTCTGACATTGGATCGATTTTAGGCTTCCTTCCACTGCAGGGGCAGTACGGCGGCACAGTGGTTAGTACAGCTGCAAGGGACCCAGGTTCGATTCTGGCCTTGGGTGATTGTCTCTGTGGAGTCTGCACCTTCTCCCCGTGTCTGCATGGGTTTCCCCTGGGTGCTCCAGTTTCCTCCCACTGTCTGAAAGATGTGCTGGTTCGGGTGCATTGGTCATGCTAAATTCTCCCTCAGTGTAACCGGAACAGACACTGGACAGAGGCGACTGGGGGAATTTCACAGTCACTTCATTGCAGTGTTAATGTCAGCCGACTTGTGACTAATAAATAAACTTCTCTCTGGGTCTTCGTGGGTTTCCTCCCACAGCCCAAAGATGTGGAAGTCAGGTGGATTGGTCATGTTAAATTGACCCTTAAATGTCAGGAAGATTAGCAGGGTAACATGTGGGATTACAGGGGATAGAACCTGAATGGGATTGTTATCAATGCAGTCTCGATGGGTCACATTACCTCCTTCTGCACTGTATGGATTCATAGAATCCTCGAATCCCGATGGTGCAGCAGGAGGCCATTCGGCCCATTTTTCAGCCCATGATTTTATGACGGAACAACCCAACATGGGCCACTTCTGCACAAAAAAAAATTGGGTGAAGTGGATTCTAATTTCTCCTGCACACTGAATTAAATTGCTGCTTTATCTCCCAACATCCTGAGGAAGGATACTTGTTCTGTTTTTTTTTGATAAGCGAGCTACTTTCTTGTACATTCATCTGGGTTAAAAAAAATCACTCGTGTTGAACTGCACGGGTTTAACTGTGAAGAAGATACTGAGAGTCCATTCGGATGGGAGTTTTTCACCACTTTGCCTGGGTGGGTAGCTCATCGGATCAGGCGCCCTGCGCGACCCCTCCGCTGCGTGAAGGAGTCCCAGAAAACCATGCGCAGGCTGGTAGGGCAAGCTGAAAGCTGGCTTGTCAAGCAGCAGAGGATGTGGTGTCTGTGAGGAAAGTTCATTCGAACTGGCAGGTTCTGTTCAATGCAAAGTGGCGGAAAAACCACCCCCCCTGAACTCCACCTCTTGTGTCTTTGATGCTGCAACTGTGAGCTGAAGAGGAAGGGCGTTGTCATATATTTGTGTGCAGCCGGCGTCTGGCATTATGAATACAGGCTTCAGACCTCATTCGGGTGGCACAGTGGTTCGCACTGCTGCTTCACAGCGCCAGGGACCCAGGTTCATTTCTGGCCTTGGGTCACAGTCTGTGCAGAGTTTACACATTCTCCCCGTGTCTGGGTGGGTTTCTTCTGGGCGCTTTGGTTTCCTCCCTCAGTCCAAATGGGAAGCTAGTTAGGTGCTAAATTCTCCCTCAATGTACCCGAACAGGTGCCAGAGTGTGACTACTAGCGGATTTTCACAATAACTTCATTGCAGTGTTAATGTAAGCATACTTGTGCAAATAAACAAACAAACAAACAAACTTTTGGAAGGCAGGGACTGAATAGAGAAACTTAGATGCAGGAGGTTTAAGCAGCATGAAGGCTACCCTGGGGCACAGCCCCAGTTCTCATGTTTACGACATGCTTCTGTAAGATTCTGCTGAGAGAGGACTCCACCCTTTGGTGTGAACACCTACACTCTGTTTCCACTGATCTCTCGGATCAGATGAACCTTGATTGCTGCACTGCCTTAAAGAGACAGACATCTTTTCCCAAAGGTAGGGGAGTCTAAAACTTGAGGGCATCGATTTAAGGTGAGAGGGGAGAGATACAAAAGGGTCCAGAGGGGCAATTATTTTCACAGAGGGTGGTGAGTGTGTGGAACAAGCTGCAACGTGGCTATGACTGTGACATTGCATTCTGCAGTCTCTCCTTTCCTCCTCCATGATCGGCATGCTTTGTCTGTCGAGTGTAAGAAACAATACTTTTCACTGTATACTAATACATGTGACAATAATAAATCAAATCTAAGAGGTAGTTGTAGAGCCGGGTACAATTTTGTCTTTTAAAAAGCATTTAGACAGTTCCATGGGCAAGATGGATACAGAGGATCTGGGTCAAATGCGGGCAATTGGGACTGGCTCCGTGGTTGAAATAAAAGGGCAGCATGGACAAGCTGGGCCGAAGAGTCTGTTTCCATGCTGTAAACCTCTATGGTTCTATGAAACATACACAACAGCTGTGTTCTCACTCAAAGCAAAGATACAGTTCCAAAGTCAGCGTGATTTTAATGTGAATTTGTTCGCTTTGTTCTTTGAGACTCACAAGCTGAAACTGAGCTAATCCTGAAGACATGTCCCCTGCCCAAAGGCAAGCATTTTACTGGGGAGTAAGTGGTCAGGGCAAAGGTTTTCCAGTCCCTCCCACTGGCAGGATTTTCCAGGCTCCCGAAGTCAATGGTCCTTCTGAACACCTCTGCGTTTTGCAATCCCATTCCCACCATGACAAGGCTGTGAAATCCCAGCCCAGGAAATGGCCTTCCTGGCTCAATTGAACAGGAGCTCTCCAATAGCCGAGCTGCAGGTAAAGCCTGAACTTGCTTGTCTGAAATTCCCCTAGGATAAAAGGAGCAGTGCTTTCATGAACCAAAGCTTCTTGGTGGATTCTGACGAGACGTTTGAGTTCCTTTGGCCATCAGGACAAATGAGCAAGTCATTATGCCGATGTATTTCATGATTGCAAATAACTGCAAACATCTCTTGGCAATCCCACTCTGCTATTGCCTCTGTATTCCAACCATGCAGGAATTGAAAATTTCCTCATCTGCGGCTAATCTCTACACAGCCCTTATCACCCCGAACTACGCTCATTCAGTGTTGCCTCGGTACTAAGTCCCTTCGCTAAAATCCTTTTATTTACAAACTCTAACAGCAGTAAACCGAGTGCCATCTGTCAGCAGCCTATCTTGGGGAGTTCCAGAGGAACTGACATTCCCAGTTAAATACAAGGAAAAGACTCCCTAATTGGCCCATCAATTGACTCCTTCATCAGGGAGTTCATATTCCAATCGGCCAACCTCAACGGCCTGATTGAAGTCATTTCAGCCTCCAACTCTACATTCATATCATCTTCTTTGTTCTGGCCATCATCTCCCTGAATCCGAACCATCAGCTCACCTCAGCCCTGCCTGCACTCCTTCCCTCAACACTCTCCAACATGTAACTTTTCCACCCTCCCATCCGCTGTCATGGTTTCCTCCTCCTTTAGGAAAGACAGATCAAGGCACCCACTGCCCGGATAATGGTGCTGAACAACGCTGAGGTTCATTCAGTCAGGATTTAAGAAGTCGATAGCAGTGTTACACAGCCGCTGAACCTTTGCAAGTGTCACAGCTGGTAGCTTCCTCAGAAATAACTGAGTCAAAATCACATGATGCTTTACATCATTTCCTCTCTGGTGACAGATGTAGAAAACATCCCACAGTCACTTTCAAAGGCCATCTCGCTTGGTCACCTCCTTTCATTCTTATTGTTCCTGATCTTGCCGGAAAAGATTGAGGTCATTTGTTGTTCAAATCTACATTCATCTGAGAATCATAGAGTCCTTACAGTCCCATTCCGCCCATCAAGCCGACGCCAACTCCTACACAGGTTTACCCCATAACTCCTCGTACTTACCCTGCAAATCTTTCCCTATCCCCGTAACCCCATACATTTAGCATGGCTCATTTCCCCTAACCTACACTAAGGGGCAACTTGTCATGGCCAATCCACCTAACCTGCATGTCTTTCGGACTGCAGGAGGAAACTCAGGCAGACATGGGGAGAACGTGCAGACTCTGCACAGTCACCCCAGGCTGGAACTGAACCCGGGTCCCTGGTGCTATGAGGTAGCGGTGCTAACCGCTGTGCCACTGCGCCATCCACCTGAGAGAGCAATCCAAATAGTTGTGGAAGCATGACACCCGAGGAGATGTATTCTGACTGTACGCAGAACTCTAGGTTGGCTGAGGGTTCAGTGCGTGTGGATTTGAACGTGTGAACTTGCTGAATCATTTGCTGTTCTGCTGTTTTACAGTGGGCTACAATGATCAAGACTGGATAGGAAGTGTTTATGAGACACACCTGCTGATGGCCAACTCCCAGAATGAAATGAAAGACTGGGTCAAGGCAATCCGTCGGACAATGGGAACGTCCAGTGGAGGTACCAGATTACATTCAGACACTCCTCTCAAATTCACTAACAAAATAAAATCTCTGGGTGCTGGCAAGCCTACCCGATTTTTTAAAAAATTAATTCGAGGGACGTGGGCATCACTGGCTGGGCCAGCTTTTATTGCCCATCCCTAGTTGCCTTGCTCAGAGGGCAACTGAGAGTCAACCATCTTGCTGTGGCTCTGGAGTCATATGCAGGCCAGACGGGGTAAAGACGGCAGATTTCCTTCCCCAAAGGACATGAGTGAAGCAGATGGGTTTTTCCAACCATTGGCAATGGTTTCATGGTCATCAGTAGATTCTTAATTCCTGATTTTTTTTTTATTGAATTCAGATTTCACCAGCTACTGAGGCAGGATTCGAACCCAGATCATTAGCTGAGTTTCTGGATTAATAGTCCAGCGATAATACCACGAGGCCATCACCACCGGCAATGTGGCACCAAGCCAGGGTTGCTCAAGTTGCTGGGACACATCTTGACCCCAGGTAACCCTGTGACCCCATGACGTGAATGCTGTCACTTCACCATGGCAGATGTCTTTATCACAGAGTCCCTGCAGTGCAGAAGGAGGCCATTCGGCCCATTGAGTCTGCACTGACCCCAATGCCTCCCAGGCCTGATCCCCACATACCCTGCTCATCCCCTGACACTAGGGGCAATTTATCATGGCCGATCAACTTAACCAAACGTCTTGGGATTTTTGAAGGAAACCGGAGCACTTGGAAGAAACCCATGCAGAAATGGGGAGAATGTGCAAACTCCACACAGGGAGTGACCTGAAGCCAGAATCGAACCCAGGTCCCTGGCGCCGTGAGACAGCAGTGCTAACCACTGTGCCACCGTGCCACCCCTGTACTGCCCTTCCAACAGACAAATGGCAGTGTGTACATTCTGTTCATATGAGGGGTTGAGTTTCCTTGGAGTTGCTGTTTAGTGTAAAAGGTGCTTGCATTACACTTCTGCTGAAGTGATGACCATGGAGTGGGAGGGCCAATTCCTCAGGAGAACATTCCTCGGATGTACGTCACTCAACTATCCGTTTTAACAGTGCTCAACCATGATGCAGGCAGCCAAGGAAATACAAGAAATAGATGTACCACAAGATGTGAGAATAGAGGTAGGCCACTCGGCCCATGGACAATTCGAAGAAACCATTGTATATAACTCAGATTTTATCTTGAAGAGGATAATGCTCGTGAGGTGAAGATTGACTGATTGGAGCCTTCATGTTCTCCATGCGAGCAGTGGGCTCAAAGCAGTGTCAAATCTTCACCTATGGTGATTACACAAAGGTCACCCAAGGTCAACAGACCTCTGCGTGGTCCATGTCCTGCCCACTACAATTCCCATGGCGGATGGCATGTTAAAATTTCACCCAAGCCCCGGGGAACTTAGATTCAAATCAGGGGTGAAGATGCAGATGGAGATGAGACAAATCTATCTTCATAGAATCATAGAAACCCCACGGTAGAAGGAGGCCACTTGGACCACTAAGCCTGCAGTGACAACAATCCTACCCAGGCCCTATTCCCATAACCCCACATGTTTACCCTGCTAATCCCCCTGACACCAGGGTCAATTGAGCACAGCCAATCCACCTAACCCGCACATCTTTGGATTGTGGGATCAAACCGGAGCAAACCCACGCAGACATGGGAAGAATGTGCAGATTCCACACAGTGACTCAAGCCGGGAATCGAACCTGGGTCCCCGGAGCTGTGAGGCAGCAGTGCTAACCACTGTGCCATCGTGCTGCCCTTCAACTCTTCCTCAGAGTTATCAGGATTTGCAATATTATATCTGAAAAGTTGGTGTAAAATGATTCCATTCATAGTTTAAGGGAATTGAAGGTCAGGAATTTACAGGGCTATGGACAAAAGAATCGCAGGTGTAGGACTAAGACTGAGTGCTCTTTCAAAGAGCTAGTACAGCTATTACGGGCTGAAAGGCCTCTTGCCATGCTCCCAAGTTTCCATCATTGGATGGAAGTGAACAGCCCAAACAGGCCAATGTGTTTTGTGACACATTCTGTTCCTCAAGCTCCAAGAGACATGACGCGTTGCTGACCAGCCTGAACTCTTTCTCTCTGTCTCTCCAGCTGTCTTCGGTCAACCTTTAGCAGACACCATGGTTTACGAGCAGAAGTTCGGGAAACACTTAGTGCCAATGATCGTGGAGCAGTGTGCAGACTTCATTCGAGAGCATGGTCTGAATGAGGAAGGAGTCTTTCGCTTGCCAGGGCAAGACAACCAAGTCAAAGAACTGAGAGATGCCTTTGATTCTGGAGAGAGACCATCTTTCGACAGGTACGCAGATCGCAACTTTGAAATAATTGACCATAACCAAACCCTGAATTCCTGGGGCACTACACTGCTCAAGCTATGACTGAATTTTTTTTGTTCCTTCATGGGATGTGGGCATCATTGGCTGGACCAGCATTTATTACAGAGTCAATCACAGCGCTGTGGCTCTGGAGTCACATGTCGGTCAGACCAGGTTAGGATGGCAGATTTCCATCCCTAAAGGACATGAATGAACCAAATGGGCTTTTCCAACAATTGACAATGATGGTCAACATGAGAGAGACTTTTAATTCCAAATTTTTTGTTGAATTCAAATTTCACCATCTGATGGGGCAGGAATTTAATCCTGAAAAGTATGAGGTGATGCACTTTGGAAGGAGTAATTTGATAGGGAAGTGTACTGTGAAAGATCTGACATTGGGAAGTTCCAAAGAACAAAGGGACCTTGGCGTGTTTGTCCATAGATCTCTGAAGGTGGAAAGGCAGGTTCATAGGGTGGTGGAAAAGGCATGTGGCACAATTGCTTTAATCAAATCAGAATAGACATTACAGAAGCAGACAAGTCATGATGGAGTTGTATAGAACTTTGGTGAGGCCACAGCTGGAGTACTGTGTGCAGTTCCGGTCACCATATAATAGGAAGGACATGAATGCACTGGAGGGGGTGCAGAGGAGATTCACCAGGATGTTGCCTGGGATGGGATATTTAAGTTACGAAGAAAGGTTGGATAGGCTTGGGTTGTTTTCTCTGGAGCAGAAAAGACCTGATCGAGGTGTACAAGATTATGAGGGACATGGATAGGGTGGATAGGGAGCAGCTGTTCCCCTTAGTTGAAGGATCAGTTATGAGGGAACACAAGTTAAAAGTGAGATGTGGGAGGTTTAGATGGGATGTGAGGAAAAACTTTTTTTTACTCAGGGTGTGGTGGCGGTCTGGAAGGTACTGCCTGGAAGGGTGGTGGAGGTGAGATGCCTCGCATCCTTTAAAAAGTACCTAGATGAGCATGCCATATCATTCAAGGCTACGGGCCAAGTGCTGGCAAGTAGGGTTAGGTGGGCTAGTCAGGGCCTACCAAGCAGCCAAAGGGCCTCTTCTGCACTGTCGTATTCTGTGATTCAAACCCGGGACCCCAGTGCATTATTCTGGATTGGGGGGCTAACATATCAAACAGGAGTTGATTTCAGCCTGAGATCATGGGGACCTTTGTGTAAAGCGAGAAATATTATTGGGGCCATCAATGGCTCTTCCAATTTCATTAGACAGCTTTGGTAATCTAAAATAAATGTGGCAGCAAATAACAACAGGGATTCCTTATCTCCGATCTTACACAGCTCAAAGTTACCTCCAGTGTAGTGGCAGGCACACTATGAAGTTAAAATTGCCCACAACACTCACGTCACACCCCTGCGTTTCACTATTTTCATAGAATCCCTACAGTGCGGAAGGAAGCCATTTGGCCCATCAAGTCTGCACCGACAACAATCCCAACCAGGTCCCATCCCGTAACCCCGCATACTTACACAGCTAATCCATATATCCTGGGACACGAAGGGGTAATTTAGCATGGCCAATCAACCAAACCCACACATCTTTGGACTGTGTAAAAACTGACTATCCGTGTTGCTGGTTCAGACAACATCAAATGTTCTCAATTGCCTTGGATAATGCAACTATAATCATGTAAAACAATGTCACGACAACAGCGCCCCTATTCTGTGTTGTGGTTTCTATGGATTGCAGAGTCAGTTTTTTAGTTAATTTGATTGGATTTGTTATTGTCACATGAAGTGATACAGTGAAAAGTATTGTTTCCTGCACGCTATACAGATGAAATGTATCATTCAGAAAATACATTGGAGAGGAGGAAAGGAGAGGGTGCAGAATGTAGTGTTACAGTCACAGCTAGGCTGTGGAGAAAGATTGGCTTAATATGAGGTAGGTCCATTGAAAAGTCTGACAGCAGCAGGGAAGAAGCTGTTCTTGAGTCGGTTGATACATGACCTCAGACTTTTGTATCATTCCCTGATGGAAGAAGGTGGAAGAGGGGATGTCCAGGTTGCATGGAATCCTTAATTATGCTGGCTGCTTTACCGAGGCAGTGGAAAGTGCAGATAACTGACTAAGTTCTTTCTAATATGTCCAATGTAATCCATCGTACAGTCACTCTCAGTCTTGATATACTGCAACCTGTCTTTCTTCCCAGGGATACAGACGTACACACTGTTGCCTCTCTGTTTAAGTTATACCTCAGGGAGCTTCCGGAACCAGTCATTCCTTGGTCTCAGTATGATGATTTCCTTGCCTGTAGCCAGCTAATGAACAGTAATGAGCAGGAGGTAAGTGTCGTTATTCTCCGTGTCCCGCAGTGCAGTGTGAGATGTACACCGTGTTGATTTGAGGAACTAAACTGAACATCTGAGACTAGATGTGCAGCACACCATGGATGAACAGTCCATGAGAGGAGAAAGATTGGATGGCTTGCAGAGCCAGAGGGTAATCATGTGAATTTCCACTAAATAAAGTGTGGACCTGCCTGTAATAACTCAAGGCGACTCAATGTGCTAACTAAAGGATTTATTGCTAAGAAGAACCATAACAGCACAACTATACAAGTCTACTCCTTCCAACACCCCAACTCCAAATGCAGACTCACAGCCCTGGGGATACATGCCCTCACTCCCAATTGGCCCAGGTTTACAAGTTTGCACTCCATTGGCTCTGCCTGGTCACATGGCAGGTAAAGGCACACCTCTTAAAGGGACCATGCCACCACACTTCCCCCTGTTGATCATTCTTCGTAGTAGAGCTGTGGCAATAGGTGTCACCAGGAAACTGGGTTTGTATGTGAATTCCTCACTCAAGCTCATCGATAGTAGGATTTGCCCAGCTCAGGTCAGTGAGCCAGTGTAGAACGTGTGCAGATAACTCAAACTTGCTGGTCCATTGAGCCAAATCAGTCTGTGTGTGTGTGGGCCTCAACGAGCCTTTCATTGTCGGGGAAGTGGGATGGTTGGCGGGGTGGTTGGTAAGAGGGGCTGGGGGGTGAGGGGGCGGTGGGGGGGGGGGGGTGGTGCTCATCAGGGGACTGCCTCATCTCGTGGCTCGAGCAAAATCCAAAGTCGGAGATGGATGAAGTTCTTTATAGTTAGTTGAACGCAGCAAAGTTCAAATGACAGCCAAGGCAACACTCAGAGGAATAACATGGACATCTGACTGTACACCTCAGGAACTCATTCTGGAACAGCAGACAGAGACCAAAAATGTTTTCACAAAGAGAGGCAGAAGAAATCCACTCCAGCAATAATAGAAAATGTGTGACATGTTGCCAGAGCTTCAGTGCCTGGACTCATTTTGCTACACATCACAAATTGAATAGATTCTTAGAGCGAGCAGAAGCGTCACTAATGTCAACCACACCAACTCAGTTAGACACACAACACCTGTACTGGGATGAATCCCTGAAGTGCTGATTAGAAACTGGAATATCTTGTTGATTGTTGTATCTTGTCTCCCAGTTAGTGGGTGCATTCAGTCAGACTTTCATTCGTAACCATCGTCAAGTTATTCCTGGAACAAGTCACTAATCTGTCACCAGAGTGAGGGGCACCACTCCACACCTGACGTGGCTGACCAGGGTTCTCTCCCTCTCTTACCGCTTGCCATTGACCCGTGTTAGAAAGATTGTCCGATTGATGCCCACCTTGTTTGACCAGGTTATTAAAGCACCTTCCTTGGCCATCAGATCCTGGGGTGGGACTCGAAGTAAGAAGTCTCACAACACCAGGTTAAAGTCCAACAGGTTTATTTGGTAGTGAACACCATTAGCTTTCGGAGCGCTACTCCTTTGTCAGGTGAGTGGGGAGTTCTGATCATAAACAGGGCATATAAAGGCACACACAGTTTACAGAATACTGATTGGAATGCAAATCTTTACACCGTGTGCGACTCAAACCCAGGACTTCTGGCTCAGCGGCAGAGACACTAGCCCACTGCGCCACATGACCTCTTGGAACATCCAACTTGTTGAAGATCATCACTTTTTTAACAACTTTGAATGTGGTGATGATATTTCTATTTCCATTCAGGTGTCAATTCCAACAAGTCATTCCAATGACTGTTGTCTGAAGGTTGCTTCTTTGTAAGGATTCGAGCATGGCGTTGAATTGTTACGTGGGTAAGATGGGTAGAGAGAGATATGGGTCAAATACAGACAATTGGGACGAGCCTGATGGTAAAAACTGGATGGTGTGGGCATGTTGGGCTGAAGAGCCTGTTTCCATGCTGTAAACCTCAATGACTCTCAGACTTTATGTCCATTTTTCAAGTGAGCCTGCAGCTTCAGGTGAAATTGTTAACACCATGTACGCATAATACAATGCATAACAAGCTTCCTGTTTCCCTCACACCGACACTGGAGCTAAGAAAGCCCACCAACTCCTCTGCTTTCTCAGAAGACAAAGGAACTTTGCATTTCTGCTTTGACTCTCACCAACTTTTACAGATACACCATAGAAAGCATTATTTCTGGTTGTGTCACAGCTTGGTATGGCTCCTGCTCTGCCTAAGAGTGCAAGATGTTTCTTCAGAATGCAGACAATAAAAATATGACAACACTTAGTCCAGATTATAAATCAAAGGAAGGGTTTAATAAAGAAACTTCATTATTCCAATCTTGGGGCCTTGCTTTCGGCCAATCCAAGATTCCCACAATTCCCAACAGGTTCTTATTCATCATGAGTCAGCTGGTCAGCTGACCATCACATCATTCATGGTTCCATTGTTTACTGGGTCAGCTGACCCTTACAGCTTATTATCATTGGTCAAATTACATGCAATACAAGGTTGTCATCTGTTACATTCTAACACAAGAAACTACAAAGTGTTGTGAATGAAGCCCAGTCCATCACACAAACCAACCCTGTATTCATTGACTCTGTCTCCTGCCTTGGAAATACAGCCAGCGTAATCAAGGACCCCACACACCCCGGACATTCTCTCTTCCACCTTCTTCCTTCGGGAAAAAGATACAAAATTCTGAGGTCACATACCAACTGATTCAAGAACAGCTTCTTCCCTGCTGCCATCAGACTTTTGAATGGATCTACCTTACATTAAGTTAATCTTTCTCTGCACACTAGCTATGACTGTAACACTACATTCTGCACTCTCTCCTTTCCTTCTCCAAGAAGAGTATGTTTTGGCTGTAGAGCTTGCAAGAAACAATACTTTTCACTGTATACTAATACATGTGACAATAAGAAATCAAATCAAGTCAAATCAAATAATTCCATCCTCCCCCAATACTGCCGTCTAATGTTAATCGTGCAAAATTCCATATGCAATTGGGATGTGCTATACTTCAAAATCTATCTTCTTGTATGCGAGGGTGACACACACAGTTAAAAAAATACCCTCTGTTGCTGTATTCAGGAACATGCAATGTACTGCCTGGAAGTTCAGAATGTTCCACTGTCTATCTCAAAAGACAGAACACCAGGCAATACACAAACTTATCTCAAAGTGTTCATACTTACATCCGCTGCACATCACACAACAACTCCATGTTGCTGTTCATGTCCAGATGTGTCTCCGTCCGCCCTACTTCATTTAACCCCACCAGAATATCCGTTTCCTTTCTCTCTCAGGTACTGGGCTAGCTTCCCTGTAAATGCATTTGAAGTATTGACCTTTAATTTTGTGTCCCATACTCTGGCGCACCTTGGCACTCCCCTCTGTGAATAAGGAAGCTTTAGCTGATTTGCACTGTGCCTTATTTAAAAGTATTTGTAATTAATATGAAAAGGGGTGTAATGACTTCAATCAGACTATTAAGGTTGGCCAATTGGAGTATGTACTAAGGTGAAGGAGCCAACTGATGGGCCAATGAGAAGCTTTTGCTTTGGAATTAACTGGGAGTATCAGTTCCTCTGACACTATTGATAACTATGAGCACTCTGTGGACAGCTGTAAGAGTTTGTAAATAAAGGGATTTTGGTGAAGGGGTTTCTGCTTCTGAAGACTTATTACAGGGGGTAGTCTGAATGATAAAATTCGGGGCGATATTGCAAAGTTAATACCATGAGAAACTATTGCCAATGATGAGTGAGTCAGCAACTTGAGATCATGAATTATAGCTCAAACACTGAACAAGGGAGAGGTTCAAAGTTCTACGCAGAAAGATGCTTCGACATGGAGAACTGAACAATGAGGAGCTGATTACATCAACAATATTGATACTGCTATTTTGAAGTTTCTAGATTGTTATATTTTGGGACCTTGTCTTTAGGTTCAGAGAAAATGAAGTGGGTCATATGACTCTTAAATCTGTCTGACAGCACATGTGAATTGTTTTAAAGTCATTGATGGGAGCTTTGATTGCTTCACTGGGAATAGGGGACAAGGTGCTGACACTTGGAGACAATGGCAGCAACCCATGTGCTCACAGCTAATAGACTGGGAGTCTCCAAAGTCCCAGAAAAGTGAGAATGTCAGGTTGGAAATATTGTGCTTGAAACTGTCCATTTTGTTCCAAGATGAAACAGAGTTCATTGAGGATAGCTGATCAACATCTCTGCCTGGATACAAAGCCCGTGTGATTCACATTGCCATGGCAATCAGATTTGAAATGGGAAGCATTGTGAAATCAGGTTATCGGCTTTCCTGTATGTACATGTATATCATAGGTTATTTTACCAGGATCTGGGCGTGAGAGAAAGAGCAGATAGTCGCTAAAACTTCTCCTGTTCACGTTGCATGGGAATGTGGGTGGAAGGTCATGCTCGAATTGGAAAGAACATACTTGTGAGGAGTTAAAACGAAGGTGGAAAGTTCGAACAGCTGGGGAAGGTCTCCAGTAATACCCTCACCGTGAAGGACAATTCTGAGACTATAAGTTACCAGGGTGAGAAATTTAAAAAAATATAAATTAAAAAGTCAGAATCTAAAAATCATTTTAGACTATGTCTGGGAGAACTGAATACCTGCTTAAAGATTGTTCAGTAAGTAGTCTCACAACACCAGGTCAACCGCCTCAATCCCTTCATAACCCCCTGCCTGTTCATGTGTCTATCCAGATAAGTTTTAAATGGTGCTAATATATCTGCCTCAACCACCACATTTGGCAGTGCATTCCAGGCCTCCACCACCCTCTGTGTAGAAAAAAAACTTTCCCCCGCACATCTCCACTGAACCCTTTCCCCCCTGACCTTGAACTTGTGCCCTCTTGTCATTGTCATTTCTGCCCTGGGGAAAAAGCTTCCAACTGTTCACCCTGTCCATACCCCTTTGTTTTATAAACTTCTATCAGGTGACCCCCTCAGCTCCCGTCTTTCCAGGGAGAACAATCCCAGTTTATCCAATCTTTCTGCTCAATGACAATCTGGTTTGGCGTGTGACAGAATGTGTTTTCTTTTCTCTTGACAGGGACAGCAGGAACTGGTGATGCAGTTGGAATTACTGCCCCAGGTAAACTGCAACCTTCTCAGCTACATCTGCAGGTGAGACACCCTGAATCTTTTGGAAAATCAGAATGGGAAGTCCAGGATTCTTGGCCAAAAGCCTATATCACTGGAGGAACACGTCACTGTAAACATTGCTGGTTGGGAGATAGGGATACAACAATGGGAATGGACAGACATAGGACTGGGAAATGAAGGATATGAGGATATTTTATGAATTCATTCTTGGGATGTGGGTATTGCTGGCTAGACCTGCATTTATGGCCCATCGCTACTTCCCCCCCCCCCAACTCCTCAAGAAGGTGCTGATGAGCTGCCTTCTTGAACCACTGCAGTCCCTGAGATGTAGGCACACCTACAGTGCTGTTAGGGAGGAAGGTCCAGGGTTTTGACCCAGTGACAGTGAAGGAATGGCTGATATATTTCCAAATTAGGGTGGTAGGTAGCTTGGAGGGGAACTAGCAGGCAGGTAGCTGCACTTGTCCTTCTCGGTGGTAGGGAGCTTTGGTTTGGAAGATGCTGTCGAAGGAGCTCTGTTGAGTTCCTGCAGTGTAATGGGAAGAGGAGCAGAGGAATCTCAGATTGGGATCAAGTTTATGGATTTGAGGATGGGGGTAAAGGGAAATGGGATTGGAAACATTGACAAGAAGTTGGGAAGAGAGAAATGCTGCATTGGAAGTAGAGCAATATTGGATTGCGCGCAATCGTAACTCTGTTCGGGGTTGTGGGTTTTAAACAAAAAGAAAAAGACACGGTTTTGCACACGTAGATTCAAAGTAACAAACAACGGGTTTATTGAGTGAGATGTTCCCTACACAGAAAAGGAAATGAAACTAAACAACAGCCTCTTTCTGTCGTATTCTATGACTCTATAATCTTCAGATTGTATACGATTGGCCCTGGTGCGGTTATTCTCCACAAAATGGCTTTGCTCATTGTTCTCAGAAGGTGCAGGGTGAATGTTTCTTCTCTGTTCTCTGGACAGGTTTCTCCACGAAGTGCAGCAAAATGCCAGCGTCAACAAGATGAGCGTGGACAATCTGGCAACTGTCATCGGAGTGAATCTCCTCAGACCCAAAATCGAAGATCCGGTGGCCATCATGAGAGGCAAGTTCGAAAGCTCTGTCTGAATTCTCCACCATGGAGAGCTCCCATCTCCATACAAAACATCTCCTGGGCAAGGTGCTGGAACTCAACCCCTGGCATGGCAGAGGGGCAGGAGGTGGCCAATTGGCACACCCATATTCTGACCTCAGCTGTGTTTTCTTAATGGGGCAAATGTAGAGACAGGCGGAAGTTGTGATATCAACTTAGCATTAAAACAGCTCAGAGGCTTGGAATTCTGCAGCCAGCAATCCCCATCTAACTCCTCAGATTCCACCATCTACAAGGCACAAGTCAGGAGTGTGATGGAATACTCTCCACTTGCCTGGATGGGTGCAGCTCCAACAACACTAAAGAAGCTCGACACCATCCAGGACACAGCAGCCCCTCTTGGTTGGCACCACGTTCACTCCCTCCACCAAAAAAGCACAGTGCCAGCAGTGTGTGTCATCTACAAGATGCACTGCAGCAACTCGCCAAGGCCCCCTCAAAAGCACTTTCCAAACCCACAACCAATACTACCTACAAGGACGAAGGCAGTAGATATTTGGGAACACCACCTGCAAGTTCTCCTCCAAGTCACTCACCACCCTGACCTTCAGTCACTGGGTCAAAATCCTGGAATTCCCTCCCTAACAGCACTGTGGATGTACCTACATCAAATGGACTGCAGCGGTTCAAGAAGGCAGCTCACCATCACCTTCTCAAGGGGCAATTAGGGATGGGCAATAAATGTTGGGCCTATCCAGTCACCCCCACATCCTGGGAATGATTAAGAACCATTCCGAGTACTGTTTGGGGTGATGCCATGTGGTGCCTGGAAAGAGTTTAGCTGCCTTTCTATCTTCAGGTCACATTGAAGGAAGGGGAGATTGAGAAGAGAAAGAAAATGACTCACCATTTCATGGTATCACACTGGCCCTCGACCAACACACTTCACATGGCATCAATCACTTCCAAGTACGGTGCTTGATTTGATGTGGCAGCCATTTCTCTTCTCCTTCTCCAACGTATCCTTCAATGCAATCATTTGAATTTAGAACATTTAGACATCGTTCACCAACAACTGAAACAACTGTAACATAATGTCCCAATTCTGATACTCAGTACTCTGACTGATGAAGGCCGGTGCGCTAAATGCCTTCTTCACCACTCTGTCTACCTGTGACATTGCTTTCAACAAACTCTGCACTTGTACTCCTCGGTCCATCTGTTCCTCAATTCTCCCCAGAGCCCTCCCATTCGGCACAGGGTGACACAGTGTGGAGGTTGCACATTCTCCCTGTGTCTGCGTGGGTTTCCTCTGGGTGCTCCGGTTTTCTCCCACCCTCCAAAGATCTGTGGGTTAGCTTGATTAGCCAAGCTAAATTGACCCTAGTGTCAGGGGGATGAGCAGCGTCAATGTGTGGGTTTACGGGAATAAAGCCTTGGTGGGATTGTGGTTGGTACAGACCTGATGTGCTGTACTGTAGGGATTGTACCGTCGGGATTCTATGATTCATCCAATTAAAAAAACTGGACAAGAAAAGATGTCAATATTCCGTCTTTTGTTTTGAGACAGGCACACCACAGATTCAGAAGTTGATGACTGTTATGATCAGCAAATATGATGAGCTGTTTCCGAAATACGAGCGCAAGCCTCCTTCCCCATTGCGAATCTCCACACAACGAAGTATGGTTGGCTGGGGTTCCACCGACTTGACAACAGAAACAGCCTTCACAATGGTAAGATCAGGCGCACCCAATTATCACCATCACACCACACTGAGTCAACAGTGAGTTGTGTTCAGTCTCTCCCCTTCAATCAATCAATCAGTGTACATTGCTGTTGCCAAACTAACCTGATGAGTGCAAGGCACTATGCTTTGATAGCATGTCTCTTTTTTCAACAAGACTCAAGTTCTGGATGACCGAAAGGTGACTTCATCCTTGGAAAACATCCCAAGATTTTTTTTTTTGTTTATATATCCAATTTTAATCCAATCCAAGTCCAATTGAAAGTCTCAACAAGTGAGACATTCCCGATCCAAGCTGACAAGACAGGCTCAGCACTTCCTGTCTGGGGCTTGATCTACATGATCCAAGCTGATTGGAGCAGGCATTGCACCTCCTCCAAGGCTTGATCTCATTTGCATCTGAGCCAAAAAGCTTAGATGCCACTTTCAAAATTGCTTCAAATGAAGCCTCAGTATAACCTCATGACTTTGACCAAGTGCAGGCCAACAAAACTACATTTGATCTTAGCCAAAAGGCTGAGAAGCGATGCTACAGCTGATAAGATTTGGCACTGATCCACCGAAGGAGATGTGATGACAGGTGGCCAAAAGTCTGGGCAAAGTCAGCTGGGAGGAGCATTTTACAGGGAGCTGAGATTCAGGGAGGTCACTCCAGAGCTTGGGGCCTTAGGGAGCTGAAAACACAGCCAGCAACTTCCAGTAAAGGAGATGGGAGAGAGGGACAGAACAAGGAAGCTCTCTGTTGGGCTGGAGATGGTTACTGCCGCTGTCCCAGACATTAAGTGTTCAATCTACTCATTCCCAGCTCAAGTTACCCAACAGGGCTCAGGATCAAACCTGAGGCGTGAATGCCTTGTGATACAGAAGTTGATGATGATTGTCAGCCACAGGGGTCAACTTTCATCAGACCAGACTGTTTTCACCAATTCGTCATTCTGGTATCTGTACTCCCTCTCAATGGCCAGTGGCTTGCAATTTCACAGTGACATCCAGCAAGGGAAAGATTGAGGTGTGTGGGTGTCTGTGAATCTCATAAGAGATAGGAGCAAAATTAGGCCTTCAGCCCATCGAGTCTACTCCGCCAATCAATCATGGCTACGATGATTCTCAACCCCATTCTCCTGTCTTATCCCTGTAACCCTTGATCCCCTTATTGATCGAGAACCGATCTATCTGTGTCTATGTCTCTCGCCACCTGTGAGGCCATAGTTCCTACACGACAAAAAGCATGCCACTGTGGAAGTTAAATGCTCAGATTGAAGTTTTATATCTTGGGAGCTAACTTGTGCAGAAGCTAAACTGTCCAAATTAAGTTTTCATGCCTTATCTAAACAGTAGCGGAGAATGTTTACAGACCTTCAAAGGAGTCAGTGTCTGCTATCTAGCATGAACAGGCTAATCTTCATCTGTGTAAGCCCCATTACATTCTGCTTTTCCACCTTCACCAGCGGGTGAGCGAGACCAGGTGTTTTCCATAACAAATACCAAAGACGAGATATGGGGATACGCTATGCAAATAAAGGATTAGCAGAAGTCAATTTTTCATCGAATGAGAAGGGGCCAGGATTTAATTGGTGAATACATATGCAAATGGAGGATTAGAAAAATTACTCATTTCTGATTTGCTGTAATTGACCATAATTGCGAAGTTGTTTGTCCGTTAACATTGGAAACACTTGCAGGACAGCTGTAAGCTGGTTTTCCTTGTGCACAAGTCATTCAAGACCTTGTATCGGATTATGCATGGTGTCTCGTGCTGTTTGGACTCAAATTGACTAATTGGAGAATAGCCAGTGTTGTTCCTTTGTTTAAGAAGGGTAGCAAGAATAATCCAGGTAATGACAGGCCAGTGAGCCTTACATCAGTGGTCGGGAAATTACTGAAGAGGATTCTTCGAGACAGGATTTATTGCCACTTGGAACTAAGTGTATGTATTAGTGAGAGGCAATGCGGTTTTGTGAAGGGGAGATCGTGTCTCACGAACTTGATGGAGTTTTTCGAGGAAGTGACAAAGATGATTGAGGGTGGAGCAGTGGTTGTTATCAACATGGATTTCAGTAAGGCATTTGACAAGGTCTCTCATGGCAGACTGGTGCAGAAGGTGAAGTCACATGGGATCAGAGGTGAGCCGGCAAGGTGAATACAAAACTGGCTCGGTCAAAGAAGTCATGATGTGGGTATGCCGGCGTTGGACTGGCGTAAACACAGTAAAAAGTCTGACAACACCAGGTTTTAGTCCAACCTATTTATTTGATAATATTCTCACAAGCTTTCGAGGGGTTACCCTCTTCGTCAGGTGAATGGAGAGTCTCCATTCACTCTCCATTCACCTGACGAAGAGGGTAACCCCTCGAAAGCTTGTGAGAATATTATCAAATAAATAGGTTGGACTAAAACCTGGTGTTGTCAGACTTTTTACTCGGTCAAAGAAGACAGAGGGTAACAGTGGAAGGGTACATTACTGAATGGGGGGCTGTGACAAGTGATGTTCCTCAGGCATCAGTGCTGGAACTTTTGCTATTGTAATATATATAAATGATTTGGAGGAAAGTGTAACTGGATTGATTAATAAGTTTATGGACGACACAAAGGTTGGTGGATTTGCTGAGAGAAACAAGGACCATCAGAGGATACAGTAGGATATAGATCAGTTGGAGACTTGGGCGGAGAGATGGCAGATGGAGTTCAATCCGGATGTATGTCAGGTAATGCATTTTGGAAGGTCTAATACAGTTAGGAAATATACAGTAAAGGGCAGAACCCTTAAGCATATTGATAGGCAAAGGAATCTGGGTGAACAGGTACACAGGTCACTGAAAGTGGCAATGCAGGTGGAGAAGTAATCAAGAAGGCATATGGCATGCTGGCCTTTATTGGCTCGGGTATTGAGTTTAAAAATTAGCAAGTCATGTTGCAGTTTTATAGAACCTTAGTTAGGCTGCACTTTGAATATAGTGTTCAGTTCTGTCTGCCACCCTACCAGAAGGATGTGGAGGCTTTGGAGAGGGTACAGAAAAGATTTACCAGGATGTTGCCTGGAATGGAGGGCATTAGCTATGAGGAGAGGTTGGAGAAACTTGGTTTGTTCTCACTGGAGTGACAGAGGTTGAGGGGAGACCTGATAGAAGTCTACAAGATTGAAAGGCACGGACAGAGTGGAGGGTCAGAAGCTTTTTCCCAAGGTGGAAGAGTCAATTACGAGGAGACACAAGTTTAAGGTGCGAGGGGCAAGGTTTGAAGGAGATGTACGAGGCACCTTTTTTACAGAGTAATGGGTGCCTGGAACTCATTGCTAGGGGAGGTGGTGGAAGCTGATGCGATCTATTTTAAGGGGCGTCTTGACAAGGACATGAATAGGGTGGGAATAGAAGGATATGGTTCCCGGAAGGGTAGGGAATTTTAGTTATGTCAGGCAACATGGTCGGTGCAGCCTTGAAGGGCTGAATGGCCTGTTCCTGTGCTGTAATTTTCTTTGTTCTTTGGGTTGCTGGTATCCAGGATCTCTGGCGACATGAGTTGTGAAGTGCCAAGTGGCTTCCTGCGGAAATGCAACGCAGCTGAGAAACGTAATCCCTGTTTTAATGGGAAGTACTGGGAATTTTGACGGGAACTTTTTCTCCCCGACAGCCCTGCCGACATGATGGGAATGACAACGGCGCGTCAAAGAATGAATTGGAAAACTGCAACGTCAGCCCCCGTCAAAGGACTCAAACACTCCCAGCCTGGAGATGCGCAGAGCTGGCTGACAGTCTGAAGAAAGACTCAGACACTCAACCCCGGAATGCAGAGAGTTCCCAAGTCAGGAACTGCAAGGAAACCCTGACTGAGGGACACAGGAGATGTCTTTCCCAGGACATTCACAAGTTCTCCGATTCCTCCCAGCTGCTCTCCACCTCTGACCACTCTCCAACATCGACCTGCCAGGAGGACAGGACTGCTGCGTCCAGCCTGTTCAGTTTTCTGGACATGGACAACTCCCTCTCTCTGACAAGTACCAGCCTCCCAGTAAAAGCCCAACAGGAAGGCCAATTGGATAGTGAAGCAGAAGGCGGTGAGCTGAATTTGGGAGAAATGAGTAAGGAACAGCTCCAAAGACATATCACTGAACTGAGGAGCAAGTTTAATTTGGAGAAGGAAAGTTACGAGGAGAAAATTGAAAGGTGAGTGGCAAACACAAATCAACTCTTCTTGAAGAAACTTTTAGTTTCTCACCTTGTTCAAAGTACATTGACAATCTGACCCCCGGCAAGTCAGTTACAGGGAAGTGGACAGAAAGTGAGAGGGGTACAAAATCCCAGACTGTTTCTTCACTTACAGGATGTGGCATGGTGGCACAGTGCTTAGCACTGCTATGTCACAGTGCCAGGGACCTGGGTTCAATTCCGATGACTGTGTGGAGTTTGCACGTTCTCCCTGTGTCTGTATGGGTTTCCTCCGGGTGTTCCAGTTTCCTCCCACAAAGATGTACGCATTCGGTGGATTGGCCATGGGAAGTTGCAGGAGTGCATAGCGGCAGGAGGACTAGTAGGGTAAATGCTTAGGGAGGTTTGGGAGGGATTGTGGTCGGTGCAGACTCGATGGACTGAATGGCCTCCTTCAGCACTGCAGGGATTCCATGTGGGTATTGCTAATTAGGCCAACATTTAATATCCATCCCTATTTGCCCCTTGAGAAGGTACTGGTGAACCTCCGTCTTGAACTGCTGCAGTCCATATGGTGTAGGTACACCCACAGTGCTGTTAGGGAGGGAACGCCAGGATTTTGACCCAGGCACAGTGAAGGAACAGCCAACATCTGCCAACCTTCAGTTCCTCGGTATGCTTGCCTTTTGATGATAATGGAAAAGAATCTTGAATAGTTGAGGTGATTAATGTAACGGTAGATATGGAGAGAATGTTGCCTCTTGTGGGAAAATCCAGAATCTCAAATCACTGTTTGAAAATAAGGCGTTGCCTAGCTAAGACATAGTTGAGAAGAAATCATTCAGAGAGTGGTGAGTTTTTGGAATTCTCTTCAAGAGGCAGTTGAGGCATAGCCTTGGAATATTGTTAAGACAGAGTGAGATAGATTCTTGATAAAAGGTTATTGGGCTGCAGGCAGGAATGTGAGGATTGAGGTTACAATAAGATCTGCCACGATGTTACTGAATGGTGGAGCAGGCTCGAGGGGCTGAGGGGCCCATTCCTGTTTCTAACTTGTGGGTTTGTGTGTAACTAACAGAAAGCTGGCCTTTAAAATTATTCTGCGTCCTCAGCTTTGCTCAATTCCTATTGAAAGAAATTGGACTGGATGAAACCTGTGTGTAAATGTAGATTAAAACTGTAAGTGGCTTGTGTTATTCAAGGGCAAGAGAAGACACTTGCTGTTTCTCAGCTGCTTTTCTTCTCCCCATCCCTTTTGCCTTTAGCCCTGGAAAAGTAACACCTCATTCATTCAAGATCTCCCTGTCCTTCAGCCTATCAGTGACCTCCCTTTAGTCCTTGCCCCACCCACTCCTTACTCTAAACCCATTATCTTTCAAATTGTTCCCAGCTCATCGCTCCGAAATGGTACCCTTATTACTCCCTCCAGTGACCCTGCTGAGTATTTCCAGCATCTTCTGTCCTCCTTTCTTTCTTCTGAGGGAACGAAAGATGCTGTGTAAAACCCCAGCTACCCCTTTGAAACAACTCAGGAGCCAGCAGTAAAGGAACGGTGCTTTATTGCAAAATTGCCACCTGGGGCAGCACGATGGTGCAATGGTTAGCACTGCTGCCTCACAGCACCAGGAGCCCAAGTTCAATCCTGGCCTTGGGTAACTGTCTGTGTGGAGTTTGCATGTTCTCCTTGTGTCTGCATGGGTTTCCTCTGGGTGCTCCAGTTTCCTCCCACAGTCCAAAAATGTGCCGGTTAGGTTGATTGGCGATGATAAATTACTCCTAGTGTTGTGGTGAGGGTGAGGGGGTGGTGGTTAGCAGGGTAAATGTGTGGTGTTGCAGGAATAGAGCTGGGTGGGATTCTGGTCGGGACATACTTGATGGGCTGAATGGCCTTTTTCTGTATTGTAGGGATTCTATGATTCTAAAATGAAGTAAAGCAAAAACCACAAGCCTGCAGTGATCACAAACTGGTCCCAACCGGGACAATGCAATGATCGACCCACTCAGGAGTCTGCTTGATACAGGGCTTGGAATATGAGTTCCACCTGGTATTTACTCATCTCCAGGGAGCTCATATTCTATGAGTCCTACAGGGAGTTCAGTCAGAATTCTCCATGCAGGTTATCCAGGGGTTATCATATTCCCTCTCCCCCAAGTCTGGTAGCTGTATGTTCTGGGGAGAGCAGTGGAAAACAGGATTGAATAGGGCTCAGTGGGTTAGCACTGCTGCCTCACAGTGCCAGGGACTCGGGTTCAATTCCCAGCTTGGGGGGGGGGGGGGTCACTGTTTGCACGTTCTCCCCGTGTCTGTGTGGGTTTCCTCCTGCTGCTCCGGTTTCCTCCCACAGTCTGAAAGACATGCTGGTTAGGTGCATTGAGCAAAGAAAATTACAGCACAGGAACAGGCCCTTCAAGGCTGTACCGACCATGTTGCCCAACTTAACTAAAACCCCCTACCCTTCCGGGGAAAAGAACAAAGAAAATTACAAATTATACAGGCCATGCTAAGTTCTTCCTCCTGTGTACCCGAACAGGCGCTGGAGCGTGGCGACTGGGGGATTCTCACCGTAACTTCATTGCAGTGTCAATGTAAACCCACTTGTGACACTAATAACTAGTTTGTTTAACTTTACTTTGTATTGGATCACACACAGTTCATCTCAGTGTCAAAGAACAAAGAAAAGTACAGCACAGGAACAGGCCCTTCGGCCCTCCAAGCCTGTACCGATGATAGTAACCTAACTAAACTAAAAAAAACCTTCCTGCCCTTACTCGGTCCATATCTCTCTCTTCCCTTCCATTCATGTACCCATCCAAATGCCTCTTTAATGTTGCTAATGTGCTTGCTTCCACCACCTCCTCTGGCAGCACATTCCAGGCACCCACCACTCTGTGTGTGCCCTGCACATCTCCCTTAAACTTTCCCCCTTTCACCTTGAATCTGTACCCTCTTGGAATTGACACTTGCACCATGGGGAAAAGCCTATGGCTAACCGTCCTGTCAATGTTTCTCATCATTTTGCAGACGTCTATCGAGTCTTCCCTCATCCTCCATGTTTGCAGTGAAATCAATCCTAGTTTATTCAACTTCTCCTCGTAGCCAACACTCCCGAGACCAGGCAACATCCTGGTGAACCACCTTTGCACTCTCTCCAAAGCTTCCACATCCTTTTGGGTAGCGTGGTGACCGGAACTGCATGCAATATTCCAAATGTGGCCTAACCAAGGTTTTGTATAGCTGCTGGTTAGGTTCATTGGCTGTGCTAAATTCTTCCTCAGTCCCGAACAAGTGCCAGAGTGTGGCAGCTCGGGGATTTTCACAGTAATTTCATTGCAGTGTTAATGCAAGCCCGCTTGTGACACTAATAAATAAACTATAAACTTAAACTTCAAACAAGATTTCCCAACTCTTGTACTGAATGCCCTGGCCGATGAAGGCAAGCATACCATGTGCTTTCTTAATCACCTTGGCCTCCTGTTTTGCCACTTTTAGGGAACTGTGAACCAGCTCGCCCAGATTCCTGTGTGTGTGAATGTTCCTAAGGGCTCTGCTGTTTAGAGTATAATCAATCCACTTACTGGCCATTCACACTGACCAAATCCATCCACGTTTGTTTGCAGTCTGGAAAAGGAGAACTACCGAGTCTTGTCCAAAGTTGTTCGACTCAACGAGAAGTTGGAGAAAGATAAAAAGATGTTTGAAGCCATGGAGATCAGGGTCCAGAATGCAGTCCGGGCACAGGTGGATGCTGAGAAACGTAACAAGATTTTGGAGAAGGAGCTGAAGGACTTCTTTCAGACATCAAAACGTGATGTCTCACCTTGAATCTCCAAGGAGCACTTACCACAGCGCAGAGGGTTTCAGAACTGACAGTAAAAAAGAAATCAATATCTTTTACATTCTCCTTTAACAGAGGCAGAGGTACATCCGAACTCGGAGCAGGAAGTAGACCACTCGCCCCCTTGATCCTGCTCCACCCTTCAACATCATCATGGCTGAACTGGTTTTAACCTCAACCCCACCTACCCCCTCGATATCCTTTCACTAGGCCTTCTTAACAAGAATCCATCTGGCTCTGCCTTATAAATATTCAAAGACTCCTGCTTCCATCACTTTTTGAGGAAGAGAATTCCAAAGACTCAGTAACGCTCAGAGAAAAATGGGCAACTCCTTATTTTTAAGCAGTAGCCCCTCAAGTTCGAAATTCCCCCACACGAGGAAACATCCTTTCCACATCCACCCTGTCCATATCCCCCAGGATCTGATGTTTCAATGAAGTCAACTCTTACTCTTCCAAATTCCAGCGGATACAAGCCTCGCCTCTCCAACCTTTCCTCGTAAGACAAACCACCCATTCCAAGATATTAATTGGTAAACCTCCTCTGAACTGCTTCCAATGCATTTACGTCTTTCCTTAAATCAGGAGACCATACTGTACGTGATATCCAGATGTGGTCTCACCAATGCTTTGTATAACTGAAGCATAACTTTGATATTCAATTCTCCTTGCAATAAACAATAGTGTTCTATTAGCTTTCTAGATGACTTTACTGTACCGGTATTCTAACCTTGTGTTATTCATGCACTTGGGCACTCAGATCCCTCTGCATTTCTGAGCTCCACAATCTTTCGCCATTTTGATATTTTGGTTCTTGTAATTCTTCAGTATTTTCTATGTTTCTTACAATGAAAAATTTCACCTTTTCCCATATTTGCCACATATTTGCCCATTTACTTAATCCATATCCTTTTGTTGACTCCCTTATGTCCTCTTCACCATTTACTTATCTTTGTGTCATCAGCAAAAATCTCTTCATCCAAATCAGTTATCTGAATTGTAAAGAGTTCAGGCTCCAACACCAATCCCTCTGCTACACTACTTGCCACATCTTGCCAAGTTGAAAATAACTCTTCGTCATCAGCTCGCCAATCTTTTATCCATGCTAACATGTTACACCGTGTACCTTGAGCTTTTATGTTTGCAATAACCTTTGATGTGGCACCTTGTCAAATGTCTTCTGGGATTCTAGGTACAGTACATCCACTCGTTCCCCTCTATCCACTGCACATGTGACTCCTTCAAAGTATTCCAGTAAATTAGTTCAGTATGAATTCCCACTCACCAGCCACATGCAGCTACCATGTCCCTTTAAATTAACTAATCGCATGTGGGAGACTTGCTTTAGTCAGGACATGGTTGGCTAGAATCCAATAATCACTCTGTATGTGATCCAAAGTTTACAAAGAAACATAGAAGATAGGAGCAGAAGGAGGCCATTCAGCCCTTCGAGCCTGCTCCACCATTCATGGCTGATCATCCAACTCAAGAGCCTAATTCTGTTTTTTCCTCATAATCTTTGATCCCATTCGCCCCAAGTGCTATATCTAGCTGCCTTTTGAATACATTCAGCTACTTCCTGCGCGAATGAATTCCACAGGCTCACCACTCTTTGGGTGAAGAAATGTCTCTCACTTCTATTCTGAATGGTCTACCCTGAATCCTCAGACTGCGACCCTGGTTCTGGACTCCCCCAACCATCGGGAACATCCTCCCTCCATCCACCCTGTCTCGTCGTGTTAGAATTTTATAAGTGTCGATGAGATTCCCCCCTCATTCGTCTGAACTCCAGCAAAAACAGTTGTAACCTAGTC
Organism: Carcharhinus amblyrhynchos; assembly: GCF_965287045.1. Classification (NCBI taxonomy): domain Eukaryota; kingdom Metazoa; phylum Chordata; class Chondrichthyes; order Carcharhiniformes; family Carcharhinidae; genus Carcharhinus; species Carcharhinus amblyrhynchos. The sequence continues at coordinate 17,462,197 of NC_137357.1, forward strand.
AATCTCTCCTCGTACATCAGTCCCCGGAGTCAGTCTGGAAAACCTTTGCTGCAGTCCCTCGAGAGCAAGAACATCCTTCCTCAGGAAAGGAGACCAAAACCGCACACAATACTCTAGGTGTTGCCTCACCAAGGCCCTGTATAATTGCAACAACGCATCCCTGCTCCTGTACTCCAAACCCCTCGCAATGAAGGCCAACATACCATTTGCCTTCTTGACTGCCTGCTGCACCTTAATTTCAGTGACTGGTGCACAAGGACACCCAGGTCTTGTTGCACACTCCCCTCTCCTAATTTATGGGGATAGAGGGTGGGATATTACAGCCCCAAAGCCAGAAAATCCCGCCCAAGGTCAATGGACCTTCGAATGGTCCTATCCTACCCACTCCGATTCCCATGCGGGCGGGATGGCAAAATTCCGCCCTGAGTTTTTATCAGTGGTACACAGTAGAAGAATTGCTGTTAATAGAGGGTGAAAATTTATGGTATAATTTCTGTGAGATATCTTGGAAATTAAGTCAGATTGAGGGTCTTTTCCCTCAGGTCATTTTTGGGGTCTGTTCCAGGCTGAGCCATGGGGGTTCGTTGCTCAGCTCCATCCTTCGTGGTATCACACAACCACCAGGAACAAGCAGTTAGCTGTTGCCATGTTCTTGTGAAAGAGATGAGCATTCCTTCAGTGCTGCCATCTGCTGTTCCTGCAGGCCATGGGGGCTAATTCCCAGTTGTGGTGTTGAGACAGATGCGTGGGATCCTGTGAGGAAGATTTCAGAGCCGCAGCGGTCTGGTATTAAGATCCCCAAGTCAACCTGAAACATGAATCTCTCCCTCCATCCGATTGAGGATTTTTTTTTGTCATACTCTGCCCTCAGTCCTTTACTCCATTGAGGGTGCCTCTGCTGATGACGAGACTGTGTTTAGTACTGGAGTGTGTCCTGCAGTGAGTCCTCTGTGAGGAGTTGGACATTGAGCAGACTGGGTGAAAAGCTCACGACTTTTTAGCAAGGTCCAATATATCCTTTCTCTCGTGAATTCAGCCCATTTTCCCTCGCTGTTGAGACAGTTACTATCACGTAAAGAGGACATGCAATGTCTCACTTTGGATTATGATCTTAGTTGAACCATACAAAATTCAGAAATTTCACTGTTGTCGCTGTGGAGAGAACCAGGGGCGTTACGTTCCAGTCCAAAAATGTGTGAATTGACAACAGTCGGATAATCTCCAGGACAATTCCGTTTCCTCACCTCAAGTCCAGAAAACCAAGGAGTAGAAGTAGTCCATCTGGCCCAGTGATCATGACAAAGCAGCAGGGTAGCACAGTGGTGAGCACTGCTGTTTCACAGCTCTAGGAACCTGAGTTTGGGACCCGGGTTCGATTCCCGGCTTGGGTCACCATCTGTGTGGAGTTTGCACATTCTCCTTGTGTCCGCGTGGGTTTCCTCCGGGTGCTCCAGTTTTCTCCCACAGTCCAAAGATGTGTGGGTTAGGTTGATCGGCCATTCTAAAATTATCTTTAAGTGTCCTGAGGTGCGTAGGTTAGAGGGATTAGCGGGTAAAATATGTAGGGATATGGGGGTAGAGCCTGGGTGGGATTGTGGTCAGTGTGCACTCGATGGGTGAATGGTCTCTTTCTGCACTGTAGAGATTCTGTGATTTCCATGACTGATCTGATGTAATATCCTCAACTCCACGTTCCTGCCTTATCCCCATAACTGTTGATTCCCTTACTCATTAAAAATCTGTCTCCCTCAGCCTTGAACATAGTTAATGACCCAGCCTCTACAGCCCTCACTAACCTCCATGAGAAGAAATTCCTCCTCATCTCTGCCTTAAATGGGTGACCCCTTTACTCTGAGGTTAAGCCCCTCTGGTCCTCGGCTGTCCCACAAGAGGAACCAACCTCTCAGCATCCACCCTATGAAATCCCCCTGAAAATCCGATATGTCTCAATAAGGTCACCTCTCAATCTACTAAACTCCAATGAGTACAGAGAGTATCAATTACGTATTTACTACATAGAACCTATAACTCAGAAACAAGCCATTGGGCCTGACTAGTCCATGCGTGTCAACGCCCTACCATGAGCTCCTTCGATTGGTGTCAGTAAATCTTGCAATTCCTTTCTCCATCATATCTTTATCTCGCTTCATTTGAAATGCATCTACGCTACAGGACTCAATGACTATGTTTAGTATTGAGTTCCATGTTCTAATAAAGAAGGCTCCTCCTGTTGATTTTTATTTGGTGACTGTCTTACACTCGGTCTTCCCCACAAGGGGAAACAATTTTTCCACATTTCCACCCCCCTCGCCTTCTCCAAAGTTATCATCGTCTCCATCCTCATCATGGTGAAGCCTTCTCTTTTCTAGCCAGCCGCTGTGGACCAGCCTTCCATTTCTGGGATTCTTGAGTGTAAATTGCATTTGCATCTATATATATATATATACATCCTTGTGTTGTTTGTGTGGCTTACGTCCTGGTTGCTGCTAAAGATCAGAGTGTAAAGAGTGTATCCCAGGACAGGATTTCAACAGATTGGGATTGTGTGTCTGTTTGAGCTGATGTAAACTTCCATTGTATCGTCAGATGTGGTTATTTGATGTGTCCTGTGTTGCTGATGATGCCTGTATAAGTGATTACAACTCCTGCATCACGTCTAGTCTTTATATTGTCTCGGTTCCTATTTCAACCTTTTGAAACTACCGCGGGGCTGGCAGTTTCCTAACTGTGATCGCAAGCGTCACTGTATATTGCAAAAGCAACCACTGCTAATTCTGTAACCAAAGAACGATGACTGTGTTTGATGACATCGAACATGGAACATTACAGCACAGTACAGGCCCTTTGGCCCTCAATGTTGGGCCGAGCTATGTCCAATCCCAAGATCCAGCTATCCCCTCCCGATCATTCTGCTGTGCTCCATGTGCCTATCCAATAACCACTTGAAAGTTCCTGAAGTGTCCAACTCCACTATCACAGCAGGCAGTCTATTCCACACCCCAACCACTCTCTGAGTAAAGAATCTACCTCAGACATCCCTCCTATATCTCCCACCATGAACCTTATAGTTATGCCTCCTAGTAACAGCTACATCCACCCGAGGAAATAGACTGTGTACGTCCACTCTATCAATCCCTCTCATCATCCTATAAACCTCTACTAAGTCGCCTCTCATCCCCTCTGCTCCAAAGAGAAAAGCCCCAGCTCCCTCAACCTTTCCTCATAAGACCTACCCTCCAAACCAGGCAGCATCCTGGTAAATCTCCTCTGCACTCGCTCCGATGTTTCCACATCCTTCTTATAGTGAGGTGACCGGAGCTGAACACAATGTTTCAAATGTGGTCGCACCAAAGTCCGTATAGTTGCAGCATAACCCCATGGCTCTTAAACGCAAACCCCCTGTTAATAAACGCGAGCACACGATAAGCCTTCTTCACAGCTCTAACCACTTGAGTGGCAATCTACAGAGATCTGTGGATATGAATCCCAAGATCTCTCCGTTCCTCCACATTCCTCAGAACCCTACCGTTGACCCTGTAATCTGCATTCAAGTTTGTCCTACCAAAATGAATCACCTCACACTTTTCAGGGTTAAACTCCATCTGCCACTTTTTAGCCCAGCTCTGTATCCTACCAATGTCTCTTTGCAGCCTGCAAGAGCCCTCCACCTCATCCACTGCTCCACCAATCTTGGTGTCGTCAGCAAATTTACTAACCTCCCCTTCAGCCCCTTCCTCCCAAGTCATTGATAAAAATTACAAAAAGCAGAGGAACCAGCACTGACCCCTGTGGTACACTGCTGGTAACTGGCCTTCAGCCTGAAAATTTTCCTTCCACCACCACCCTCTGTCCTCTGTGATACAGCCAGTGACTTATCCAATTGCTTTTGGAAATCCGGATCTGTTGATTCCTGGCACATGGGTGGCAAGGACAAACAGCTGGATTCTGAAACAGCTCGCAGGATATTCCCCACCTGCCGTAGGATCTGTGATTGGATGAAGAGGTCAAAGTGAATCCTGCTATGGGGGAGGGTGGGCTTTTACGCGCAATCCTGCGTTATGCATGTGTGTGTCTCCACACTGAGTCTCATCGCAGGCACCCCCACTGACATTCTCAAAGGTGGGCGAGCCTAAAACTGGAGGACGTAGGTTTAAGGTGAGAGGGGAGAAATACAAAAGGGTCCAGAGGGGCAATTTTTTCACTCAGAGGGTGGTGAGTGTCTGGAACAGGCTGCCAGAGGTAGTAGTAGGAGCAGGTACAATTTTGTCTTTTAAAAAACATTCAGAGAGTTACATGGGTATAGAGGGATATGGGCCAAATGTGGGCAATTGGAACTAGCTCAATGGTAGAAATTGGGTGGCATAGACAAGTTATGCTGAAGGGCCTGTTTCCATGCTTTAAACCTCTCGATGACTCTGTCTGGGCACCATATTTCAAAGCTACCCACACTGTCCTTCCCCGGTGATTTGATTTAATTTATTATTGCCACATGTAATGGGATGCGGTGAAAAGTACTGTTTCTTGCGTGCTACAGAGACAAAGCATGCCGTTCATAGAGTACGTCGGAGAAAGGGAAGGACAAGAGTGCGGAATATAGTGTCACAGTCATAGTGAGGGGGGAAGAGAAAGATCAGCTCAACATAAAGTAGATTCATTCAAAAGTTTGATGGCAGCAGGGAAGAAGTTGTTCTTGAGTTGGTTGGTCCATTCACATTCTCCCTGTGTCTGCAGGCAGTTTCCTCCCACAGTCTGAAAGACGTGCTGGTTCGGGTGCGTTGGCCATGCCAAATTCTCCCTCAGTGTACCCGAACAGGCACCAGCGTGTGGCGACTCGGGGATTTTCACAGTAACCTCACTGCAATGTTAATGTAAGCCTACTTGTTACATGAATAAATAAACTTTAAACTTATCCTCAAAATATGACGCCTCGTTCTGGACTCCCCCACTATTGGGAGCATTCTTTCTGAATCTAACCTGTCTAATTCTGTTAGAATTTTATAAGTTTCTATGAGATCCCCTCTCACTCTTCTGAACTCCAGTTAATATAATCCTAAACGAGTTTGTCCCACCTCATACAACAGATCTGCCATCCCAAGAATCAGCCTGGCAAACCTTCACTGCATTCCCTCTGTCGCAAGGACATCCTTCCTCAGACAAGAACATCAAAACTGCACTCAATACTCTTGGTGTGGCCTCACCAGGGCCCTATACAATTGCAGCAAAACAACAGGTGAAGGACATTGGGAAAACAATCCCACCTTGGATCGGGTGTCTTTATCAAAGCGCGTTTGCCGGAGGCTGAGAAGACCACTCCTCGAGGCAGGTTCTACCGCCACTGACACGCGTGGAAGTGTTGTTGTGGGTCTACGTTTGCGATATTAACACCTGTTGCCAAGTGGAGGTTGCCACCGGTTGTTGTGGTGGTGCACCCTTGGCCAGAGAGTGACTGCCAGGTAGGACAGGTCGATGGTTCAAAGCCTCAGGTCATGCTTGGACTTTGGAAAGGGAGCTTCCAATGGACACACTTTCACGGTGTTTCCAGCAGATGGCAGTGCCATGCAGTTGAACCTGACTCCTGGGCACTTGTGTTAACGGGTCACAACATTGGCACCAGTTCCACATCATCGAAGGAGCAAGATTAGGTGGGGGGGGCGGGGAGGTGTGGTGGTGCGGGTGGAGAGGTGGGGGACGGTGGTGCGAAGGTGAAAGGTCTTGAGAAATCCCGTCTCCTTCAGGAGCCCTGCTGCAGTTGGAACATCCGCAGGGACACGGCAAGGCTGGGGTTGGTCACAATGCGTGTCACCCCGGAACACCAACCGATGCCTCTTGGGAAAGACCCCTTGCCGGGTGACTGGAATGCTCACTGCCTCTCTCTGCATTATCCTGCTTCACGCAACCCAGATCCACAAGGATGACGCCAGCAACGCGTGAGGACACCCATCCGGAAAGGCTGATCCTCTTCAGTGGAGGGAAAATAGAAATCTCATCGCAGAGTCCGACAGTGCAGAAGGGGGCCATTCGGCCCATCGAACCTGCACCGACCACAATCCCACCCAGGCTCTGTTCCCACGACCCCATGCATTTAACCTAGCTAGTCTACCTGACACTCAGGGGCAATTTAGCATGGCCAATCCACCTAACTTGCACATCTTTGGAGTGTGGGAGGAAACTGGAGCACCCGGAGGGAACCCACGCAGACACGGGGAGAATGTGCAGACTCTGCACAGACAGTGACCCAAGCCAGACATTGAACCCAGGTCCTGGCGAAAAGTGATGAAAAAAATGACCGGGGCCAGGGACAGTGGGGTGGGGGGGCGGGGGGATGTGGGGTGTGGAGGAGGAGAGAGAGAGGAGGAGGAGGAGGAGGAGGAGGGCAGGGCAGGGGGAGAGTCTAAAGTAAAATTGAAGACTGTGGGGCGGCACGGTGGCACAGTGGGTTAGCACTGCTGCTCCACAGCTCCAGGATCCTGGGTTCGATTCCCGGCTCGGGTCACTGTCTGTGTGGAGTTTGCACATTCTCCTCGTGTCTGCGTGGGTTTCCTCCAGGTACTCCCACAGTCCAAAGATGTGCGGGTTAGGTTGATTGGCCGTGCTAAGAAATTGCCCCTTAGTGTCCAGGGCTGCGTAGGTTAGAGGGATTAGTGGGTATAATATGGGGGTAGGGCCTGGGTGAGATTGTGTTCGGTACAGACTCGATGGGCCGAAGGGCCTCTTTCTGCACTGTAGGGTTCTATGATTCTGTGATAGGTTGATGACCAAGACAGACAAACTGCTCGCGCTCCCATTGCTGTTGGTTGGAGGTTCTTCTGCAGAAATTAGTTGCTGTGGGCTTCAGAAAACAGTGAGCCTGTTTGAACAGTGCTTGTTTCGCTGGAGAGCAGTTCCAGCTCAGCCTGAGGCTGTGGAGAGTCTGACGTAAAGACAAGATCTTCCTCCTTTCAGACCACCGGACCCCTGAACGAATTAGCCCTTTTGCACAAAGAATCAGTCCCCTCCCCCGGCAGTGCGGTAGCTCGGCACACAGGCACACTGTCCGTTCAAAGCTAAGGCGGCGCAGTGGTCAGCACTGCATCCTCATCGTGCCAGGGACCCGGGTTCGATTCCCGCCTCGGGTCACCGTCTGTGTGGAGTCTACACGTTCTCCCCATGTCTGCGTGGGTTTCCTCCGGGTGCTCCGGTTTCCTCCCACAGTCCAAGGATGTGCGGATTAGACGGATTGGCCCTCCAGATTGCCCCTTGGTGTCAGGGTAAATGTGTGGGGTTACAGGGATAGGGCCTGGGTGGGATTGTTGCTAGTGCAGGCTCAATGGGCTGAGTGGCCTCCTCCTGCACTGCAGGGATTCTCTGATTCTCAGGTGACTGCTTTCCTGAAACGGACGCAGCATTTAGACAAGGCAGGTTCCCAGCACGAAATGTTCGTCTTGCACAGTGTACTTTGTCACCGAAGGCTGCAATGTTTCCCAGTCTAATCTCCAGACCCCATTTCTTCCGTAAACAAAACCTCCTTGCTGAAAATACACAGCTTTCTCTGATCCAGCGCGCTTTATTCCAGGGCATTTTGTGCTAAAAATACGTGGCCAGGGAGCACTGTAAAACTTGCTGCTGAGTTTAATGTTCTGTCTGTATAATCAGGACGGCAGAACTATTCCTCAGTGTGGAGTCTTCCATCTGAACATGGAGACATCGAAAATGGGAGCAGGAGTAGGCCATTCAGCCCTTCGAGATTGCTCCATCTTTCATTATGACCATGGCTGATCACCCAACTCAATAACCTGATTCCCCCCTTCCCGTCATATCCTTTGATCCCTTTGCCTCAAATGCTACATCCAACTGCCTCCTGAAAACATACAATTATGTCCTGCTGAATCCTCTGATGGTTCTCATCACCATCCGCAAATCCACCAATCCTTGCGTCATTCGCAAACTTACTAATCAAACCAGTTACATTTTCCTCTAAATCATTGATATATATTACAAACTGCAAAGGTCTCAGCACTGATCCCTGAGGAACGCCACTTGTCACAGCCCTCCATTCAGAAACGCACCCTTCCACTGCTACCCTCTGTCTTCTTTGACCGAGCCAGTTTTGTATCCACCTTGCCAGCTCACCTCTAATCCCATGCAACTTCACCTTCTGCACCAGTCTGCCATGAGGGACCTTGTCAAAGGCCTTACTGAAGTCCATGTAGACAATATCCACTGCCCTACCCTGATCAATCATCTTCGTCACTTCCTCGAAAAACTCGATCAAGTTAATGGGACATGACCTCCCCCTCACAAAACCATGTTGCCTTCCACTCATGCAGCAGGATGACGGACTGATGGCAAGCATGGTGAACGAGAGCTGATCTCAACAAAACTTGTCACGAATCAGTCACTTGAAGTTACGGTGCTTGTTCCCAAAAGTTATCTTCATACCAGTGCAGAAGGAGGTCATTCGGCCCATCGAGTCTGCACTGACCACAATCCATCCAGGCCCTATTCTCGTAACCCCACACACTGACCCTAGCTAGTCCCCCTGACACTGACGGTCAATTTTAGCATGGCCAATCTGCGCATCTTTGGACAGCAAGAGGAAACCGCAGTATTCAGCAGAAACCCATGCAAATACGGGGAGAATGTGCAAGCTCCACACAGATGGGGACCCGAGGCGCGAATTGAACCTGGGTTCCTGGCACTGTGAGGCAGGAGTGCTAACCAGTGTGTCCCACATAATGCAAGGGGAGGACATCCATTTAAGAATTTTGAAACTTGGTACACCACAGGAACAGTGTCAAGTTTTCCTTCTCACCAAAATGAGTCTCCAAAGAGTCACTGTGCAGCCAGTCACATTTTCTGAACGATTTTTTTATGTTTTGAAATGCATTTTTATAAAATTTGAGAAGATTGCCACAAATTACGCTTGACGTGCAGTTATTTCATTATGTGAAAAAATTCGGGTCAATATTCTGAACTGTGCCCGCCCAGCGAACAATCAGGTTGGTCCTCAGGCTCAGATTGATTTTTATTCCATGTGTGTTTTAGGAGTCAGCTGGAAACTGCTTTCCCAATGGGGTTACCAATTCTGTACAAAGGAAGACACCCTCTCAGCCACCCTGGGAGCAGAGTTTGTGAACAGCTTCCAGCCGGCTGATATTTACTGGTGAGATTCAAACACCTTGATAAACCAGTACAGGGATGCTGGTTATCTGTTATTCCCATTGCAATGTCCCCTGTTATAAGGGGTGCCAGAGGCTGTTCCCCATTGCCCACATGTTGCAACTGCAGGAGCACAACCTGCTCCAGGTGAGGTTTGAACTCCCAACCTCGGCACAGACCGCTGGCTGCACAGCCTGTGTAACTAACCACGCGTTAACCGATAGCACCACTGGAGGACGCAATTGTCAAGTTGCCCTTGAGTGTCCAGAGGCGTCCGGAGGTTAGGGTAAATACATAGGGTTCCGGGGATTGGGCCTGGGTAAGATGCTCTTTGGTGGGTCGGTGAAACCTTGATGGACCGAATGGCCTCCTTCTGCACTGTGGAGATTCCATGCCGTGTTAATGCAAGCCTACTCATGACAGTAATAAATAAATAAATGAACCAAACACACATTCAGTACTCCTCCAGTAACTTTTTTAAGACTGCCTTCAAGGATCAGGCAGCAATGTTATCCCGTTGAAAATGTTATATCAATCAACCTCGAAGGAGGAACATGAGCTGCAGTGGCCCCTTCACAAATCTTTGAATCCCCAAATCTTCTATCCATTTGGGATGAAGACACAGAATCTTCCTCACATATCCTTCCCGTCATAAGTTTTGATGCCCAAGTTAAATTTACCCTCGTTCCTTGTCTTAATTTAAAACTTTGACATTTTGTAACTTGAGCCATGTCCTTCACTGTGGACTTTGACCCTTCACCAAACATCCCCAGTTGAAAACAGATGCGGGGAATGTATTCTCCCACACAAAGGATCATCCGACCTGTCCACTCGTAGCAAATATAACACTGCATCGTTCCTATCTTCTCCTTCAAGTGTCTACTCGTGATGTGTGAATGCAACACTGTCACAAGACACTTCTCCACTTAACAGGAGTACACTGCCGAAGATGTGAGGAGACTGTAACATTCTTCACCCCCCGCCGATAGCTTTCGGTCGGAGAATTCAGCATTCCCCAGCTCCCCTCAGCCGAAAGCGCTGAACGCAGGAATTGGAGCAGAGCTGTGTTACACGAGGACTTAGTCTGTCACACCATGAGCGAGCGGCAAAGTCGTTCTGATGCAGTGATCCAATTCATTCGTGCAGCTCTGGTCACCACACGACCAGAAGGACGCGGAAGCTTTGGAGAGAGTGTAAAGAAGGTTCACCAGGATGTTGCCTGGTCTCTGAGGGTGTTGGCTCTGAATAGAGGTTGAATAAACTAGGATTGTTTTCACTGGAAAGACGGACGCTGATGGGGGAGAGACCCTGATAGAGGTCGACACGATGATGAGAAGCATAATTCTGTATAAAGGTGATCAGAGGCTTTCTCCCCAGGGTGGAAGTGTCAATTACAAGGGGGTCACAGGTTCAAGATGAGAGGGGGAGAGTTTGAGGGAGATGTGGGGGGGGAACGTTTTTCACGCAGAGAGTGGTGGGTGTCTGGACCGCGCTGCCAGAGGGAGGTGGTGGAAGCAGACACGTTCGCAACATGTAAGAGGCATTTGGATGGGTACATGGATAGGGAGGAATAGAGGGATGCGGACTGAGTAAGGGCAGAAGTTTTTTTATAGTTTAGTTTGGGCATCATTGTCGACACAAGCTTGGAGGGCCGAAGAGTTTGCTCCTGTGCCGTACTTTTCTCCGTTCTGTTCTCAGTCAGGTCACCTCGGCCCTGTTTCGGCAGTGAGGTTATTTCAGAATGTGGGCTTGACAGAATTACCAATCACTTTGGGCTGAATTTTCCAGAGCCTGATTATCGTTCACTGAACATTTCAATTTGGTACAACCGTGGCTGATGGAAATTGTCACTGAGTTTAACTTGTTTTGTGCTTGTACAGGAATTGCTTTCAAGTTGCAACACTCAGACCACTCAGTCCATCCGTTCAATGCTGGGCTTGAGTGCTTCAGATGAGCCTCCTTACAGCACTCTTGAACTGACATTCATATCATAGAACCATAATGCAGGAGAAGGCCATTCAGCCCATTGAGTCTGCCCAGAAACTTACTGTGATAACCCCCCCATGAACTTCATGGGAAATTACTACTGACCCCCCCGTTGGGCTTGTTGAATACGAGCTCCCTGGGGATCGGTAATTAGCCAACTTGTAATTAACCAAGCCCTATATAAAGCAACACCCTGAGTGGGTCCATTAACCTTTTAGTGCCAGTTGGGCCCTGTTGTGTTCACCACAGGCTTGTGGTTATTATTCAATTTTATTTTGTGCAATAAAAGCCCGTTCCTTCACCGCCGGCTCCTGGAGTTATTATACTTATTAAGGTTTACCACCTATTTACCTCACTAATCCCCCTAATTTATATATCTTGGGACGCTCAGAGGCAATGTCAGCAAGGCTAATCCACCTAAGGTGCACTATTCCTTGTGAGTGTGGGAGGAAACCAGAGAGACACGGGGAGAATGTGCAAACAGTGACCCAAGGCTGGAATTGAACCCAGGTCCCTCGCACTCTGAGGCAGCAGCACTAACCACTGTGCCACCCTTTCCTGAGAGATAACAAAGCTCTGGCATTTTGGTCTGGACTCACCAAAGGACTTTGCAATGAATGAAGTATCTTCATGGTGGAGTCACCTTCCTACAGTTCAATTGTGCCAGACCAGTTGTGCATAAAGGATGGTGCAGTGGGAATGTTGCTGTAATCCTAATCCAGAGGACCAGCCTAATGATCTGGACACAGGGGTTCAAATCGCACCAAGGCAATCGGAGAATGTATATCATAAATCTGGAATGCAGTTGACCGTTCAACTACAATCAATTGTTGTAAAACCACATCCGGTTCACTCGTGTCCTTTAGGGAAGGAAATCTGCTGTCCTTACCCGGCCTGACCTACATGTGACTCCAGACACACGGCAATGTGGTTGACTCTGAAATTGACCCTTAGTCCAGGGTGTGGATAGCAAATGCTGGTGTCCGCATTCCATTAAAGATGAAAGGAAAACAGCCACAACATGAACATGAAAGCGAATCTGTTCTTCAAGATGTTGATTGATGAATGAATTTCATCCAGCCCCCACCTCCCCCACCCCCCTACCACACCCAACCTTCTCCCCAATCCCCCACCCTCCCGCTCCCCCAGGGAACAATTTCCCTCAATCTCCTTTGTAGTACTCTCCTCACATCTTCAGCTCTGAGACATGTTGGAATCTGGCCTACATCAGACATCGCATGTGTGCGCTGTGTATGAGACAGACATAGAATCATAGAATCGCTATAGTTCAGAATGAGGCCATTTGGCCCATCGATTCAGCACTGACGACAATCCCACCCAGGCTCTATTCCCATAACCCCAGATATTTACCCTGCTAATCCCCCAAACATGAGGATCAAATTAGCATGGCCAATCAACCTAACCTGGACATCTTTTGGACTGTGGGAGGAAACCGGAGCGCCCGGAGGAAGCCCATGCAGGCATGGGGAGAACGTGCAGACTCCAAACAGACAGTGACCTGAAGCTGGAATTGAACCCCGGTCCCTGGTGCTGTGAGGCAGCAGTGCTAACCACTGTGCCATCACATTGACAGAGGGTGAAATTTTCCTGTCCTAACTGCCACGGGAATCGTAGCGAGTGGGACACGAGCCAGGCAAAAGTCCATTGACCTCAGGTGGGATTTTCCAGCTTTGGGGGTGAGCGGGGCCAAAAAATCCCGCCCACAGTGTGAGTGCATCCTTCTGAATACATTCACATTTATCAATCAATTAATTAAAAGTCCATTGCGATGAGAATTCAATACCCAACAGGATTGGAAGATCTCCGCTTTCGTCTTTCTTGTGTTGAAAGCTTGTATCTTTCTGCTCCTTTCTCCATCGTCTGGTTAGCTGGTCTTCCCCTCGATGGATCAGTTGGGAAGGTAGAAACCCTGCTTGTGGCCTGCGTTGAGATGAAGTGGTGGAGTACAGAGTGGAAAGCCTCATCCAACAATACCTGTGAGTGAGACACAGAAGGATGGAGATGTTGGGGTGATGGAGGAAGTGATGGCTTCAGTGAGGAAGCTGAGAACCGTTATTTGGGTTGCTACTGAAAGGTGGGAAGGTCTTTTGAAAAAACTGGAAAGGATCATAGAATCCCTACAGCGCAGAGGGAGGTCCATTCAGCCCCTTGAGTCTGCACCAACTCTCCGAAAGAGCATCATACCCAGGCCCACTTCACACCCTTGCTTGTAACCACACATATTTGCCCCACTAATTCCCCCAATCTCCTGCAACACTAAGGGGCAATTTAGAACAGCCAATCAATCTAACCCGCACGCCTTTGGAGTGTGGGAGGAAACCGAGCACCCAGAGGAAACCCACGCAGACACGGGGAGAATGTGCAAACTCCACACGGTCACCCAAGGTTGGAATCGAACCTGAGTCTCTGGCACTGTGAGGCAGCAGTGCTAACCACGGTGGCATCATTCAACCAAAGTAAAGCATGACCTTGGTGAATGGTTCTCCTTGGGTACCTGATACTCAGTGATGGAACTGGAGCACTCTCCCAGTGTGGAAGAATCAAGGGTTCAGACTGTGGTCAGAAATGGCCATTTCCCATCCTAATTGCTCTTGTGTCCCCCTTCAACATGAGACTGCAAATGTCATACCAAATTGTCCAGGTGGGTGGCACTGTCGCACAGTGGGTTAGCACTGCCGCCTCACAGCGCCAGGGACCTGGATTCGATTCCCAGTTTGGGTCACTCTCTGTACGGAGTCTGCATGCTTTCCCTGTGTCTGCGTGCGTTTCCTCCGGGTGCTCCAGTTTCCTCCCGCAGTCCAAAGATATGCTGGTTAGGTTGATTGGTCATGCGTAATTGATCTTTAGAGTCAGTGGATTAGAAGGGTAAATATGTGGGGTTACAGGAATAGGGCCTGGGAGGGATTGTGGTCAGTGCAGACTCAATGGGCCGAATAGCCTCTTTCTGCACTGTAGGGATTCTATGATTCTATGAACACTGCAGTTGATCCACACAAACAAGACGCATCTGGACACCATCCCTCAATAACTTCCTTTGACCAAGTTGCAAATAGCTCACAAACTTGAGTTAGACTTAGATCCTAACCACTTAGGGTGGCATGGTGGCACAGTGGTTTGCACTGCTGCCTCACAGCGCCAGGGATCCGGGTTCGATTCCAGCTTCGGTCACTGTCTGTGTGGAGTTTGCACATTCTCCCCGTGTCTGCATGGGTTTTCTCCAGGTGCTCCGGTTTCCTCCCACAGACCGAAAGACGTGCTGGTTAGGAACATTGGCCATGCTACATTCTCCCTCCATGTACCCAAACAGGCGCCAGAGTGTGGCGACCAGGGAATTTTCACAGTAACTTCATTGCAGTGTTAACATAAGCTGACTTGTGGCACTAATAAATAAATTTTAAACCTTCTTCCCCAGAGGGGTGGCATGGTTGTACTGTGCTTAGCGCTGCTGCCTCGTAGCACCAGGGACCCGGGTTTGATTTCTGGCTTGGGTCACTGTCTGTGTGGAGTTCGCACCTTCTCCCCGTGTCTACGTGGGTTTCCTCCAGGTGCTCCAGTTTCCTCCCACCATCCAAAGATGTGTGGGTTAGCTGGATTGGCCATGCTAAATTGCCCCTTAGTGTCAGGGGGGCTAGCTGGGGTTATGGGGATCGGGCCCGGGTGGGATTGTGGTCAGTGCAGACTCGATGGAGTGAATAGCCTCCTTGTGCACTGTAGGGATTCCCCTAGAGCCACACAAATAGTCTTTTCTTTGACCCAAGTGTTGTGGTGTGTGCAGTGAGGGATTGGTGAGGCAATGGTGTTGAGTGGCGAGCGTCACAAATGGAGCACTTTCGGTGCGTGCGTTAGTGTCTCCCAAACACAGAGCAACATTCACTGGCCTCACAAAACCAAACATGTGGCCTCGGGAGTGAGGCTTTGAATCAGTAGAGACTCTCTGAGGGTGGGCCCGACGTTTTTGCCCAGGCAAATGGTTGCAGCTTGTGAGCAATCCAGATATTTGTCTGGCTTCTCACTTGAGTCTGGGCAAAAAAAAATGCTGCATCACGCTGATGTCAGCTGGGTTCGATGGGGGTGAACGACTCGGCAGATGCCATTCTCCTATACTCTTATTAGGATACATCCTGCCTCTCCTCTTGATAGCGCATAGCTTCGCCTCCAGTTATCTGCCGGGAAAATGGACTGGAGAATTCCAACCCCGTCCCATCGTGCCGCTGCGATCCAAATCCCACACAACATTCCGGACATCAGCGACACACAGTCAAGTGTGAAATGACAGCAGAGAGATAACGTCCATCATCACCCCCCCACCCGCCAAGCCCCCCTACCCCTCCGCGAGCTCATCTCCGAGGCATCGCCAATTCTTAATCCGTCATCAGCACCAGCAAGGCTCACAAGACATCCTTGTCACGGAACGCTATCAGCGTTCTGAGGTGACAAGAATCTCACTGAGCCCTGTATTCGTAACATCTGTTGAGGCATGTGTTTTCCAGCAGAAAGGAAAGGGGGTGTTTAAAATAAATTCCATCTGTTGATGCTACACTTGGTCAATTCTAAGGTGGCGAGAGTTTGCTGGGGGCAGGGGTGAGGTTGCACATGGTGGGGCGAGGTGGGGGGAGGTGGAGGCAGGGGTCAGGCCGACAAATAATTTGTCACAGACTGGCTGTGAGTTTGGGATCACAGAATCCCTACGGTGCAGAAGGAGGCCATTCGGCCCATTGAGTTACGCACCACAGTCCCACCCGCACCCTATTCCCAGAACCCCACATACTTACCCTGCCGCCCTACACCCTAGTGGAAGGAACACCACTTTCAATAAACACTGTCACTTATTCTGGAAGTTCATGGAATTCCCAACAGTGCAGAAGGAGGCCATTCATCCCATCGAGTGTGCAGCGACCGCAGTCCCACCCAGGCCCTGCTCCCCCAACCCCACATATTTACCCTGCTGATTCCCTCTGTCACTAAGGGGCAATTTAGCATGGCCAATCAACCTCACCCACACATCTTTGTGCTGCAGGAGGCAACTGGAGCACCCGGAGGAAACCCACGCAGACACGGGGAGAACGTGCAAACTCCACACAGACAGTGACCTGAGCCTGGGTCCCTGGCGCTGTGAGACAAAAGTACTAACCGCTGTACTGCCCATTGAAAATGGTTTCGTTCGATTCTTAAATCCAAATATTTTGTTCTTTGAATTCAAATACCACCACGTACCATGGTGGGATTAGAACCCGACTCCCAGATACAGTAACGGAGTTTCTCGATTGATATTCTAGCGATAATACCATTGAGCCATTGCTTCCCCTCAATCTGAATTGGAAGGTGTAACTCAGGTCAGCACTGTTTTTGATTTGATTTGATTTATTATTGTCGCGTGTAGACAGTGAAAAGTATTGCTTCCTGCATGTTGCGCAGACAAGCATGCCATTCATGGAGTACATTGGGGAGAAGGAAAGGAGAGTAGAAACATAGAAACAGGAGCAGGAGGAGGCCATTTGGCCCCCTTGAGCCTGCTCCGTCATTCATTAAGATTGTGGCTGATTGTCTAACTCAATAGCCTGATCCTGCTTTCCCCCCATAACCTTTGATCCCATTCACCCCCAGTGCTACAGCTAACCGCCTTGATAATACAATGTGGTGTTACAGACATAGCTGGGATGTAGAGAATGATCAACTGGATAGATGGCAGATCCATTCAAAAGTTTGATGGCAGCAGGTTGCGGTGAACAGATTATTGGAACCAGGAATAAACCAGGCTGAGTTGCAGAGTGCCGACATTCACTTTCGTAAGGCACCATGTAACACAGCTAATCCGAGCTTGTGACTGGGTCCTCACGCCTTTCCCCATTCCCAGCAGGAATAGCAGAAGCCAGTCACAAGGACATGCACAACAAACGGTTCCCGGTCTCTCCATGCCCGAGGCCTCCTCCATGCTGGAGACGCAGAGTCACTCCAGGAGGCACAGCCATGCCCCCCCCCCCACCCCCCCCCCCCCCCCCCCCCAAGGCTGCTCGGGAGTTGGGGTTGCACCCTTGTACCGACTGGATGGCACGCGGGGGGGACAGGTTCGCCTGTACAATACAACCCAGCGAGAGTTGCACAGCTCACCGTGAAAGAATCGCCTTTATCCCCAGGGAGTTGGAGGTCTCACTGTGGGAGGTGAGCCAAGTTAAAGTCACAGATTTGATCTGGTTTATTATTGTCACTTGTATTAACATACAGTGAAAAGTATTGTTCCTTGCGCGCGATACAGAGAACGCATACCATTCATAGAGTACAAAGGGGATAAGGAAAGGAGAGGGTGCTGGAATTCTACCACCCTGCCTGCCATGATTCCTCTCGTTTCCTCCTGAAATCTCACAATATTGTGGCCACAGCTATTTTCTGTGGGAGTGAATTCCACACATTCACCACCCTCTGGGTGAAGAAATTTCTCCTCATCTCAGTTCTGAAAGGTTTATCCCTTATCCTCAAACTCTGACCCCTAATTCTGGACTCCCCCGCCTGGACGGGACAGGACGGGAATATTGTCCCAGGGTATTTTGCACTGTCTCCTCAGGACAGATTCAACCTTGGTTTAAAAGCTCCTGAGAAAAGCAGTACCTCTGGCGGTGCAGCACCCAACTTGGAATTGGACTCAAAATGCCAAAGCTTTGAGTTGATGTTGAAGCCTCAGGAATGAGGTGTGAACACAGAACCCTGTGACTCAGAGATACCCACTGAACCATGACCGACACTTTCCTGAGAGGCCGCACTCCATCGCGACTGAATGAGCTAGACACCGGGGTGTGTCACACACAGGCTGAGCTCTGTACTCCACAGAGAGCACTTGTATCAACCGTGCGATCCATTACACATCACAACCGACAAAGGGTGACACCACCACAACAACCAGTGGCGACATCCCCTTGACAACAGGTACTAATGTTGCAAACACGGACCCACAACAACACCTTCACGTGTGTCACGGTTGGTGGAACCTGCCTCGAGGAGTGGTCTCCTCAGGCTGTGGCAAAACATGCACCATATGAAGACACCCTGTCTGAAACAGGGTTGTTTTCTGAATGCCCTTTACCCGTTTCTTTTCCTGCAATTGTACAGGGCCTTGGTGAGGCCACACCTGGAATATTATGTGCAGTTTTGGTCTCCTCATCTGAGGAAGGATGTCCTTGTTGCAATGACTGCACGATGTGGAGATGCTGGCGTTGGACTGGGGGAAACACAGTAACAAGTCTCACAACACCAGGTTAAAGTCCAACAGGTTTGTTTGGTAGTAAATGCCACAAGCTTTTGGAACGCTGTTCCTTCGTCAGTTCAAAACTTTCCACTCATCTGACGAAGGAACAGTGTTCCGAAAGCTTGTGGTGTTTACTATCAAATAAACCTGTTGGACTTTATCCTGGTGTTGTGAGACTTCTTACTGTAATGGCTTCAGTCAGGCCATTGAGGTTGGCCCATTGGAATATGAACTTCCTGATTTTGGAGTTAATTAATGGGTCAATCAGGGGGTCTTTTCCTTGTATTTAACTGGGAGTGTCAGTTCCTCTGGCACTTCTGAAGGTAGACTGCTGACTGCGAGCACTCTGTGTACTGCTGTTGGAATTGTAAATAAAGGGATTTTGGTGAAGGGACTTTGGCCTCCAAAGGCTTATTACACTTGCTACATTGAAGGTTTACCAGGCAGATTCCTGGGGTGGCAGGTCTGTCATAGGAGCAGAGACTAAGTCAGTTAGGATTATATTCACTGGAGTTTAGAAGAGTGAGAGGGGATCTTGTTGAAATTTACAAAATTCTAATAGGATTAGATTCAAAAGAATGTTCTCAGTGATGGGGGAAGTCTATAACGAGGGATCATAGTTTGAGGAAAAGGACTAAACCTTTTAGGACTGAGGAGAAATTTTTTTCACCCAGAGGGTGGTGAATGTATGGAGTTCACTCCCACAGAAAGTAGATGAGGCCAAGACGTTGTGTGATTTCAGGAAGAAATTTGAGAGAGGTCTTGGGGCTAACGAGATCAAAGGATATCGGGGGGTGGGGGGGAGGAGGGGGGGAAATCAGGATATTGAATTCAATGATCAGCCATGATAAAATGAACGGTGCAGCAGGTTCGAAGGGCCAAATGGCCTCGCGGCACAGTGGTTCGCACTGCTACTTCGCAGAGTCAGAATCCTGGGTTCGATTCCTGGCTTGGGTCGCTGTCTGTGTGGAGTTTGCACGTTCTCCCCGTGTCTGCGTGGGTTTCCTCCGGTTTCCTCCCACATTCTGAAAGACGTGCTGGTTAGGTGCATTGACCTGTGGCGATGAGGAGATTTTCATAGCAACTTCAATGCAACGTTAATGTAATCCTGACTTGTGACGAATGAATAAACTTTCAACTTTTCGGTTTCTCTGTCACGAGCTCGAAGGCTATCACTGTATATTGTACGCTTGTCTCCAGTGGAACGGAATGTAACATGGTTGATTCCAGTCAGTGCCTCATGGTAGAGGTCACCTGATGGCAGCAAGCCAAAGGGGGCCTCTGGTGCGTGATTGCATTTCAATCCAAACACCGACTTCTTGTGTTTCTGAAGGGCTGACCTCGATGCCCAACGACACTTCATGATAACACCTTCACAACTGGCCTTGGACTTTCCTGTCCGCAAGGCATTCAATCTCAGCACGGTGCTCAAAAGGTCAACGCTGACCTGTGTGACAGGGCGGGACATGTCAGGGTGGGAGAGGGGAGAGGTGAAAGGAGGCAGGAAGAGGCCTCAAAGTTCAGCGAACAAGAAATTGAACAGACAAAAGGTTCGCTGCAAACAAACAGAGCAGTGCATCACCTGCTATTTCAGGGGAGACAGTGACACTGTCACTGGGCTAGTAATCCAGAGACCCAGGGTAGTCCTCTGGGAATCTGGGTTTGAACCCCACCACTGCAGATGTGACTGACATCTGAATTCAATTAAAAAAAGATCTGGAATTAAGAATCTGCAGATGACCATGAAATCATTGCCGATGGTTGGAAAAACCCGTCTGGTTCACTAATGTCCTGTTCACCAATGCTCACTAATCTGCCGTCCTTACCCAGTCTGGCTGATGTGTGACTCCAGAACCACAAGAATCTTAAATATCCTCAGGGATGGCCAGTAAATTTTGGGCCCAGCCAGCAACGCCCACATCCCATCAATAAATATGAAAAAATCCAGGGGCTCTGGATTTCAACACTTTCCTTTCGCTCCCCGTGCCCCCCAACAACCTCTCGACAACAACTAACTGCACAACAACGAAAAGTGTGGCGACTGGGGGATTTTCACAGTGACTTCATTACAGCGTTAATGTAAGCCTACCTGTGACACGAATAAATAAATTTAAAACTTTATGAACTTTAATTGTTCCGTGTTTGACTGTGTGGGTCTGTTCATGATTTATCGATACTCCCGTTGGTTAAACCTGGGTGCTGACTCTGAGGAAAGTAAACAGACGTTGCGAGGGGCGTGACGGCGGTGACGTTACGAAACATCGGAGAAAACTTTAGACACCAGGCTTGGGAGCCCAGGCTGGTCATTTGGATTCCGAGGTGGCAAATGGTCCAAATGTACTTTAAAGTTCCATTCAATGGCTCACTCATCCGGAGGGAAATGGGAATAGAACTCAGTGCCCAGGAAGAACCGCCCAGGAAGAGACTTCCGAAACATTCTGGGAACTCAAAAATCCCTGAAGTTTCTGTCAATTCTTGGAAATGAACAAGTTAAAAATGCCTACACCGACATTCTCACGTATATGGACAAGGAGTGACGTGGAGGGCAACTAAAGGAAGTTTGAATGACTTCAAGGAAATCCTTTCTCCAGTATAATTTCCCTAATTCCATTATCTTTGGCTGTAAACAGTACATTAACACTCATGCCAAGATCACTGCACTCTGAGTGAGATTGGAAGATGCTACGATAGGCTTGATTGCAAGAGACACCACCCATTTCAGTGACAGTATCTCTCTCCTCTCGTGACCATCTGCTTTTAGGTCAGTTCATTGCACCTCTGGGAGAAGCATTCCATATTCACTTTCCAAGGGAGGACACACAATAAATTTGAATGCCATTTGAATCCTCAAACACTTTGTGAAAGCAATCAGCTGTGTATCTGAGATGTGGATTGGATCACCACCTGTATTTATCTCCCCTTTGTTTCCTTGCTTCACACCTGAGGCCACAGTAAGGCATTGAAAGACAGAAACAGTGGCCATACGGCCAACTCTTTCTCCTAATGTTCATCACCAAGATCAACCACATTTCTGTTCCGCAACTCTCACCAATCTTTACCGAAGCACCATAGAAAGTATCCTTTCCAGATGTATCACAGTTTGGTATGTTTCCTGCTCTGACCAAGACCACAAGAACCCCCCCCCATGCCACCCTCCCCCCCTCCCTACCCATGCCGACACCCTAGATATGAAAGCCCACCAACACCTCTACTTTCTCAGAAGACAAAGGAAATTTGGCATGTCCACTACGATTCTCACCAACTTTTACAGATGCACCATAGAAAGCATTCTTTCTGGTTGTATCACAGCTTGGTATGGGCTCCTGCTCTGCCCAAGACTGCAAGAAACTACAAAAGGTCCTGAATAAAGCCCAATCTATCATGCAAACCAGCTTCCCATCTATTGACTCAATCTGCACTTCCTGCTGCCTCGGATAAGCAACCAGCATAATCAAGGACCCCACACACCCAGGACATGCTCTCTTCCACCTCCTTGCAACGGGAAAAAGATACAAAAGTTTGAGATCACGTGCCAACTGACTCAGGAACAGCTCAAGAACAGCTTCTTCGCTTCTGCCATCAGATTTTTGAATGGAGCGAGCTCGCATTAAGTTGGCCTTTCTCGACACCCGAGCTACGACTATAACACTACATTCTGCACCCTCTCCTTTCCATCTTCCCTATGTACTCTATGAATGGCATGCTTTGTCTGTATAGCACGCAAGAAACAATACTTCTCATTTTCACTGTACCCCAATACATGTGACAATAATAAATCAAATCAAATCATCAGGATACCAAGCAATCTGGAGTGAAGGAGACGAGGACGGATAAACTATGATCTCAATTGATGGCAAAACTGGAGTCAGTGACAGCAAGGTCTGATGGTACATTGCAAAAGGGAAAAAAAACCTTCCTTTTTCAGAAAGAAAGTCTACAATCTTTAAAATAGCCCGACCCTCCTGTAAGATGGGCAAGTTGTAAAGTCACAGATATTTGACTGAGGGGGCATGATGGTTCATCGAGTTTCGATATGTGGGACAAAAACAGAAAATGCTGGAAAATCTCAGCGGGTTTGACAGTATCTGTGGAGAAGGAATTGAGCCAGCGTTTCAAGTCTGGATGACCCTTTGTCAGAGCTCTGTTAGAAGCTCAAAACATTGGCCCTACTTTCTATTGTCTCTCCACAGATGCTGTCAGACCTGCTGAGATTTTCCAGCATTTTCTGTTTTTGCTTCAGATTCCAGCATCCGTAGTTTTTTTTTGCTTCTATGGTGGCTATGCAGGAACTGACACACTGAAATCTCAAAATACTTTTCCAAATATTTTGTACACTTCCTTCACGCTAACTGAAATTTATAATGTCAATAATATCTGAAAAAATTAAATATTATTGAACAACAATGCAACTAAAACTGCCTTTTGTGTCCTCCATTGAGCTTTATGTTGAATTCACTGCAATGTAAGAGTTTCATTTGAATTACAGTCAAAATCTTCAAATGAATGACCAGGCTGATTCCTGCGATTGCAGGTCTGTCATACGAGCAGAGACTAAATTTGTTAGGATTATATTCACTGGAGTTTAGAAGAGTGAGAGGGGAATCTCAAAGAAAGTTACAAAATCCTAACAAGGTTAGGCAGGGTAGATTCAGAAAGAATGTTCCCAATGGTGGGGGAAGTCCAGAACTAGGGGGTCACAGTTTGAGGATAAAGGGATAAACCTTTTAGGACTGAGGTGAGGAGAAATTTCTTCACCCAGAGGGTGGTGAATGTGTGGAATTCACTCCCACAGAAAGTAGTTGGGGCCAAAACGTTGCGTGATTTCAAGAAGAAATTAGAGACAGCTCTTGGGGCTAAAGGGATCGAGGGATGTGGGGGCGAAGGGGAGATCAGGATATTGAATTCGATGATCAACCATGATCAACATGTATGTCGGAGCAGGTTTGAAGGACTGAATGGCCTCCTCCTGCTTTTAGTTTCTGTGTTCCTATGAATAATAACCAAATATTCCGACAATGTGAACCCCTGCTAATAATATCCCAAAAGGTCAATTTCAGACTTGAGGCATTTGACTGGTTTCTAGAATTTTCCAATAGATCATTTTCACAATTGAAAAGTTCAAACAGTTTGTAGAATTTTCCAGTCAATGATGTCCACACCAGCTGAAGGGTGTGAAAAGGTGCTCCCTCTCATGGTGGTACCTTCTGATTTTGTCATGCCAATACTTTTGTGAGAATTTGACATTTTGAGAAATATCTCTTTTTTATTGGTATCACAAGTTGGCTTACATTAACAATGCAATGAAGTTATTGTGAAAATGTCCTAATCGCCACACTCCGGCGCCTGTTTGGGGACACTGTGAGAGGATTCAGCACAGCCAATGCAACTAACCAGCACATATGGGAGGAAACTGGAGCACCCGGAGGAAACCCACGCAGACACAGGGAGAACGTGCAGACTCTGCATAGACAGTGATCCAAGCTGGGTATCGAACCCGGGTCCCTGGCGCTGTGAGACAGCAGTGCTAACCACTGTGCCACTGTCTCGGGTGGTTTCATTTCGATGTGTACATCCTGGTGACTACATATTGTTCAGTCAGTGATCCCATGCTGGAATCTCCTGTGTCATTAGCGGGAAGCTGGTTTGCTCTGAATCGCAGCATTGTTACAGTGCCGAAGGAGGCCATTCGGCCCATCGTGTCTGCACCGGCTCTCCAAACGAGCGTCATGACTTCGTGCCATTCCCCTGCCTTTCCCCGGTACCCCCTACATATTTCTTCTATTCCAGTGACTCTTCTCACGTACTCGGGAACACCTCGGTGGAATCTGCCTCCACCACACTTCCAAGCAGTGCACTCCTGAGCCCAACAGCTTGAACAAAGGATAAAGAAACTCCAGCACAGGAACAGGCCCTTCAGCCCGCCAAGCCTGCACCGACCATGCTGCCCAACTTAACTAAAACCCCCTACCCTTCTGGGGACCATATCCCTCTATTCCCATCCTGTTCATGTATTTGTCAAGACACCCCTTAAAAGTCACTACCATATCTGCTTCCACTACCCCCCCCTGGTGGCAAGTTCCAGGCACCCACAACCGTCTGTGTAAAAAATCTACCTCGTACATCTCCTTTAAGCCTTGCCCCTCGCACCTTAAACCTGTGCCCCCTAGTAATTGACTCTTCCACCCTGGGAAAAAGCTTCTGACTATCCGCTCTGTCCATGCCTCTCATAATCTTGCAGACTTCTATCAGTTCGCCCCTCAACCTCCGTCACTCCAGTGAGAACAAACCAAGTTTCTCCAACCTCTCCTCATAGCTAATGCCCTCCATACCAGGCAACCTCCAGGTAAAAGCATGCATAACTTGCTGTGTGAACAAGATCTTTCTCAGATCACATCTATTCCTTTTGCAAATCATGTGAAGTGTGCGTTTTTGTTCTTGATCCTTTTGCAAGTGGAAACAGTTTCTCCCTGTCTACTCTGTCCAGCCCCCAGAACATCTCAGTCAAACCTCCTCTCAACCTCCTTCCCTCCAAGGAGAAATCCCAACCTCTCCAATCTATTCTAACATACTTTCTAATTCATCAATATTATTTGATTCCATTTGATTTGATTGATTATTGTCACATGTATGAATATACACTGAAAAGTATTGTTCCTTGCATGTTATACAAAGTATACCGTTCATAGAGAAGGAAAGGAGAGAGTGCAGAATGTAGTGTTACAATAATAGCTAGGGTGTAGAGAATGCTTTCTATGGTGCATCTGCAAAAGTTGGTGAGCTGGATTGTCCCTCTGTGAATAGATTTATAATTCTCGCTGTTTTAGGGTTTTGGTTTGCATACTGGAATGCTGTTTCATTCACATTCCTTTGAATATTTGATAGGTTCAGTGTATTTGTGCAGGTAACTCAGAGTCATAGGATCATAGAGATGTACAGCATGGAAACAGGCCCTTCGGCCCAACTTAACACTACCCAGTTATTACCACAAAGCGAGTCCCAATTGGCTGGATCCCTCTATACCAATCATGTCCCTGTCTAAATCCTTTTTAAAAGACAAAATTGTACCCGCCTCTATTACTGCCTCTGGCAGCTCGTTTCAGACACTCACCACTCATTTTTTTACACAGTTTTTTACACAGAGCGTGGTGGGAACTCGCTGTTGGGGGAAGTAGTGGAAGCAGATACGATTGCGAGTTTTAAAAAGGTCCGGACAAATAAATGAATAGAATGGGAATTAAGGGATATGATCCTGAGAAGGGAAGGAGATTTTACTTCAGTCGGGCAGCATGGTCAGTGCAGGCTTGGAGGCTGAAGAGTCTGTTCCTGTGCTGTAATTTTCTTTGCTCTTTGTTCTCTGAGTGAAAAAGTTGCCCCTCTGGACCCTTTTGTATCTCTCCCCTCTTACCTTAAACCTATACCCTCAAGTTTTAGACTTCCCTACCTTTGGGAAAAGATATTGACTGCCTAGCTGACCTATGCCCCTCATTATTTTATAGACCTTGATAGCATCACCCCTCAGCCTCCTACGCTCCAGAGAAACAAGTCCCAGTCTATCCAGCCTCTCCTTAAAACTCAAACCGTCAAGACCCGGTAGCATCCTAGTCAATCTTTTCCACACTCTTTCTAGTTTAATAATGTGTACAGTATTCCAAGTGTGGCCTTACCAATGTCTTGTACAACTTCAACAAGACGTCCCAACTCCTATATTCAAAGTTCTGACCAATGATTGGTTCACTGGTTGTTTCAGGAAGTCATTATTTTTTGATGGGGGAATGTTGCGTTTTATCTCCATCTACCTGTTTTTCTTACACATCCTTCAGTACCTGCTCTTGGTAAATGTTGAAATGTTCAGTTTTGCAATTTACAATGAACTGTTCAATATTTCAGTGGACAGAGTTCCAACATTTCCCTTGCCTCTGTGTGAAGAAAATCTTCTTGATCTCATCCCTGAATGGCCCAGTTCATAACTTGACCTCCTGGACTTTGCTACCACCCTGGACGAAATGGTCTCTCCACTTATCAAGTCATCAGTTCAATCAGCTTTTCATCTGCTAGTCTGCAGCCCGCAGTCATAGAATTCTGCAGTGCAGAAGGAGGCCATTTGGCCCATTGAGTCTGCACTGACTGCCCAAAAGAGCATTTTACCCAGGCTCACGAACTCCACCCGATCCCCATAGCCCCACGCATGTACCATGACTACTCCTTGGACACTAAGGGTCAATTTAGCATGGCCAATCTGCCTAACCCGCACATCTTTGGAGTGTGGGAGGAAACCGGGGCACCCGGAGGAAACCCACGCAGACACGGGGAGAACATGCAAACTCCACACAGACAGTGACCCCGAGCTGGGAATTGAAACGGGATCCCTGGCGCTGTGAGGTAGCTGTGCTGACCACTGTGCCGCCCCTAGGTTGAAGGTGACTAGATGGAGTTTTGGGCACAGATCACGCTGAAATGCAAGCAGCCTCAAGGATATATGCCTCCTCACTGTACTCACTAAGCCTCTCTTGTTCCGGTGACCACGTATCCTTTCCAGAACTAGTGTATTCTCCCTGAACCAAATAAGGAGTTTCGAATGCTTGAAGAGTGATCTGTATGATTGTATACTGTAAAGCCACCCACTGTGACGTTATCTCCTGCTGTTGGGGAGGTATAAATAAAGCTAGTTTAGTCATGGGTGCTTGCAGTTTTTGAACATATGTGAGTCTTGCAAAGTATATAAATACACCACCAGTTACAACTGAGAGGTCACTTAAACCCCTTTACCCACTGACAGGAAATGGTCATGTTCTGGCAGCCTTTTGAGGCTGTATTTGGAGACGTCCATCAGCACTCACAAGGCTTCTCAGTAGTTTCCGTACAGAGTAATTTCACAGAATGAATAATAGCCCCACCCACCCTCTCCAGCGCTTGGTTTGGTGTTCCAGTTTCCTCCCACACCCCAAAGATGTGCGGGTTAGGTGGATTGGTCATGCTGAAGTTGCCCCTTCGTGTCAGGGGGATTAGCAGGGTAAATACATGGAGTTAGGGGTAAAGGACCTGGGTGGGATTGTTGTCGGTGCAGACTCAATGGGCCAAATGGCCTCAAGAACCAAAGGACGGTACAGCACAGGAACAGGCCCTTCAGCCCACCAAGCCTGCGCCAATCAGGGTGCCTGCCTAAACTAAAACACTTCCAGAGTCCATATCCTTCCATTCCTATCCTATACATGTACACATGTAGATGCTCCTTAAATCATACCTGGACCCACCACCATCCTGCGCAATGCATTCCAGTCATTCACCAGCCTCTGTGAAAAAAATCCTGCCTCGCACGTCTCCTCTCAACTTTTCCCCTCGCACCTTAAACCTATGTTCCCTAGTACCTCTCTACTCCTTCCGCACTGTCGGGATTCTATGATTCTCCGATTACCACGCGGCACTGTCCACGTAACGAGGCACATTCAGCACACTCTGGGCCCCGGCCACATGGCAGCTGCTGAACAGGGACAAGGGCATCATTGAGAAACAGGCTCCACACACCCGAGAGGAAGAACCTTCCTGTCCGCTGGGAATGTCCACAAACAAAGTGATAACTGCGGGAACATGTCCCCTGTCTGGGGGAATGGGTAAGGTGACATCTCATGATGAAAACAAAATGCTGACCTTAATCAAACCTCAAATGATATTGGGAGCTTGGAGTGGAGGGAAAAAAACCAACCACTGGTTTGCTCAGTTTACATCCAATTATAGAACTTTTATTTACTCTGATGTTTATGTCAACTCCAAACACCTTCTTCATCCAAACACATTCTGAGCAAGTCTGTGAAATGACTGGATCTTGTTCTTTCGTGTTGTATCATATGAACTTTAACCCCACTGCAAAATATTTACTTCATGTAGTTTCCACCCCCCCGATAGGGGCTCACACATCTCAAGAGATCTTTTTTTTTGACCGAAGCTAAAGTTTATTTATTAGTGTCACAAGTTGGCTTACATTAACACTGCAACGTAGTTATTGCGAAAATCCCCCGAGTCGCCACACTCCGGCGTCTGTTTGGGGACACCGAGGGAGAATTTAGCACGGCCAACGCACCGAACCAGCGCGCCTTTCGGGCCGTGGGAGGAAACCAGAGCAAACCCATGCAGATAGGGGGAGAAGGTGCAAGCTCCACACAGACAGTGACTGGGAATCGAACCCGGGTCCCTGGCGCTGTGAGGCAGCAGTACTAACCCAGTGTGCCACCATGCCGCCCATTCATTCCAAATCTGGTGAACGTCCCTTTCACTTCAGTCTAAACCAGACGTCAGAGCTCCATTCTAAATTTGAACAAAGAGCTTGTTTCATCAGATTGATCCCGGGGATGAAAGGGTTGATGTATGAGGTCGGAGAGATTGAACAGTTTGGTCTGGTACTCGCTGGAGTTTATAAGGATGAGAGGGGATCTGATCGGGGTATGTAAAATTTTAAAAGATATTGATAAAGTAAATGTGGACCAAATGTTTCCCCCTGGGGGGTGATCTTGAACAAGAGGTCACAGGTAGAGGTTGAGAAGCGGTGGATTTAAAACTGAGATGAGGAGGGGGGGAGTTTGCATTGTGCTAAGAATCTATTCGTGATAACTAATTCTACCACCCTCTCACTGGAGTGTGATGACTTCTTGTGAGCTGTCTCCAGCACACCCTCTCATTCTGTATTTTACTCTCATTCTATGCTTTTAAAACTCGAATTCTTAAAAACTCTCTGTGCCTGAGCTATGACTGCAACACTATATTCTGCACCCTCTCCTTTCCTTCTCCCCTATGAATGGTATGCGTTGTCTGTGCAAGAAACGATATTTTTCACTGTATCCCAACACACGTGACAATAGTAAATCAGAACAGTAGAATCATAGAAACCCCACAGTGAGAAGGAGGCCATTCGGCCCATCGAGTCTGCACTGACCACAATCTCACCCAGGCCCCTATCCCCATAACCCCATGTATTTCCCTTAGCTAGTCTTCCTGACACTAAGGGGCAATTTAGCATGGCCAATGCACCTAACCTGCACATCTTTCAGGCTGTGGGAGGAAACCGGAGCACCCGGAGGAAACCCACGCAGGCACGGGGAGAACGTACAAACTCTACGCAGGCAGTGACCCAAGCCAGGAATTGAACCCAGGTCCCTGGAGCTGTGAAGCAGCAGTGCTAATCACTGTGCCACCCCATATTTGACTGTGGGGTGGGGAGAGGCAGGAGAGTTTGATTTACATGACAGTACTACACCCATGTGAAGTCTCTCCAAGAAGACACACTGTCAAATGTTTATTACTCAGTTCCTCCAACTTTTCCTTGCACTTGCTGCTTCTGATGTCAAGCATTCATTCAGAAGGACCACGAAAGGTTCGAGTTAAAAATAAATCACCACAAATGTGCAATTGCATTTCCCAAGTTAACAGACAAATAACTGGTGGCTTTCTCAGCCGGCCGCTGTTCTCTTGCCAACACGAGTGAGCAAACGAGATCTCTTGGCCAATGTCAACATGGGAAGAGCGTTGGCCAGACTGTTGGGAAAGCTTCCAGACAAACTGGTGAGCGCTCACAGTTCAACTCAGACACGGGGTCGGGGAGAGGAGCACCACAGCACTGGAGGGACAATGGTTTGGGTTTCACTTTGCCATGTGTTGGGGAATGCAGAGTACACAGGAAGCCCAGAGCTTTTGATTCTACTGCTTAAGTCAACCCAATACAACTCAACATGTTCACCCAGCCATCGTCCTGCCACCTTTCCAGGTCTCTTCATCAATTCACATGAGCAGGAGCGATGATGACCCACCCATGTGAGTCCAATTCAGCTCCAAGACTGAACAGAGATCAATGCATATCTGAAATTCAGGACACTTGGAGTTGGGAGATATACGGAACAAGTGGACAATTTCATTTGATTTTGATATCATGTATTATTGACACATGTATCAGTACACAGTGAAAAATATTGTTTCTTGCACACTAAACAGACAAAGCATACCATTCATAGAGAAGGAACAGAGAGTGCAGAATGTTTTGTTATATTCATAGCTCGGGTGTCGAGAAAAATCAACTTTATACGAAGTAGATCCATTCAAAAGTCTGATGGCAGCAGGAAAGAAGCTGTTCTTGAGTCGGTTGCTCAGTGATCTCAGACTTTTATATTTTTTCCCTGATGTAAGAAGGTGGGAGAGGGTATGTCCAGGGTGTGTCAGGTTCTTGATAATGCTCGCTGTTTTTCCAATGCAGCAGGAAGTGTCGACGGAGTCAATGGATGGGAGGCTGGGCTGACAGACTGGGCTTCATTCACGATCCTTTGTGGTTTCTTGCGGTCTTGGGCAGAGCAGGAGCCATACCGAGCTATGAGACAACCAGAAAGAATGTTTCTTTGGTGCATCTGTAGAAGTTGATGGGAGTTGCAGCGGACGTGCTAAATTTCCTTCCTCTCTGAAAAAGTCGTGGACACCTCCTTCTACTGAGACCTCTCTTTGTGTAATACTGCAGTCTGCAAAGGCATCCAAAGAGATGCCAGAAATTGGTAATGCATAGTTTGGGACTGAGGAGTTTGACCCCACAACCTGGCAGAGGATAATCAACTTGGCAATGTTTTACAGGAAAATAGACCTGTTCATAGCTCCTTGAAAGTGGAGTCACAGGTGGACAGAGTGGTGAAGCCGGCATGCAGCATGCTTGGTTTCATCAGTCAGAACATTGAATACAGGAGTTGGGACGTCTTGTTGAAGTCGTACAAGACATTGGTAAGGCCACACTTGGAACACTGTGTGCAATTCTGGTCACCCTATTACAGAAAGGATATTATTAAACTGGAAAGAGTGCAGAAAAGATTTACTAGGATGTTACCGGGACTTGATGGATTGATTATAAAGAGAGGCTGGATAGACTGGGACTTTTTTCTCTGGAGCGTAGGAGGCTGAGGGGTGATCTGATAGAGGTCTATAAAATAATGAGGGTCACAGAGCAGCGTGATAGTCAATATCTTTTCCCAAAGGCAGGGGAGTCTAAAACTATAGAGGGCATTGGTTTAAGGTGAGAGGGGAGAGACACACAAGTGTCCAGAGGGGCAATTTTTTCACACAGAGGATGGTGAGTGTCTGGAACAAGCTGCCAGAGGTAGTAGTTGACATGGATACAATTTTGTCTTTTAAAAAGCGTTTAGACAGTTATATGGGGATGATGGGTATTGAGGGATATGGGCCAAACATGGGCAACTGAGACAAGCTTTGGGGTTTTAACAAAAAAGGTGGAATGTACAAGTTGGGCTGAAGGGCCTGTTTCGATGCTGTAAAGATCTATGACTCGAAGTGGACACTGGATGCTAAGTTCAAAAAAAATGGACACAGCAAGCATTTAATTTTCTTTCCAACAGATTTTATATGAAAACAGTATGTATCATACAGAGAATGCTGTTATTTATATACAGAATAAAGATCTCTCATCATACATCTTTGATACAATCATCCCAAATAAATCAATTTACATTAAATAACTTACAGCGGATATTTAACAAGTCTCAAAAATAAAAAAAAACTCAATAAATATGTGATGTTTTACAAACAGGCCTTTTTGTCACACGAGTCTGCTGTCTAACCATCTGTAGCAGACAGATTAAAGAAACTATTGTCAGCCTTAACCCATCCATGTGATATTCTTTGGTACACTAACCCAAGCAGGAACAGGGTCGGACTGGTTTATTATTTGCCTGATGATTGGCTATACCACCCCCCCCCAAGATCAGTTTCATTGGCTGGAACAATCGCCCCCTCCCCCACCATGGTAATATTGCCTCCACGAGTCCCACCCGGTTTCAGAATTGACCCCACGAATTTCACCCCCCACGGCAGCACTGAGCAGCACGAGGTCCTTTCCCAAGCCGAAATTCCAGAGATCTATTTAACTGCTAATTGCGCATTCTATCTGTATTAAAGTCTGCCGTGGGCTTCACCATTCCTTGCGGCTGCAGAACTCACAAGGGAATGCATCAGTCAAACAAGTGTACCGTCAACACACAGTAAATGGGGCGGCACAGTGGTGAGCACTGCTGTCTCACAGCGCCAGGGACCCGGGTTCCATTCCTGGCTAGGGTCACCGTCTGTGTGGAGTTTGCACGTTCTCCCCCTGTGTCTGCGTGGGTTGCCTCCGGGTGTTCCGGTTTCCCTCAGCTATTTACCATTTATATAGATGATCTGGAGGAGGGAACCGAGTGTACGGTGTCGAAATTTGCTGATGATGCCAAGATTGGTGGAATGGCAAATTGTGCGGAGGGTGTGGAGAGTCTGCAGAAGGATCTAGATAGGCTGGGTGAATGGGCCAGGAACTGGCAAATGAAATTTAATGTTGCCAAGTGCAAGGTGGTCCACTTTGGTAGGAATAATGGTAGGAAGGATTATTACTTACGTGGCGAAAAACAGCAGCAGGTGACAGTGCAGAGGGACCTCGGGGTCCTTGTGCATGAGTCGCAAAAACCCAGCCTGCAGGTGCAGCAGGTGGTCAGGAAGGCGAATGGGATTCTGGCCTTCATAGCGAGGGGGATTGAATGTAAAAGTAGGGAGGTCTTGCTGCGGCTGTATAGGGTATTGGTGAGACCGCAGCTGGAGTAGTGTGTGCAGTTTTGGGCGCCGTACTTACGCAAGGATATTTTGGCCTTGGAGGGAGTGCAGAGGAGGTTTACTAGGCTGATGCCGGAGTTGAGGGGGTTGAGCTATGAGGAGAGTCTGAATAAATTAGGCTTGTACTCGTTAGAGTTTAGAAGAATGAGGGGAGATCTCATTGAGACGTATAAGATGATGAATGGGACGGATAGGATAGAGGTGGAGAGACTCTTCGAGCTCAGAAAGGATAGTAGGACGAGGGGGCACAGCCTCAAGATAAAGGGGGTGCGGTTTAGAACGGAGTTGAGGAGGAACTTCTTCACTCAAAGGGTGGTGAATCTCTGGAATTCTCTGCCCGTTGAAGTGGTGGAGGCTACCTCGCTAAATATTTTTAAGACGCGGGTTGATGGGTTTTTGATAAGAGAGGGGATTAAGGGTTATGGGGAGAGGGCGGGAAAGTGGAACTGAGCCACGACAGATCAGCCATGATCTTATTGAATGGCGGGGCAGGCTCGAAGGGCTAGATGGCCTACTCCTGCTCCTATTTCTTATGTTCTTATGTTCTTCCGCAGTCCAAAGATGTGGGGGTTAGGTGGAATGACCACGCTAAACTGCCCCTTATTGTCAGGGGGAGTAGCAAGGGTAAATCCGTGGGGTTATGGGGATAGGACCTGGGTGGGATTGTGGTCGGTGCAGACACTATGGGCCGAATGGCTAACTTCTGCACTGTCAGATTCTATGATTCTGTGATTCTAAATAACCTTTCCCCCCCCACCCCCCCCCCCTCCCCCCCCCCCCCCCCCCCCCATCACTCCTTCCCCCAACCAAATCTGTATCATTGTCCAAACAGATTTTGTGGCATTCTGAACTGGAAATTGGAAACTTCCATTTGAACGGTCCAGGATTCACCAGGGATGGATGTTATCAATTCAAGGAACACCAATGTTCTATTTTTCAAGATGTGGAGACGCCAGTGTTGGACTGGGGTAAACACAGTCAGAAGCCTCACAACACCAGATTAAAGTCCAACAGGTTTATTTGGTAGCAAAAGCCACTAATTTTCAGAGCACTGCTCCTTCGTCAGGTGAGTGGGATTTCAGTTCACAAACAGGGCATATAAAGACATAAACTCAATTTACAAAATAATGGTTGGAATGCGAGTCTTTACAGGTAAACAAGTCGTAAAGGTACAAACAACGTGAGTTGAGAGAAGGTTAAAGAGATGTGTATTGTCTCCAGACAGGACAGTTAGTGAGATTTTGCAAGCCCAGGCAAGTCATGGGGGTTACAAATAGTGTGACATGAACCCAACATTCTGGTTGAGACAGTCCACATGTGTGCGGAACTTGGCTATCAGTCTCTGCTTAGCGACTCTGCGTTATCGTGTGTTGTGAAGGCTGCCTTGGAGAATGCTTACCCAAAGATCAGAGGTTGAATGCCCATGACTGCTGAGGTGTTCACCCACAGGAAGAAATGTGCCGGATCATCGACACGGATGCCACCTGAGAACACCACCCACCAGGTACACGGTACATATTCTTGCAACTTGGCCAACGTTGTCTACCTGATATGCTGCAGGAAAGGATGTCCCGAAGCATGGTACATTGGGGAGACCATGCAGGTGCTATGACAATGGATGAATGAGCATCACTCGACAATCACCAGGCAAAAGTGTTCTCTTCCTGTTGGCTAACACTTCAGCGGTCACGGGCATTCAGCCTCTGATCTTCGGGTGAGCGTTCTCCAAGGCGGCCTTCACAACACACGATAGCACAGAGTCGCTGAGCAGAGACTGATAGCCAAGCTCCATACACATGAGGACGGCCTCAACGGGGATCATGGGTTCATGTCACACTATCTGTAACCCCCACGACTTGCCTGGGCTTGCAAAATCTCACTAACTGTCCTGGCTGGAGACAATACACATCTCTTTACCCTGTGCTTAACCCACTCTCCGTTCACGTTGTCTGCCCCTTGAAGACTTGATTACCTGGAAAGACTCGCATTCCAATGATTATTTTGTAAATTGAGTTTGTGTCTTCATACGCCCTGTTTGTGAACAGTACTTCCACTTAGCTGACAAAGCAGCAGTGAGCGCTCCGAAAGCGAGTGGCCTTTGCTACCAAGTAAACCTCTTGGACTTTAACCTGGTGTTGAGGGATTTCTCACTCTGTTTTTCAACCCAGCATTGGATGGAAATGCATCTTGCTTGGAGTGTTTTAGAGCAATATTCTCCTGGCGGCCTGCCAGATCCAATTACAAGGAGTGCAGGATGCCAAGGTTTCCGATACACATAGCTGAAATTGCTTTGGGCCGATACTCAACCAAGCGGTTTGGGTCATTTCAGACAAACTGCGCAGCCAAGTTGCTCGCAAGCTGTTTCCTTATCGCCCGCAGGAGATAGCTCTACCCTACATGTGTGAGCCAGTACGGCGGGGAAACAGCAGCATTCGCGTCACTCACACTTCTCCAAGAATCTGACAGCTTTGCAGCTCAGTATAAATAAAGTGACAGCGCTCAATGTTTTTCAGCTCTCACATCTTCTTATCTTGGGTTTTTTCTTGTTGCCACACTGGCAGCATTCAGGCAGAACATGTGACAGGGCAGGAAGGTATTTAAAACTGCTCAGGGGCCAGGCAGACAAGCAAGATCCACCAGTAAGACAGAATCATAGAATCCCTACAGTGACAGAAGGAGGCCATTTGGCCCATCGAGCCTCCTCCAATTCAAGAACAGCCCATTCAACCCGATTTTCAAACGAGATTATAATCTAGGTTCAAGTTTGGAGACACACAGTGATCATAGCGTCATTCAGCAAATTTGATTAGGAAGCAAATAGCAAACACCTTGATAACAATGCCTGGGGTGGGATGTTGTTTGGATGAAGCCCAACATCAGGTTCTGATTTTACAGACAGTTTTCTACGGACAAATTCAATGCAATGGACCTTTCAGGTAAACAAGGGACTTCAACATTATTCTCGCTGGAGATATGACATTCATGCATCGAATGGACAATTACTTAGAAATCATAGAATCATAGAAACCCCACAGTACAGAAAGAGGCCATTCAGCCCATCGAGTCTGCACCGACC
The DNA here is from genome assembly GCF_965287045.1 of Carcharhinus amblyrhynchos. Lineage (NCBI taxonomy): Eukaryota > Metazoa > Chordata > Chondrichthyes > Carcharhiniformes > Carcharhinidae > Carcharhinus > Carcharhinus amblyrhynchos. The sequence continues at coordinate 17,498,268 of NC_137357.1, forward strand.
ACAATCCCACCCAGGCCCTACCCCCATATCCCGACATATTTTACGCACTGATCCCTCTAACCTCCGCATCTCAGGACACTAAGGGGCAATTTTAGCACGGCCAATCAACCTAACGCGCACATCTTTGGACTGTGGGAGGAAACCCGCGCAGACATGAGGGGAATGTGCAAACTCCACACAGACAGTAACCCAAGCCGTGAATTGAATCCAGATCCCGAGAGCTGTGAAGCAGCAGTGCTAACCATGTTGGTGGGGGATAGAGACAAGTGAAGTAAAACTTTATTTATTAGTCACAAATAGGCTTCCATTAACACTGCAATGAAGTTCCTGTGAAAATCCCCCAGTTGCTACACTCCGGTGCCTGTTCGGGTACACTGAGGGAGAATTTAGCATGGCCCATCCACCTAACCAGCACGTCTTTTGGACTGCGGGAGGAAACTGGAGCATCCAGAGGAAACACACGCAGACACTGGGAGAACGTGCAGACTCCGCACAGACAGTGACCCAAGCCGGGAATCGAACCCGGATCCCTGGTGCTGTGAGGCAGCAGTGCTAACCCACTGTGCCACCGTGCCGCCCCCAAGGGATGGATTCCAAAGGAATCCAATAGGCTACTTTCTTAACGTGACTCTCGAGGTCATGAGGTTTGGAGTGAATGGGCAACTTTAAATTCACTTATTTTTCCTCAAATAAGAGAACAGTCTTCAGCGTGGATAATAATGGTAAAGCCATCCTTCACCACTCAAAATATTTTTTTTTTGTTCAGCAAGACTGATCTATGCATGGATATACATTCAAAGGCATCTTATCTTTCCAGATATATATACAAAAAACATTATTAAGGTCACCACAACCCTTGCAGAGTCACATTCATGCACATGTACGTGCTGGAGTTTAAAATAAAAGGGAAGAGGTGATAATGTCTTCATAAACAGGATGCAGCACAGATTACACTTTGACATACTTTCAAACAAGCAATAATTTCAATAACTTGGAACATATGATCATTATTCTGACACATGTGCTCTGATGAAGAGTCGTATTAAAGTGGAAACATGAACATGTTTCTCTCTCTCTCCACCCATCTGCTGAGGTTTTCCAGCACTTACTCTTTTTAGTTTATGTCTGATCATTATTGTTTTTAGATTGTCGGTGGTTTATTGTCAGGAAGGGATGCCATTGCATTCTTTCAAGGATTTACTTTGGCCCATGCCAACCTAGAATCCTGACAGTACAGAAGGCAACCATTTGGCCCATCGAGCCTGCACTGACTCTCCAGAGCACCTTACCCAGGGCCACCCATCCCGTCCCATTTCCATAACCCCATGCATTTACCCTGTTCATCTAACCCCTAGCCCACACGTCTTTGCAGACTAAGAGGTAATTTTGCATGGCGAATCCGCCTAACCTGCACATCTTTGGAGCCTGGGAGCAAACTGGAGCACCTGGTCGACACCCACGCAAATATGGGGAGAACATGCAAACTCCACACAGACAGCGACCCAAGCCAGGAATTGAATCCGGGCCCCGAATGCTGTGAAACAGCAGAGCTAACCACTGCGCTGCTGCGATGCCCTTCAGTCACATCACAAGGTCAGTTCCACACGCAAGGTGACTTACAGCAACACTCCCTCATCAGCACTTCCCTCAATTGCTTCCAGTCTTGTCATACTCTGAAACTAACCTCCAGACCGCGATGAGACCAAGACTTCCTTCAATTAAACGTCCACTTTCTGGGCACTGTCCCATGATGTACTATTGACGCGCTACTTGATCTTGGGCTGATCTTCTCATCCATCATAAAGACTGCCTGCTGGGCTCCACTTTTGCACCCTCTCATACTCCTCTCACCTTCCAACTCTCTGTGAACCTGAACTCTTTGAGAACTCATGCTCAATCCTGTTCACCCTTGCTGACTGTCCCCTCAGCAGCTCAATTTGAAAAGTCTCCTCCATGTGTTCAATTCCCTCTGTGGCTTCATCATCAGTCTCGCCTTTTCGCACCCTGTGATTGTACTCTGCATTTCTCTGACTTTTGTAGGTCCTTTCACTCAGCTATCTCAGCCCCTGTCTCCCCCTCCTCTGCATCTCTCAATCCTCCTTTTGGATGCCATTTAAACCTAAACCACAAATCCTGATGTCTTCATCAAGTTTGCGACCAATTTCTATCCAGTTACACTTTGGTGAAGCGTATAGAACATAGAACACAGAACAGTACAACATGGCACAGGCCCTTTGGCCCTCAATGTTGTGCCGAGCTATGTCCAATCCCAAGATCAAGCTATCCCCACTCCCCATCATTCTGGTGAGCTCCATGTGCCTATCCAATAACCGCTTGAAAGTTCCTAAAGTGTCCGACTCCACTATCACAGCAGGCAGTCTACTCCACACCCCAACCACTCTCTGAGTGAAGAATCTTAACTATGTTAAACAAAATAGGGACTGCATAAATACAAAGCTTTAGTGAAGTGCACTTCATTATGCCTTTGGTCATACATTGAGTGCTTTGTACATTTGGGAAGAGTTGGCCAGAAAGGATGCATGTTTGCAGGCTTTTGATGTGTTTGCACTGACTGAATGTTGTCGAGAGCGACACTGTTAGGTTGTAGGCTTAAAAGACGAATGGGGAACAGTTCCAATTTGTTTCCCCCATTCTGAGAGCCTCCTCGAAGCAACCCAACAGTCACACTGGATTAGACAGCGATTCAATCTGTCAGCTTTACATTCCCTTTGGATGAATAAACTGGAGGGAGTGTTGCCAGGACTAAGGTGCTGAGTTATAGGGAGAGATTGGACAAGCTAGGACTGTTTTCTTTGGAGCATAGGAGACTGAGGTGTGATCTTATCGAGCTGTATAAGATCATGAGAGGCATGGATAGGGTGAATGCACTCAAACTTTTTCCCAGGGTTGGGGAACCGAGAACAAGAGGGGCGAAGGTTTAAGTTAGGAGGGGAAAGAATTAATGGGATAAAAGCAAATACCATGGATGCTGGAATCCGAGTCCAAAAGAAAAAATGCTGGAAAATCTCAGCAGGTGTGGCAGCACCTGTAAGGAGAGAAAAGAGCGGACGTTTCGAGGCCAAATGACCCTTTGTCAAAGCTAAGGATTAATGGGAACCTGAGGAGCAACTTTTTTCGAATGAACTGCTGGAGGAAGTGGTTGAGGCAGGGACATGGACAACATTGAACAGGCATTTGGACAGGTCAATGGATAGGAAAGGTTCAGAGGGATATGGACCAAATGCGGGCAAATGGGGTTAGCTTAAATGGACTTTATGATCGGCATGGACCAGTTTGGGCCAAAGGGCCTGTCTCCATGCCATTGATTCAATGATTCGATAAATACAGGTTCCAGCAGGTAGTGATGGCCAGGTAACTTGCCTCGAACCCTTCATTCAGTTTGAAGCCTGGGACAAGAACAAAGCAAGTGCAACAATTGACTTGCTGAGGAATGGGAGGTCAGACAATTTGTTTTTTTGCATGCAAGAGTGTGATTAAAACGCTCGTAAACGTGGGGACTCGTAGTGTTTGATTTAACCTATTCAGGGATGTTGCAGAAAGTGCAGACACTCAAACTTTGAGCGTATAACTCCAATGTGGAGCACAGTCACCTTCTGCAATGCTGCAATTCCTATGAATGTAAGAAAGGGAATATTCCTCCTGTTTCTTTGTAACTTATCACACCACATTGAGAATTCCTATTGGAGCTGGTTTCTGTGACCCGAGTGTTCCTCCAGCAACCAAAACAACCAACGCACGGTTAGAAATCTAGAATTCAGCTGTACACAGATCCTTAAATAAGCACGTTAAATAGGCAGATATTTACAACCATCCCCATTAAATACTTTGACATGAATATATATTAGAGTTATTTTCTAGTTGTACTTGCGTACTATCTGCAGCCGCATTCGGCCACCACCATACCTTCATATTTGAACTTGTATGTGACCACACCTGCATCGTCCAAATAGAGGATGGAGATGGGGTCCAGCTTGGTGGGGACACAGCAAGCTTTGGCTGCCATGTTGGGGTTGTGGAGGTTGACCAGGGTTTGAACAATGGCATGCTTGGTGGGGGTAACTTGCTCAGTCAGGGGGTAGTTACAGGAGCCTTTGCACTCGTACGCTTCATATCCGCTTGGGGCTATGATCCAGGAATCCCACTTGATCTCCTTAAATTCGACGTAAAGAGGACTCCTTTTGCAGGAATTCATCTTGGCATTCCTTCTGATCCTGGATGAGGTGTCATAGAGCATATTCGACCGCCTTTGCAGCAAGGTTTCTTCACTCAAGTTAATGTCACCATTTCCAGCATCTATGCTATTCACGTTTATATCTTGCTCATGCTCAATCATCTGCTCTAACTCTTCAATAGCTTCTTTCTTCATGCTTTTGCGATCATCGGAGAAGACTATGAGCAAAGGCACATGTTTCGTCTCTGGCTTCATGTCTATGTCAAGATCTCCATCTTCATAATTCTTCTCCTCCATGTTTTCGATGTGGACTTGAAGCCTGTGAGTGGTGCCCTCTGATTTTGACCATCTCAGGATGGCTTCCGTCACATCAAAAGTCTCCCAACCGCTGTCCTTGCCATAAATGTGTCTCTTGGCTAACTTGACCAGGCCAGAGTGTTCCCCTTTCTCCTCAGCCTGCTGCTCGTCCACCTCGTAGATGGAGACTTTTCTGTCCACGCCCTTGTACAGTCTTCTGTCCGTGTCCACCAGAGTGTAGAGTCGAAGCTCAGCCATGGTGATTTCTTCATGGCGAGGCACTGACACATTGAAGAGGAGTGAATGGACCCTCACACCATTCGTCTGATTGGCAACCGAGATGTCTGCAAAACACAAAAGTAATCAACCAACAATCGAAACCTTCGCACGTGCCACAAGGCTGGGGTCTGAACTTCACCAAAAACCTGACCCAGGATGTGACTGATTCCTTCAGTAAGCTGAGTATGTGTCTATCTGATCCTTGTGCCCAGTTTGATGTTTCCAGGAAGATCTGACAAATTGCCATGTGTAATTAGTGCTATTGCTGCAACGTGATGGCACATTATGGTTGGACTACTTAGACTTGGGATTCAGGAAACATTCCCAATACAAAGACTCGTGGTAAGAGGAGGGCAAGATTTAAGAAAAAGTTGAATGCTGCAATTACTGTTTACTGAGATGGGCTAAATAGACATAGTCTTCAGCATGTATCTATATTGGTTAGCATCATTTAACATGATGCTTCACAGAGACTTTAGAAAACTGAAGCAATGACAACCAATTTGGCATATTTAAAAGAGATTTTAAGTGCCCTGGACAAAAGAGAGACGGACAGAAGTAGTTGCAGAGCTGAAGACTGATCTGATAAGAAGTCTCACAGCAAAGACCAACAGGTTTATTTGGTCTTGTTGGACTTGAACCTGGTGTTGTGAGACTTCTTACTGTGCCCTCTCCAGTCCAACGCCGGCATCTCCACATCATGATTAGAATATGGGCGGCATGCAGAGGGGGGAGTGGTTGCAGAGCTGAAGACTGATTACAATTTGGGCGGCGCGGTGGCACAGTGGTTAGGACTGCTGCTTCACAGCTCCAGGGTCCTGGGTTTGATTCCCAGCTTGGGTCACTGTCTGTGCGGAATCTGCACCTTCTCCCCGTGTCTGAGTGGGTTTCCTCCCACAGTCCCAAAGGTGTGCCGGTTAGGTGCACTGACCATGCTAAATTCTCCCTCAGTGTACCCGAACAGGTACTGGAGTATAGTGACTAGGGGATTTTCACAGTAACTTCATTGCAGTGTAAATGTAAGCCTACTTGACACTAATAAAAAACTTTAAACAATAAGGGACCTTTTTTTTTTAACCAGTGGAGAGATCTGGGATGGTAACAAAGAGGAATGGAAATGGAGGAGGGATTTTGAAATGGATTTGGGTTCAAACCAAATGGCATTGCATTGAAATGGGGAAGGGGACTTTGTTACTGCAGTGTGTCAGAATGGGACAGCACTTATCTCAACTCAATCTGATTATTTGATTCACTGATAGCTGTGGACATGGCTTGGATTAGGAACTGTGAATCAACATCCCACCCCCCACCCCATTAATGTGCCACCCACGCCCAACATGCTCTCTGAACACTGTGACATGACATTTACCGTTGTTGACTACAAGGTCGTCTGTGCTTGCCTTTTTTTTATTCATTCATGGGACACGGGCGTCGCTGGCTGGGTCAGCATTTACTGCCCATCCCTAGTTGCCTAAGGGCAGTTGAGAGTCAACCACATTGATGTGGCTCTGGAGTCACATGTAGACCAGACCAGGTAAGGGAGGCAGATTTCCCTTCCCTAAAGGACATCAGTGAACCAGATGTCTTCTTCCGATAATCGACAATGGTTTCATTGTCATCAGGAGATTCTTAATTCCAGATATTTTTTATTGAATTCAAATTCCACCATCTGCCGTGGTGGGATTCGAACCCGGGTTCCCAGAACATTAGCCGAGTTTTTGGATTAATAGTCTAGCGATAATACCGCAATGCCATCGCTCACACCCTCTTTCTACTGACTCATCAATCATACAAGGGCAACATTGACTCCACACAAATCTCTGATATTACTCAGCACACCAGACCTCTCAGAGTTGTGTCAGATGGCTGGCAATCCCACGAAAGGATGAAGGCACAGATAAATCTTTCTAAAGGAATAGGGAGATGGCTGGAGGGGAAGGCAGGGTGGGGGGGGGGGGGGGGGTGAGGGGATTTCCAGCTGGAAACATCAATATTGACTTGGCCAAGGTGAGAAGCTCTGGTTGTTCTCTCAATCCGTTAATGTGTCCAGCTGGGAGAGTGAGATACTCCAACTGCAAGTCTTACTTGCTCAACTTAACATCTGAAACAGAAGCAGACTGGGTTGGAAACCTTAACTCTGCTTCTCTCTCCACAGATGCTGCCAGATCTGCTTGAGTTTTTATTCCACATTTCCAGCATCCAGGGGTATTTTGTTTTTATTTACTTGCCAGCTGTTTGCCTCATTTCAATGGCTGTTTGCTGCTGGTGTTCAGATTTGGAAAGGGAGTGTCTTTTTCCCCCATGCAAGGGGCGCAGGATTGCTCCAAGCCCATCTCATCCTCTTTCTCAAGCAAGCCCATCTCATTCCCTATTGGAAAAAGTCCCAGTCTCAGGGCTGCATCAGACCTTCTCTACACACTCCTGAAATTTGGGGTGTTGGAGTCCACCACGGAAGACTCGGGTTGAGCGATGCCTCAACCTGTCGCATGCATTTCCCTCTGCAATTACAAGGGACAGGTTGGTGGACTGGGCCTTTTTTTGTTTTGCCACAATGCAATGGGAATAACCTCCCAGGCGAGGGTAAAGGGAGCAAGTGAAAAGTTCTGGTGAACCCTGGGCTTCCTGTGAAAAAAAAAAGCGGGAGCTCCAAAGCATCAAGGGGACATTTCAACTCAACATTGCGTTTGGATTGGAAAGGTAGCGTGACGGTCAAAGGGTGGGATCCGCAGATTGCAGCCACCGCTCCTCTCCCTCTCTCAACCCCATAGACCCCCACCCCCCCTCCCCACTGGGGTTGAATAAATGGGAAAGGGAGTGAGGTCTTCAGCAATGCCCCGTCCCATCCTCGGGACCAGTTGGTTTGGCAGAGAGGTTGCGCCCTCAGAACCTACCTTCGTTCTGGAAGCTCCGGACCACGTTGGCCGAGGGCATGGAGGTTCTGTCGTTGGCGAACCTGTTGTAGAGCTCAAGCATGTACTCGGGTGGCTCGACCCTGGAGGCGTTCGCGGGGGTTCTCGCCAGCTCTGCCCCTCTCGTGTTGACCAGCAGGGTGCTGCTGAGCTCGTCCTGCTGAACTCCATCATCCACGTCTCCCAGCAGATGCCTGCTCTCGCCCTGGGCCAGGTCTGCCCTGTTGTCGATGGGGCTGCTGGCTGCTGGAGGCAGCACAACACAGAGGCAAGCCAGAAGCAGCAGAGAGCAGCAATCCATCCTCCCTCACTCACTCACCACTGCTATCTTGTCTGCCCTGATCTCTCTCTCTCACACACACACCACACACTTGTCCTGGCCAGTGGCTGAAGCGCTGATGTTTTATCCTGTGCAGGGGGGGGACTTGCTGGTAGTGTCATTCACATGCAATGCTGGCAAGTTTTTTTTTGGAAGAAAACGTCTCCTTGAGCCTGTGGTCTCTCACTGTCCACAGAAGCCCGCTCCCAGTAATTGGACAGCGTTATGTGACATGGCATTTTCCTCTTATCTATGGGTATATGCACAGCAACCAGATTTTCTTATCATCAGAACTCTTCCTTAATGAGCATTCTATAAACATTCTCTCATTCATATCCTGGCTCATAGGGGAGACGTTCCCACTCTTCAGGGAGATAGAGACCCCCACCCCCCACCCCCACTTCAATAAACCTTCTTCCTCAGGTTTGAAACCAGGGCTGGATTAATTTGCTGCACAATTGTCTTCTTCTGAAAAGGATAACTCTGAACTCACTGGCAAACGTTCCCCTAATTGTGTGTGTTTTTTTTAATATACTTTACTTTTTCGAAAAGAAAACACGGAAGCAATTATTGGAGTTTGTTGACACAAAGTGATCAGGAACTGACAGGGATGTGATAAGGAAATTGCTGCCTGCTCAAAACTTGTGCCCCCCCTCCCTCAAAACTCCAGTCAACAACAGTTTGAGACTTGTTCCTAATGAGTGCTCCCTGAGCCCAGATATTGGGAAACTGTATCTGTTCCCATTTAACCATGGGGAAAAAAACCCCAAGTGAGGCTCTCAAGAGGTGAGATTTCTTGGAGAACTATCGATCGACAGTGGGATTCAAAGAAAATAATGAACTCCAACTCAACAAGAATGTCCCCCAGTCCCCACACCAATTGCACCTTTTTTTACCGTGTACAATGTTTTATGAATTAGGTGCAACACAAACAGGATCACGAACCAATGTTGGACAGCAGGTGGATTCCTTGGGGCAAAACAACATTGAACTTCATTGCTGAAATGATCCATTATTGATAGCCAACCAAAGTTTATTTTCTTCGTGGCACATTGCTTACACTGCAATGAAGTTACTGTGAAAATCCCCTAATTGCCACACTCAGGCACCTGTTCAGGTACACTGAGGATGAAATTTAACATGGTCAATGCATCAGATGTTATTCTGGGTATAAGCCATCTGAACCCTCGATTAGATTCCAGTCTGTAGTTCACTCCCGGGTATCTGTTATTCTGTATATAAACCACCCCGAACCCCTCGATTACATTCCAGTCTGTAACTCACTCCCGGGTATCTATTATTCTACATATAAACCATCTGAACTCCTCGATTAGATTCCAGTCTGTAACTCACTCCCGGGTATCTGTTATTCTTTCTATAAACCATCTGAACTCCTCGATTAGATTCCAGTCTGTAACTCACTCCCGGGTATCTATTATTCTACATATAAACCATCTGAACTCCTCGATTAGATTCCAGTCTGTAACTCACTCCCAGGTATCTGTTATTCTATATATATATCTATAAACCACTCCAAATCTCTCAATTAGATTCCAGTCTCTAACTTACTCCCAGATATCTGTTCATCTATATATCAATCATCTGAACTCGATTAGATTCCAGCCTCTAATTCACTCCTGGGCATCTATTATTCTATCGATACAAACCACTCCGAACCCCTTGATCAGATTCTAGTCTGTAACTCACTCCTGGGTATCTGTTATTCTATATATAAACCACCCCGAACCCCTCGATTAGATTCCAGTCTGTAACTCACTTACAGGTGTCTGTTATTCTATATATAAACCACTCAAACCCCTCGATTAGATCCCAGTCTTAACTCACTCCCAGATTCTGTTATTCTCTATAGCAACCATCTGAACTCCTCAATTAGATTCCAGTCTGTAACTCATTCCCAGGTATCTGTTATTCTATATATAAACCACCCTGAACCCCTCGATTAGATTCCAGTCTGTAACTCACTCCCGGGTATCTGTTATTCTATATATAAACACCTCCTCGATTAGATTCCAGTCTGTAACTCACTCCCGGGTATCTGTTATTCTGTACATAAACCACCCTGAACCCCTCAATTAAATTCCAATCTGTCTCACTCCCAGGTACCTGTTATTCTGTATATAAACCACCCGAACCCCTCGATTAGATTCCAGTCTGTAATTCACTCCCGGGTATCTGCTATTCTATATACAAACCACCCCGAACCCCTCAAGAAAATTCCAATCTGTCTCACTCCCAGGTACCTGTTATTCTATATATAAACCACTCAAACTTCTCGATTAGATTTCAGTCTGCAAGTCACTCCTGGGTATCTGTTATTCTATATATGTCATCTGAACCCCTCGATTAGATTCCAGTGTGCAACTCACTCCTGGGTATCTGTTACTCTATGTATTAACCATCCCGAACCCCTCGATTAGATTCCAGTCTGTAACTCAGTCCTGTGTATCTGTTATTCTATATATAGACCATCTGAATCCCTCGATTAGATTCCAGTCTGTAACTCAGTCCTGGGTATCTGTTATTCTACACAGAAACCATCCAAGTCCTTCAATTAGATTCCAGTCTGTAACTCACTTCCAGGTACCTGTTATTCCATTTATAAACCATTTGAACCCCTCAGTTGGGTTCCAGTCTGTAACTCACTCCCGGGTATCTGTTATTCTCTTTATAAACCACCTGAACCCCTTGATTAGATTCCAGTCTGTAATTCACTCCAGGGCGTTTTGAACTGTGGGAGGAAACCAGAGCACTCGGAGGAAACCTACGCAGACACGGGGGAACGTGCAGACTCCATGCAGACAGTGACCCAATCCGGGAATTGAACCCAGGTCCCTAGCACTGTGAGGTAGCAATGCTAACCACTGTGTCACCATGCTGCCCTGCTCAGATATTGGAAGTTCTTCAGGGTTTGGACACATTCTCAGCTTTGGATCGTAGCTGAGGTGGAATATTTAATGAAACTGATTCTGGTTGCAACTTGAGTTTTGGGCAATTGTTCTGTTCACTCTTGTTTTGAGATTAAGTCATGAAAGCATCAAAACAAGTGAGCGTTGGAACAGAGCCAATGTTGTTCTGCCTTGAGGTCTTTGAAAGCAAATATTTAGATGGACGAGCAACAGTGTGACCGAAATGTGCACGTCAGATTTTACAACCGTAGAGCTGACATACAAACAGTTCACAAACTCCGTACAGTCTGTTGTACATTTTAAAGACAATACTATACACGAGGGAAATCTCACAATGGGGAATTTGCATAGTTAACACAAGGCAATGGCCACTGGATATTCTCTGATGCAGCATCACATTGCACAACAAGCAATGACTCAGACCCGAATGTGAGAAAAGAGTTCAGATGGCACCCTTCAGATACCTGGGAGTGAGTTACAGACTGGAATCTCACCGAGGGGTTCAGATAGTTTATATATAGAACAACAGATACCCGGGAGTGAGTTACAGACTGGAATCTAATCGAGGGGTTCGGGGTGGTTTATATATAGAATAACAGATACCCGGGAGTGAGTTACAGACTGGAATCTAATCGAGGGGTTCGGGGTGGTTTATATATAGAATAACAGATACCCGGGAGTGAGTTACAGACTGGAATCTAATCGAGGGGTTCGGGGTGGTTTATATATAGAATAACAGATACCCGGGAGTGAGTTACAGACTGGAATCTAATCGAGGGGTTCGGGGTGGTTTATATATAGAATAACAGATACCCGGGAGTGAGTTACAGACTGCAATCTAATCGAGGGTGTAGGATGGTTTATATATAGAATAACAGATACCCGGGAGTGAGTTACAGACTGGAACCTAATCGAAAGGTTCAGATGGTTTATATATAGAATAACAGATACCTGGGAGTGAGTTACAGACTGGAATCTAATCGAGGGGTTCAGGGTGGTTTATATATAGAATAACAGATACCCGGGAGTGAGTTACAGACTGGAATCTAATCAAGGGGTTCGGGGTGGTTTATATATAGAACAACAGATACCCGGGAGTGAGTTACAGACTGCAATCTAATCGAGGGTGTAGGATGGTTTATATATAGAATAACAGATACCCAGGAGTGAGTTACAGACTGGAATCTAATCGAGGGGTTCGGGGTGGTATATATATAGAATAACAGTTACCCGGGAGTGAGTTACAGACTGGAATCTAATCGAGGGGTTTGGGGAGGTTTATATATAGAATAACAGATACCCGGGAGTGAGTTACAGACTGGAATCTAACCGAGGGGTTCAGATGGTTTATATATAGAATAACAGATACCCAGGAGTGAGTTATAGACTGGAATTTAATCAAGGGGTTCGGGGTGGTTTTATATATAGAATAACAGATCCCAGGAGTGAGTTATAGACTGGAATCTAATCGAGGGGTTCAGATGGTTAATATATAGAATAACAGATACCCGGGAGTGAGTTACAGACTGGAATCTAATGGAGGGATTCAGATGGTTTATATATAGAATAACAGATACCCGGGAGTGAGTTACAGACTGGCAACTAATTGAGGGGTTCAGATGGTTTATATATAGAATAACAAGATAACAGGAATTAATCCAATTGAGGGTGCAACAAACTACGAATAAAATAATGACCACTTTAGCATTAGCCAAGACTGTGATCCTCTGTTTACTTGACAACGCACATTTATTTGATGAGGTTGTGTGATTTTAATTGCAGAGTGTTCCTTCATTCAATGAACATTGCTTCAATTGTTGGAATTCTTTTTTTTTTACAGCAATTGGTTCAGATATAGTACACTCAGTATATCTTATGTATACAGCCAAGCTTTTATTCATCCAGTGTTTCAATTGTTTTTTAAACTCAGCTGTTTTAAGTGAGGGTATCAGTGAGTTTCTTTTTAAGGGAAGTGATTTTTGAGGCAGGGAAGGTGTTAGGAGGAGGATGCAGTCACCCTGGGCAATTAACTTGCTGCTTGCTGGCTCACAGCACTCTAACAACTAATTGGGGGGTGGCATAGTGGTCAGCACTGCTGCCCCACAGCGTCAGGGACCCGGGTTTAATTCCAGCCTTCGGTCTCTGTCTGTGTGGAGTTTGCACATTCTCACTGTGCCTGCGCGGGTTTCCTGAGGTGCTCCGGTATCCTCCCACAGTCAGAAAGACGTGCTAGATAGGCGCATTTTCCGTGCTAAATTGTCCCTCGGTGTACATGAAGAGGGTGCCTGAGTGTGGCGACTCGGGGATTTTCACAGTAACTTCATTGCAGTGTTAAGGTAAGCCTATTTGTGACGAATAGATAAACTTCAAACTTTTGTAACACCCTATTATAGATGTTTACAGCATGGAAACAGGCCCTTTGGCCTAAATTGTTCATGTCGCCCCTTTTTTTAAGCCCCTAAGCTAGTCCCAATTCCATGCGTTTGGCCCATATTCTTCTATAGCCATCTTATCCATGTAAGTATCTGAATGCTTTTTAAAAGACAACATTGTACCTGCCTCTACTACTGCCTCTGGCAGCTTGTTCCAGACACTCACCACCCTCTATTGTAAAAAAAAATTGCCCCTCTGGACCTATTTGTATCTCTCCCCTCTCGTCTTAAACCTGTGCCCTCTACTTTTAGACTCCCCTACCTTTGGGAAAAGATGTTGACTATCTAGCTGATCTGTGCCCCTCATTATTTGATAGACCTCTGTAAGATCACTGTCCATAAGATCAATGTACAGCTGCAAATGGTCAGTGAGAATGAGCACACTCGATAAAGGTTGGGCATGGTGGGTGACTGCGAATGGGAGATGGAAGGACGGAATGATAAGTGCTACAGGAAAGGACACTGAAAATGACAAAGTATTGCTGGATAGGAGGGGTAAAGGATAAGCCACATTCTTGGAAGGGAGGAAGTAATGACGTGCTTGAGAATAAGAGGTGCAGGGATAAATAATATCAGAATAAACACAATGACTGATCAGAGCTGGAAGGGTAAACACACTGAGGTGACTGGTGTTTTGATGAGTTGTCATGTTTTCTTGTCCCACCCAACCCGGCCGGTTGACAAACGGAAGTTTCCATCCCTGTGCTGAGTAATTGGCTCAGTGATCCGAGATGATCTGTCTGGGTAAATTCTTCTTGCTCTGCTCAACTCCTCACGTGTGGAGGAAAATCACAACAACCGCACTGTGCACACCCAAGCCAGGTACATGACCCGAATCCCATCTCACCTGCTGGCATCACGTACTCTCTCTGCTTCTGCCCTTCCCTCAGAGTTTTAGCCTCTTGGGGAAATCGAGAATATTGGGAGCTGACAGGAAGTGGGATCGCGTTGACTGGCCAAATGGTCTGTTCCTGCTCCAGTTTCCTTCTTGTCCCCAGTGGCTCTTCAAGATGAGAAGATCAGTCATTTTGCTTGGAGCACATTTCCCCCACTTTTTCCTATCCTTGTCGGTATTATTGGGTGATCCCTCCTCCAGGACCATGCCCACAAATGGCCAATTCTCCATGTCGGAGATGTTGATGTGGAATAGACTGTGTTACTGTGGTAGGTGTGAGTGCCACATCAAATCTTGCCCTCTCCTGAGGTCCACAGACATTGGTAGTCAGCAGGGTTACAACACAGCAATGAGGAAATGTTTAGCTCAGTGAATCATAGAATCCCTACAGTGCAGAAGGAGGCTATTCAGCCCATCGAGTCTGCACCAACTCTCTGACAGAATATCTTACCCAGGCCCATCCTGCTGCCCTATCCCCATAACTCCAAAAACATTCACCCCACTAATGTCCCTCTGCTCCCTGAACCTATACATCCTGGGACACGAAAGGGCAATTTAGCATGGCCAATCCACCTAACCTCTACATCTTTGGACTGTGGGAGGCAACCGGAGCACCCGGAGGAAACCCACGCAGAACTGGAAGAATGTGCAAACTCCGCACAGTCATCCAAAGTTGGAATTGAACCCAGGTTTCTGATGCTGTGAAGCAGCAGTGCAAACAACTGTGCCACCCAGCCTCTGAGAGACAACTAACATCTGTAGCCAGTTGTATTCCACAGGGATCAGTGCTGAGACCTCTGTTGTTTGTAGTATATATAAATGATCTGGAGGAAAATGTGGGTGGTCTGATAAGTAAGTTTGCAGATGACACCAAGATTGCTGGAGTTGCTGGTAGTGGATTATACTGTAAATGGCAGAACCCTTAGGAACATTAACATACAGAGGGATCTGGCCATGCAGGTTCACAGTTCCCTAAAATTGGCAAAACAGGAGGCCAAGTTGATTAAGAAAGCATATGGCATGCTTGCCTTCATCAGCCGGGGCATTGAGTACAAGGGTTGGCAAATCATATAGCAGCTATATCAAACCTTGATTAGGCCACATTTGGAGTATTGTGTACAGTTCTGGTCACCACTCTACCAGAAGAATGTGGAAGCTTTGGAAAGAGTGCAAAGAAAGTTCACCACGATGTTGTCTGGTCTCAAGGATGTTGGCGACAAGGAGAGGTGGAATAAACTAGGATTGTTTTCACTGGAAAGGTGGAGACTGAGGGGAGAACGGATAGAGGTCTACAAAATTACGAGGGGCATAGACAGGGTGGATAGTCAGAGGCTTTTTCCCAGGGTGGAAGCGTCAATTACAAAAGGGGCACAAGGTCAAGGTGAGAGGGGGAAAGTGTTTTTTTTGCGGGGGTAGCTTTTTATGCAGAGAATGGTGCGTGCCTGGAACGTGCTGCCAGAGGAGGTGGTGGAAGTAGGCACATTAGCAACAGTTAAGAGGCACCTGGATGGGTACGTAAATGTTGAGGGAGTAGAGGGATGTGGACCGAGTAAGGGCAGAAAGATTTTTTTGCTTTAGTTAGGGCATCATGACCGGCACGGGCTTGGAGGGCCGAAGGGCCTGTTCCTGCGCTGTACTGCTATTTATTCTCTTTGTTCATTCCCCCATGGTGTTATCAGACAACTTGCTCTTTGATCTTGATCTTTGTCTAACAGTCTGTCCATGAGCTACTTCTTGCGCTGGCAAGCCTGAAGCCAATATCTCTGGAGGTGCGATAAATTCTCTCCCATCCCTGCAAGTGCCTGAAGCTGGATTTGATTGATCACAACCTTGATATCCAATTTGGCCCAATTCTCTCCTTCATACTGGTGGTTTCCAACTCCATGATTGTGGATTTGTCTTGGAATTCCTTGCTTCCTTATTCTGGAAGCCACCTGGCTGGAGGAAATGCTCTTTCTTCTCAAAGTACCTTGATTGAAATCACTAGCTATCTGCAAGTTCCCATCATATCACAACATAGCTGCGGTCCTCTCTGAGGTCCTTCTCTTCTCTCGATGAGTGACCTCAGTGTGACTTTGGAATTGAGAGTAATTCAACCCTTCGAGCCTGCTTTGCCATTCAATCAGGTCATGTCTGATCTCTCCTTGGTCTCTCATCCACCTTTCTACCCGCTCTCCATACCTCTTAAACCTGTTTTTTTAAAAATCAGCAATATATCTATCTCCTTCTTGAAACCATTCAATGATTCAGACTCCACCGCGCTCTGGGGCAGCGAGTTCCACAAATTCACCCACCCTCTGCGAGAAGTAGTTCCTCCTCATCTCAGTTTTAAACCTACCACCTCTCAACCTGTACCTGGGACCTCTTGATCGAGATTGCCCCATCAGAGAAAACATTAAGTCAACACTTACTTCATCATTCCCTTTTAAAATTTTCCATGCCTCGATCAGATCCCTTCTGATCCTTCTGAACTCCAGCCAGTACAAGCTCAATCTCGCCTCTTACGCCGGCCCTTCCATCCCTGGAATCAATCTGGTGAACCTCCTCTGAGCTGCCTCCAGTGCTGCCACATCCTTCCTCAAACGAGGAGACCAAAACTGGAAATGTGCAGCTCGCTCCTTGTCCACGCATTCGGGAGCGATGGTTAGCGTTAACTCTGTACTCTGCAACAGTTCTGGTGGTGGTGAGCTGCCTTCTGGAATCGCTGCAGTCCACGTGCTGTGGGCTGAGCCACAGCGCCGTTAGGGAGGGAGCTTCAGGATTTTGACCCAGCGACTGCGAAGGAACGGCCGATATATTTCCAAGTCAGGATGGTGAGTGGCTTGGAGGGGAACTTGCAACTGATGGTGTTCCCATGTATCTGCTGCCCTTGTCCTTTTAGGTAGAAGGGATCATGGATTTGGAAGGTGCTGTCTAAGGATCTTTGGTGAATTGCTGCAGTGTGTCTTGTAGATGGTACACACTGCTGCTTCTGAGCATCGGTGGTGGAGGGAGCGGATGCTGTGCCTATCAAGTGGGTTGCTCTGTCCCAAATGGTGTCGACTGCTTGTCTTGTTGTTGGAGCTTCACCCATCCAGCCAGCTGGGAAGTATTCCATCACACTCCTGACCTGCTATGATATTTATAAAGACAATGGCAAACCATGGAATCCCTGCAGTGCAGAAGGAGGCCATTCACCTCATTGAACCTGCACTAACCACAAACCCATCCCAGGCCCTGTCCCCAAAAATCCATGCATTGACCTTGCTAACCCCCACCCCCATCCCCTGGCACTAAGGGGCAATTTAGCATGGCCAGTCAACCTCACCCGCAGATCTTTGGACGGTGGGAGGAAACTGGAGCGCGCATAGAAAACCCACGCAGACACGGGGAGAATGTGCCTGGTGCTGGGAGGCAGCGGTGCTAAGCACTGTGCCACCATGCCGTGTGGTAAATAAAAACACACCGATTGGAGAGTTAAAAACAGAAACAGGCTGTAGAAGGTCACATTAGACTCAAAACGTTAACCGTGTTTCTCTCTCCCCAGACCTACTGGAGCTTTTCCAGCATTTCCTGGTTTTATTTCAGGTTTCCGGCATCTGCAATATTTTGCTCTTGGACTGAACCTTTTACTGTACATATGTACAAACTTCTGGCAGTTAATAAAAGCCTACTTTTGACTACAAAGACTTGTTAAGAACTAGTGAGCAGTATTCAACACTCTACAACACTTTCCACTTGTTGGTGAGACCAAACTAGGGGCTTTGGAATCCCTGCAGTACAGAAGGAGGCCATTTGGCCCATCCGGTCTGTCCCAACCACAATCCCATCCAGGCTCTATTCCCATAAGCCTCATTTACTCTGCTAATCCTCCTGACACCGAGGTGCAGTTTTAGCATGACCAATCAACCTCACCCGCAGATCTTTGGACTGCGGGAGGAAACCGGAGCACCCGGAGGAAACCCACGGGGAGAGAGTGGAAATTCCCGACAGACAGTCACCCAAGACTGGAATTGAACATGGACCCCTGGCACTGTGAGGCAGCAGTGCTGACCACTGTGCCACCGTGCCACCCTGAAGTGAGTCATAGGTAGAGTCATAGAGTCATAGAGGTTTACAGCATGGAAACAGGCCATTGTCCAAAATTGTCCATGTCGCCCTAGTTTTTTTTTAAACCATTAAGCTAGCATCAATTCTTCATGTTTGGCTCATATTCCTCTGTACCCATCTTGCCCATGCAACCATCTAAATATATTAAGACAGTCACTCAGAAATCCCATGAGGAATTTCGGAGAAACATCTTCAATCAGACAGTGGTGGGAATGTGGAACAGGGCGTGGTGAGGTGGACGGTTCAGATATATTTAAAATGAAGCTGTGTAAACAGACGAGGGGAGGTGGCGGGTGGGGGATGGAATAGAAAGTTATTTGAACGGAATGAGGTGACATTAGCTGGGTGGAGGCTTGGGTGGTACCTGAACACTGGGACTGACCTGTTCGTCCTCTGCGCTGTGGATGCCTTGTGAAGAGGAAGAGATGAACGTTCGCTGACGAGCAAAGTAAACACCAGGACTCAAGCCACAATAGCCACTCTCTGCCACACCTCGATCTGACCACCCTGGCTGTCCTCTGGGTTGGTCCTCGAAGGAAACCCAAGCTGAGTCACTCTCTTCCAGCCGCTGGGTGCTGCCACCTCAAACTAACCCACCTGTGGTATCAGACCCAAGAGGGGTAGACTCTGAGAAAGGTGACACAGCAAGGAGCAGACAAACATGCATCACCTCTCCCCTTCTTTTTTTTTTTTAGCTCTTGCGGGCCGCGATTCTGACCAGTCAAGGTTTGGCGTTTGTACTTGGCAACCAGAACTGTGGCATCGCCCCCTCATTGACTTCCTCTCTCGGCCAGACGAGGCTGTGCCAGTCACCGATCGCGAAAAGCTGCTGAATTGTTGACTCCACCTGCACAGAGTTTACTGAGCTGGTCAGGACTTCCAAACCAGGCAGGTACTTAGACTTGGAGTAAACACCCAGTATCATTACTGGGTCACACCACAAACTCCTCGAAACCTCAGGGCTCTGCCTGGTAAACTCAGTAAGAGCAGAAATATATCAAACGGCTGCCTGTGAACCTTCTGATTCACAGTCTGTGTGTGTAACAGCTTTCTCGCTTCCAATCTCGTGGCTCGCTCTCCTTTATCAGCACCATGCCAGTTGAGTCTTTCCTTTTATTCATTCGTGGGACCATGGGTGTTGCTGGTTGGGCCCCACATTTATTACCCATCTCTAGTTGTTGCCCGGGGGTAGCTGAGAGTCAACCACATAGCTGTGGCTCCGGAGTCACATGTAGACCAGACCAGCTGAGGACGGCAGATTGCTTTTCCTGAAGGACACAGTGGCTGGCACTGCTGCCTCATAGTGCCAGGGAACCGGGTTCTACACCCGGCTTGAGTGGCTGTCCGTGTGGGGTTTGCACACTCTCCCCATGTCTGGGCGAGTTTCCTCAGACAGAGCATACGCTCTGTCTGAGGCCAGAACTCTCCATTCACCTGACGAAGGGACTAACCCCGAAAGCTTGTGAGTATATTATCAAATAAATAGGTTGGACTAAAACCTGGTGTTGTCAGACTTTTAACTGTGTTTACGCCAGTCCAACGCCGGCATACCCACATCACGAGTTTCCTCACGCAGGGGATGACATGAGCCAAGTAATGGGGCCTGACCTGGCTGGACCCTCATCTGCAGTGCGCCCTCACGTGGAAGGCCAGTGAAGATGGTGGGCAGGGCTGGGGGGGGGGGGTGGAATTTCACTTGAAAGGAGGGAGTGGCCAGCACCTCTGCAGAATCCCCTCACACAGGAAGGAATGGAATAAAAACAATATCCCCTCCAAAATCTGTCCAAACCGCCTTGTTGCTGTGCCTGTCAGACAGCATTCATCTAAGAAAGTCTTCGGTATAAGAGATCAAGGCAGAATCGTTTGTAAAGAGTAGAAAGTTGCACATTTTTTTCTGGAAAGTGCAGGATGATAAAGGAAATTTGCTGTTATACGACACCTTTCATCACTGCTGGTTGTCTTGGAATATTTTACCGCCACTGAAATTGAAGAGCAGTCACGGTTGTAAGGTAGGAAATGCAGCAGCCAGTACAGACACAGCAAGATCCCACAGTCAGCGACAGGGGAACGACCAGGACAAAACGTTTCCATTTTTCTGATGTTGATGGAGGGACGAATGTTGGCCAGGACAGCAGGGCCCCTCGCCCAAGATCGTACAGTGGGATCTTCTGCAGGTTGATGGAGCCTCCCTTTCACGTTTCATCCAAATGACAACCCCCACCTCCCTGCCAAACACCATTCCCCCCAACCCCCCCACATCCCCCACCCCCACCTCCCCCTGCCATTCAGGAACGACACCCAAGTGCCAGTCTGTGTTTTGGTGCTCCAGTCCTGGAGATGTGCCTCCAACTGAGTCACAGCAGACACCACAGTTCATGTGAAGGCTTTACAATGAGTTAATAAGTCATTTCTCTGGCTTCAAACATTCACGTGCCCGACGTTCTGAATGGCCACATTTTTTAACTTCTCCACAGCACGACTCTGTGCGGTGTGGAGGCACCCCATCATGTGGCTGGATCCTCTCGCTGTTGCAATGGTGGTGGCCATTCATTGACATTCAAGACTGCTCAATCCAGGTCCTGTTGTTGCATCCACTGGCCTTGGTCACTAGGTGGCCCTGTTGGACCATCTCCTCATTCGCATGGACTTCAAGCTGGTTTGCAGCTCAACCCAGGCCACTCAGGCTCACCTGTCCCACAGGTGGGTCCCACACAGTACGCCCTCCGCAGAAATAATGACGTGCAGCACCCTAATGATGTGGAGATGCCAGTGTTGGGCTGGGCTGGGCTGGGCACAGTTACTCGTCTCACAACACCAGGTTAAAGTCCAACAGGTTTATTTGGTGGCACGTGCTTTCAGAGCACCGCTCCTTCAGCAGGTGAGCATTCCGGAGAATGTCTGGAATGAGCGCTCACCTGATAAAGGAGCGGCGCTCTGAAAGTTTGTGCCACCAAACCAACCCGTTGGACTTTAACCTGGTGTTGTGAGACTTCTTACTGTGCAGGGAGGAAAGGAAAGACGTTTTGAACAGCAATTTTCAACCCCCAACCCTCCATCCCCCACCACCCCCTCCACACCCACCCCATTCCCCCCGCCCCAACCCACCCCCTCCCCAGGGATGGGTTGTAATGCATGGATGTGGCACGGTGGCACAGTGGTTAGTATTGCTGCCTCACAGCGCCAGGGGACCCAGGTTCTGTTCCCGGCTTGGGTCACTGTCTGTGCGGAGTCTGCACGTTCTCCCCATGTCTGCGTGGGTTTCACCTGGGTGCTCCTGTTTCCTCCCACAGTCTGAAAGACAACCTGGTTAGGGTACACTGGCTGTGCTAAATTCTCCCTCAGTGCACCCAAACAGGGGCAGGACTGTGGTGACTGGGGGATTTTTCACAGTAACCTCATTGCAGTGTCAATGTCAGCCTACTTGTAGCACTAACATATAAACTTTAAACTTAAAACTGGGTGATACCTGGAGGGGACAGGGCAGTCAGAGTCAATCTGAGCACACAGAGGGGTTTCGGAATGTCAGTCACTAAGATTAGGGTGGCGCGGCAGCACAGTGGTTAGCAATGCTGCCTCAAGCGCTCCGGGTTCGATTCCGGCCTCGGGTGAATGTGCGTAGAGTTTGCACGTTCTCCCTGTGTCTGCGTGGGTTTCCTCTGAGTGCTCCGGTTTCCTCTCCCGGTCCAAGTGTGTGTGGGTTAGGTTGATTGGCCATGATAAATTGACTCGAGTGTCAGGGGGATTAGCAGGGTAAATATGCGGGTTCACGGGGACAGGGCACGGGTGGGATTGTGGTCAGTGCAGACTCGATGGGCTGAATGGCCACCTTCTGCACTGCAGGATTCTATGATTAAACTGTGCAAAAATTGAAAAATCTTCTTTGAAAGCGGAGTTATCGGTGGGCAGAGTAGTCAAGAAGACATTCAGCATGCTTGGTTTCATTATTCAGAACATTGAATACAGGAGTTGGGACGTCTTGTTGAAGTTGTACAAGACATTGGTGAGGCCACACTTGGAATATTGTGTACAGTTCTGGTCCCGATTATAGAAAGGATATTATTAAACTGGAAAGAGTGCAGACAAGATTTGCTGGGATGTTACCAAGACTTGATGGTTTGAGTAATAAGGAGAGGCTGGATCGACTGGGACTTTTTTCCTTGGAGTGTCGGAGGCAAAGGTTGACCTTAAGGAAGTCGATAAATTATGAGGGGCACAGATCAGCTAGGTCGTCAATATTTTTTCCCAAAGGTAGGGGAATCTAAAACTAGAGAGTATAGGTTTAGGGTGAGAGGGGAGAGATATAAATGTGTCCAGAGGGGCATTTTTTCCCCACACAGAGGGAGGTGAGTGTCTGGAACAAGCTGCCAGAGGCAGTAGTAGTGGCAGGTAATATTTTGTCTTTTAAAAGGCGTTTCCTCAGCTACATAGGTAAGATAACTACAGAAGAATATGGGCCAAACATAGGCAATTGGGACGAGCTTAGCAGTTAAAAAAAAGGGTGGCGTGGACAAGTTGGGCCGAAGGGCCAACCTCTATGACCGATCAAACAATGGCCAAAACGCGGGAGAGTTGGAAAAGTGTTCAACAAGGCATTGAGTTCTGGGATGAAGAAATCTTCTTCTGCCTCTGCACAGCAACACCTTCCCAACCCACAGCCCCCACCCCCACCCCCACCCCCAACTCGCTGGAGCAAGAACGCCAGATACATGGGAACACCAGCACCACGCACCCAGGATGTACTCCAGATGTCACACAGCTCTGCAGAGCTCTCTCAGCCACCGAATTGGAACGCTAGAACTCACTGACCTAACAGCACTGGGGCCAGGTAATATTCTTGTTTATTCATTTGTGGGACGTGGGCGTCGCTGGCTGGGCCAGCATTTCTTGCCCATCCCTAGTTGCCCTTGGAGGGCAGTTGAGAGTCACCCACATTGCTGTGGCTCTGGACTCACGTGTCGGCCAGACCAGGTCAGGACGGCAGATTTCCTTCCCTGAAGGATATGAAAGTTTTTTTTACACAAAGGGTAGTGGGTGCCTGGAACTTGCTGCTGGGGGAGATCGTGGAAGTAGATACGATAATGACTTTTCAGGGGTGTCTCGACAAGTATGTGAATAGGATGGGAATAGAGGGATATGGTCCCCGGAAGGGTAGGGGGTTTAGTTCAGTCGGGCAGCATGGTCGGTGCCGGCTTGAAGGGCCGAAGGGCCTGTTCCTGTGCTGTAACTTTTTTTATTCTTTATTTGTTAGTGTCACAACTAGGCTTACATTAACACTGCAGTGAAGTTACTGTGAAAATCCCCGAGTTGCCACACTCCGGCGCCTGTTTGATTACGCTGAGGGAGAATTTAGCATGGCCGGTGCACCTGACCCGCACATCTTTGGGCCGTGGGAGGAAACTGGAGCGCCCGGAGGAAACCCGCGCAGACATGGGGAGAACGCGCAACTCCAAACAGACAGTGACCCAAATTGGGAATCGAACCGGGGTCCCTGGCGCTGCGAGGCTGCAGTGCTAATCACTGTGCCACCCTGAACCAGGTGGGTCTTTTTCGACAATCGACACGGATTGGTTGTGACTGACAAATAAACTTTACTTTTGATACTTAATTTTATTGAAATTTAAAAAAAGGGAAGAAAGTTTATTTGTTAATAATTGAGACAAATATGGAGAGAAAGGGTGAGCAGTGCTTAGTGGATTCTTCATTCCAGATTTTTTTACTGAATTCAAATTCCACCATCTGCTGTGGTGGGATTCGAACCCGGGTCCACAGAACATTAGCTGAGTTTCTGGATTCATAGTCGAGCGATAATACCACAAGACCATTGTCTCCCCTTCACGTTCTCTTGGAATCTTGTATTGATGTGTATCAATCTGCTGAATGGATTGTATCAAGTTCTTCTACCAAGTTTAATAACTCAAAAGCACTCGTTAGGTTGTAGATGTGCCCAGGCTGTGAAAGGCATTCCTGTTTCTTTCTATCACTTACAGCTGGATGTGCGGTATGAAGGGCCATGTGGTCCACCTGACCACCAAGACAAACATGAGTTCACATGAGTCAGAGTCTGGGGAACACAGATGAACGCCTCAAATTTGGCATGTCAGCTCCGACTCTCACCAACTTTTACTAACGCATCATAGAAAGCATCCTTTCTGGTTGTATCACAGCTTGGTATGGGCTCCTGCTCTGCCCAAGGGTCACGAACCTAGCCCAATCCATCACGCAAACCAGCCTCCCATCCAGTGACTCTGTCGACACTTCCCACTGCCTCGGCAAAGCAGGCAACATAATTAAGGACCCCACGCGCCCCCCGGACATTCTCTCTTCCACCTTCTTCCATCAGGAAAAAGATACAGAAGTCTGAGGTCACCGACTCAAGAACAGCTTCTTCCCTGCTGCCATCAGACTTTTGAATGGACCTACCTCACATTAAGTTGACCTTTCTCTACACCCGATCTATGACTATAACACGACATTCTGCACTCTCTCCTTTCCTTCTCGATGAACAGTATGCTTTGTCTGTATAGCACGCAAGTAACAATACTTATTGTATACCAATACACGTGACGATAACAAGTCAAATCAAACATACATGTGGGCACCACTGAAATCCATGACAACCATTCTTCAGCAGCTAATTGTCAACTCACTTCACTGCATTTCCATTTCAGGTTTGGACGCTGTATCCTTGAGCAGCCACTAGATGCCGCACATGACTGCTAAGACAGTGTCATGGCTCCTTTGTTCTGAGAATAGGAACAAGATGCTGAGGGAACGTCACAGACGTGTGTGTTTTGATTGAAGTGGTCAGGAACTCGCTGACTTCCCTCCTTCATCCTTCAGTAACTGTTGCTGAAGCAGTCATTTCTCTTTTACCATATGTAGCTGTTCACAAGAACTGAAGGAATCGAATAATTCCATGGTTTTCTCAATCAGCAGAGCAGTCCCTCGGGGAAATGAGGAGCGAAAGAAACTTTGGCAAAAGAAAACATCAAACCTAAGAGTTTGAACACAATCGTGCAGGGATGAAGCGAAGGTGACAGGGTTGATCCCACTGGACTCTCCACTTCATAGAACCCCTGTAGTGCATAAGGAGGACCTCTGGCCCATCCAGCCGACACCAACTCTCCGACAGACCATCTTACCCTGGGTCACCCCTTGCCTTACTCCCGTAACCTCACACATTTACCCCGCCAACTACCCCTCCCTCCACCCCCCCGCCCCGCCCCAATCTACACATCCTCGGACATTCAGGGGCAATTTTGGCATGCCCCATCCATCCATTCTGGAACGTGGGAGGACACCAGAGCGCTCGGAGGCAATCCCAAGGGAAGAGCTTGCAAACTCCTCCCACACAGTGACCCAAGCCGGGCCCTTGGCGCTGTGAGGCAACAGTGCGAACCATGATGCCACAGTGCCACGCGATGCAAGCTTTGCTGTTTATTTCGCAGTCTTTCCATTTCCATCTTCTTCGGCTTTCCAACTGATTGAAATCTCTTTTTACTCCAGGAGTCAGTCCGGGAACGGTTCACTCCCCAAGTTTTCAACTGCCAAGCCGAATGAGATGTCCCTGCAGCTGAGACCTCAAGCTCATTCTGCCAGACATTTGTATCTGGCCTCCATGTGACTCCAGAGCCACAGCAATGTGGTTGACTCTCAACTGCCCTCGGGCAACAAGGGATGGGCAATAAATGCTGGCCAGCCAGCGACGCCCATGTCCCACAGGGGGATATGGTTCAAATTAAAGAACTCTTCAATCAGGTTTCTGCAGATTGAAGGTCACAACAAGACAACCACTCACCAAATAATGATGTCCAAACTAGAAATGAGATACATTCTGATGGATACCAAAGTCACATGTCCTACTCTTCTTAACTTTGATTTTTCTCCTATTCTCACATTTTACATCAACGCCTGATACATTTATTATATTTTCTGAACAGAGTTCATTCTTTCGTCTGCTTCATATTTTAACTTCTTAAATTCGAATACTTAGTAAATTGTAAATATAATTGATATATATGTGTTGCATACGGACTTCATTTCATTTAATATGCAGCAAGAAATGTCATTTATTCTAATAAATGTGATGAAATATTGAAAGGATATGCTAACATTATGGAATCAGAGGGTAAATTGCCTCACATCTCCAAGGTGTCTTCACGCTGTTGAATTTCAGTGTCTTGGAATCATACAATCCCTGCACTGCAGAAGGAGGCCATTTGGCCCATCGAATCTGCACTGACCACAATCCCACCCAGGCCCTACCCCAACCTGTTGACTCTGCTAATCCCCCTCACACAAGGGTCAACTTAGGCACGCAGACACGGGGAGAACGTGCAAACTTCACACAGGCGTTGACCCGAAGCCGGAATCAAACCCGGATCCCTGGCATTGTGAGGCAGCCATGCTAACCACTGTGCCACCCTGCTGCCCCTCCGTGTCTTCAATGACACATTCCCCTTTTCACCCTACCCCCGCCTTTTTGGTTATGTTATATTTCAGCAAAACTGCACCATTGAAGAGCCTTGGAGAAACTTGAAATGTACATCTTTTAATTTATTTTAAGAGCCTCTCTCCTCGCCAGACACAGACACAATGGGCCGAATGGCCTCATTCTGTGCTGTAACCATTCTATGATTCCGCAATATCACTTTCTTTGCGATGAATCAGTTCAGGATTTTTTTGTTTCTGAACTTCTGATACTAATTTGAAGTGTTCAAACGTTCTCCTTTTCCTTCAAATCCCATTTCCAAACGCAACTTGACACCAATCGCAAATTGACAAATTTGATTTTGATGACCTTTGTCTCTTTGATTGATGGATATTGCAAACAGACCTGGTCTCTTATTAGTTACAGTTGTTCACTGAGAATGACCATTATTGAATTGTAAGCTTTTGTTTCTTGTTGCTTGGCCAGACTACTTACTCCTACATTCAGAGTGCTTTCATTTCAACCACAAGCCTCCTTATCGAATGTGTTCCAGATATCCAAAACCCACTGCTCTTTTCTACTCTGAAAGAATTTATAGTCTGCCATTCAGAAAGGTGCTGGGCAGAAGTGACTACCTCTCCTCTTGTTCAAGAGGCAGCACAGCGGCTCACACTGCTAACCTCCCAGCGCCAGGGATCCGGGTTCGATTCCCAGCTTGGCTCACTGTTGGGCGGAGTTTGCACGTTCTACCCATGTCTGGGTGGGTTTCCTCCAGGTGCTCCCATATTCCAAAGATGTGCAGGTTAGGTTGATTGGCTGTAGTAAATTGCCCCTTAATGTCAGGGGGATTTGGAGGGTACATATGTAGGGGTTACAGGGATAGGACAGAATCTGGGTCGGATTGTTGTTGGACTTGGTGGGCCGAATGGCCTCCTTCTGCACTGCAGATTCTATGATTCTATGAATGATTTTTTTCTCACCTTCGTTCGGACAAGCTGCTATTTGGCACAGTCATTCTCACAGTTTTTTTTTCTTTCCTGGGTTTTGGGCGTCGCCGGCTAGAAGAACATTTACTGCCCATCCCCAACTGCGTCTTGAGAAGGTGGTGCTGAGCCTCCTTCTTGAACCATTGCAGTCGGTCTGATGTAGGTACATCTGCAGTGCTGTTAGGGAGGGTGTTCCCGCACCTTGAACCAGTAGTTGTGAAGGAACAGCGATATGTTTCCAAGTCAGGCTGCTGTGTGGCTTGTAGGGGAACTTCCAGGGAGTGGTGTTCCTATGTATCTGCTGCCCAAGTCCTTTGAGGTGGCAGAGGCCGTGATATTGGAAGGTGTTGCCTAAGGAACTTGGGTGAATCCCTGCAGGGTATTCTATAGATGATACACACGGCTGCCAATGTGTGTTGGTGGTGGAGGGAGCGAATGTTTGTGGTTGGGGTGCCAATCAGGTGAATTGCTTTGTCTTGAATAGTGTCAAACTTCTTGAGTGTTGTTGGAGCTGCAATCGTCCAGGCAAGTGGAGAGAATTCCATCACACTCTTGACTTGGTATGATATTTATAATGATTTGCGCCTTGTAGATGGTTGACAGACATTGCGGGGGCAGGAGGTCAGTTACTCACCCGCAAGACTTCCAGCCTCTGGAACTGACCAAGCATTTCATAAGCTGTGCAAAATAACTTCAGTGCCTTTGTCGTAAATCGTATCCTTACTTTTTTCAAATGTTCTTGGATGCATTCCATCTGTTCCTGTTGTTTCTCAAATACTCTTAAACAGTATTTCATCAGTAATTCCTGCCCTCCCCGTAAACACATCCCACTCCTTCAATCACTGGCAATGGTAAATCCAATTACTGAGCTTCTTGCAAAACTCAAATTCATTCACTATTAAATCCGCAGTAAACCAACAACATGTGAGAAGGCATGTGCCTTACTTTTGGCTGTTCCCCTGAGCTGTGTTCCATTCTTTCCATTCTTGACTCTGGACATTTTCTTTTCTCTTTGTTTCCCCATTTTGCATTTGCTCCAGGAAAACTCACAGTCCCACGGATCAAGACAGTGATCACTGGCACTGCTCACCCTTTCTCTCCATATTTGTCTCAATTATTAACAAATAAACTTTCTTCCCGTTTTTTCAAATTTCAATAAAATTAAGCATCAAAAGTAAAGTTTATTTATTCGGCACAAGTCGGCTTACATCCACACTGCAATGACAACATTCACCCTTTATACACCAGACCCCACTACTACTGGTTAGGTGGATTGGCCATGCTAAATTCTCCCTCAGTGTACCCGAACAGGCACCGGAGTGTGGCAACTTGGGGAATTTCACAGTAACTTCATTGTGGTGTTAATGTGTGCCTACTTGTGACATTGATAAATAAACTTAAAACTGAGGCGTCTTTCCTGAGTGTTTGTCAGCTCTTTGATGGTTTTGACCACATTGAGAATTCTTGTTAAATTGTTGAGCAATGAATACGACAATTATTTGTGTAGATATCTTGCAAAATAAGTCTATTTGTTTGTCCAGCAGTGAAATAAGAACAGATTTAGACACACAGATCTGATGCAAAGGAGATAGATTCAGCAGAATTGTGCAATAGCTTCCAGTGTTTTCCATGTTTTTTGTTTCTTGTGACTCATACAGACTGGAACAGTCCTGTCATCCAAATATCCATAATAAATATCATGGAATCTTTCCTGAAAAGAAGGGATGGTGCCAGAGGATTGAAGAATGACACTTTTACTAAGGAGTGCAAACTTATTCCGACGAACAACACATCAGTTTAACTTCACCAGTTGAAAAAAGTCAAATGAAAACAAAAATGAGGCTGGGGTACATTTGGTGGCGGATGGAAGGGGAGGGGCGGTGGGTGGTGAAAGAATTAAAAGACATACAGATGGAGAGGCTTGACTGAATTAGCGTGGCTGCCTCACAGCTCCGGGAACCCAGGTTCAATTCCAGTCTTGGGTGGAATTGGTACGCTCCCCCGTCCCATGTCTGCCTGGGTTTCCTCCGGCTGATCCGGTTTCTTCCCACACTTCAAAGGTGTGCAGGTTCGGTGGATTGGCCATGGTCATCGCGGGGGGTGGGCCTATTGTTGAGTGCTCTTTCAGAGGGTCGGTGCAGACTTGGTGGGCTAAATGGCCCCCTTTTGCGACTGAAGGGATTCTATGGAGAGAAAGCCTTTCTCAATTTGAAAAAGGCAAAATGTGCTCAACTCGTAAAAGTGAATCTTTGGATGAAGGGGAAGTAATGGATGTTGCCTGGATGGATTTGAAGGCAGTTTCACACAGAAGTTATTATGCTCATTCTCACGAAGGAAGTGAGTGAGTGTCAGTTCGGAGAAAACAGATTGGATTAGTAGTGAATGTCTTTTCTTCAGACAGTAAACAACAATGTCTCCCAAGGTTCGTGCTAGAACCACTTAAATATGTACATAGTTGTAAATGATTTCTCAAGTAAAGCGTCAAGTTTGGCCAATGAAACTGAACTTGGGGGTGTGAGGATGACACCGAGTGATGGCAACGAGACACAGGTGAGCAGAATGCGCAGACACGGAGGCAGAATTTAACACAGATAATGTCGGGTTAGCACTGCTGCCTCACAGTGTCAGGGAGCCAGGTTCAGTCCCGGCCTCAGGGGTCACTGTCTGTGTGGAGTTTGCACGTTCTCCCCGTGTCTGCGTGGGTTTCCTCTGCGTGCTCCGGTTTCCTCCAACACTTCTGTGGGAGGAAAGTCGTGCTGGTTCGGCACATTGGCTGTGCTAAATTCCCCCTCAGTGTACCAAGACAGGCGCTGGAGATTTTCACAGTAACTTCATTGCAGTGTTAATGTGAATCCACTTGTCACACTAATAAATAAACTTTATCGTGGGGGATTTTGATTGGGTGGCCGGATTTCTTTAGAGAGTCTAAAGAATAACTGAAAATGCAAACTTTGCAGAGCTAAAATGACTCAGTTTAAAAACATAATAAAATATATTGAAAACATAAAAAAAAACATTATGCACAAAGGACAAAACAGTAACTTTGGCCAAAGGAAGACCTCAGATATGCTTGATAGCACAACAGTACCACTCTCTCAGAAGATCTTGTCCTTTGTGCCAAAATGTTAATCATTTTACACTTTGGTTATTAAAAGTTCAGCCCAATAATTAGCTAAGTATGATTTCATTTATCATTCAACATGTCAATCTAATCATGAGAGTATTTTAAATCAATTACAATCTGCCACCTTCAATAATGTTGTTTCATTGGTTCTTTCTGATTGGCGGAAGACCACCTCTTGGCATAAATCGCTTTCTCGTTGCCATAATATCCAAGGAACCTTATTAAGTCAGCACTAGCTGAACACCAAGACTTGGTCTAACACCAAATGAGGGCCCATCACTTCACATCTTTCCAGGCCTGGGCAACTTGAACCAGAGGAAATGTATCTTAAAACGTTTCTTCATATCAATATATTTTGAAGAGGTTTGCCTACATTCACTGTTTCCGAAGTGCAAGTTACACAATTTTATGTTGCCAAATATTGCATACTACCGTTAAAGTTATTGCTATCTTCATTGCTAACAAACTGTATGTATCTGATTTTACAATCTTAATTAAACCAGCCTCCCATCCATTGGCTCTGTCTACACTTCCCCCTGCCTCGGCAATATAGCCAGCATAATTAAGGACCCCACATTCTCTCTTCCAACCTTCTTTCGTCGGGAAAAAGATACAAAAGTCTGAGGTCATGTACCAACCGACTCAAGAACAGCTTCTTCCTGCTACTGTCAGATTTTGCATTACCTCGCATTAAGTTGATCTTACTCTACACCTTAGCTATGACTGTAACACTGCATTCTGACTTTTTTGTTTCCTTCTCTATGAATGGTATGTTTTGTCCATCTAGCGCGCAAGAAACAATACTTTTCACTGTATACTAATGCATGTGGCAATAATCAAATCAAATTAACACATTTCAATTTTAAACACGTCAAATGTTAGTCACTCATTCACACAAAACATATCAAGCATGAATTCATTTCATTTTAAATCCTTTTAGTATATAATCAACTGTTTGTTTTTCTCATGTTGGCTAAAATTGATTCCGTCTCTCTATCTCTTATCTGTTAACTGCTAACGTCTTAACTTTAAACTTTAGAATTAAAATCTGTTTCAGAATTGCCAGAAATGTAATATCATTCCACTGACCAGTGCTGAGATGTAGAAACATGTCCTCTGTGTATGGATGGTCTTCACTCATTCCTAATGTCTTCACTTAGATGAATAAGGAAATCTCACCTACACACAGAAAGGCTTCGGGTTAGGAACTGCACTGCTTGATTAAATGGGGTGCCTTGCATCAATTTTCTAAAGTCATAATCTTAAAACTGTAACCCTTGTTGAGTCTTCAATTAAGAAAGAGACATGATACCAATTACAGACAGTTAAATCTTTTATGAGCCAATATGGCAGAGTGAGAAATTAACCATCTTGTCGTGTTTGGTGCCATGGTGGTTAGCACGTCTGCCTCACAGCGCTAGGGGCCCAGGTTCAATTCCCACTTTGGGGGTCTCTGTCTGTGTGGAGTCTGCACATCCTCCCCGTGTCAGCGTGGGTTTCCTCTGGGTGCTCCAGTTTCCTCCCACAGTCCAATGATGTGTGTGTTAAGTTGACTGGCCATGCTGAATTGTCCCTCGTGTTGTGGGACGGAGGATTAGCAGAGTAAATGAGGGTTTGCGGGAATGGGGCCTGGGTGGGATGCAGGTCAGCACAGACTTGATGGGCTGAATGGCCTCCTTCTGCACTGTAGGGATTCTATGAACTCACAGAATAAGCTGCAATTTTCATCGCGAGTGGTGTTTCTTTCACATTTGTACAAAGAATAAGCCAGGGACAGGGTGATGTGACGCCATATACATTGTGTTGTCAGTCTGAGACCAAGTTGGGATGAACATTTCCTCTCTGTGGCCTACCAGGGCTTGTTCTTGAATTGGGTTTCACCCATTTCAACCCTGCGACTTATATTCAGAGCATCGTACAGACAGAAGGTGACCATTTCACCCACTGAGG
Source organism: Carcharhinus amblyrhynchos (assembly GCF_965287045.1). NCBI lineage: Eukaryota > Metazoa > Chordata > Chondrichthyes > Carcharhiniformes > Carcharhinidae > Carcharhinus > Carcharhinus amblyrhynchos. The sequence continues at coordinate 17,531,098 of NC_137357.1, forward strand.
AGGGGGAATTTAACACCTCAGTGCACCGAACCAGCAAGTCTTTCAGACGGTGGGAGGAAATCAGAGCATCCGGAGGAAACTCACACAGACACAGGGAGAACGTGCAGACTCCACTCAGACGGTGACCCAAGCCAGGAATCGAACCTGGGTCCCTGGCGCTGTGAGGCAGCAGCGCGAACCGTGCCACCTGTCTTTGCATGGATTAAGTCTTTGCATAGACTGAAACAAACAGGCTAAGCATCCATAGTATACCCTCACTGTGCAATTTCTTCTCCCCTTCAATATTTACCCAATTCCCTTTTTGAAGGTTGGTGTTGAAAGTGTATCCATCACCCCTTTAGGCAATGCATTCCAGATCCTGGCCACTTGTTCAAGAAAAACAAAGATTTTCCTCATGTTGCCCCTGGTTCTTCTGCCTTCAACCTGTGGCCTCCATCCATAGAGAGGGAGGGTATCTCCTTGTTTACTCCATCTAGAACCTTCATGATTTCAAACACTTCAGAGAGTCATGGAATCCCTACAGTGCAGAAGGAGGCCATTTGGCCCATCAAATCTGCACCAAACACAATTTCACCCAGGACCTATTCCCGCGATCCCTCATATTTATCCTGCTGGTCCCCCTGACGCGAGGGTCAATTTGGCATGGCCAACCCACCTCACCCGCACATCTTTGGACTGCGTGAGGAAACCGGAGCACCCGGAAGAAACCCATGTAGGCATGGGGAGAATGTGCAAACTCCACACAGACAGCTACCCGAGGCCAGAATCGAACCCGGGTCCCTGGCACTGTGAGGCAGCTGTGCTAACCCACTGTGCCACCCACTTCTACCCAATCTTCACTTTGCCTTAAATAAAAGCAGAAAGTGCTGGAAGAAACTCAGCAGGTCCCATGAAGTAGCTTTTTTTTTTAACAGTCGAACATTAATGGTTTATTGGTAACACGTAACTATGAACACACATACAGGATAGAGCCCAAACTAAGAGTTCACTCCATGCTTGCTCCTACACAGATCTCTGTCCAGTCCAGAACTGACCCTGCTCTCAGACCATTTGTTTCTTCATTTGTACAGTTTCCCAGACCCACATTCAGCTCTGACGAAGGGTCACCCTGATCGAAATGTTGGCTCTATTCTCTCTCCGCAGATGGGCGGCACGGTGACACAGTGATTAGCACTGCTGCCTCACAGCGTCAGGGACCCGGGTTCGATTCCCAGCTTGGGTCACTGTCTGTGTGCAGTTTGCAAATCCTCCCCGTGTCTGCGTGGGTTTCCTCCGGGTGACCCGGTTTCCTCCCACAGTCCAAAGGTGTGCAGGTTAGGTGGATTGGCCGTGCTAAATTGCCCCTTATTGTCAGGGGGACTAGCTCGGGTAAATGCATGGGGGTTATGGGAATAGGGCCTGGCTGGGATTGAGTTTGGTGCAGACTCGATGGACCAAAAGGCCTCCCTCTACACTGTAGGATTCTATGAGTCTATGCTGTTAGACCTACTGAGATTTTCCAGGATTTTCTGTTTCAGATTCCAATATCCACAGTATTTTGCTTTTTGCACATTAACCCTTGCTGAGCTCGAGATTCTTTTAACTATTGGTCTGAAGCATGGGTGGAGATGGAAACAGAGTTAGTGTTTTGCGTTCAGTCTGACTCTTCACCACTTCTCTTATCTCAGGAGAACAACTCCAGCTCCTCCAGTCAACCCCACACACCTTTAGAAGTCTCACAACATCAGGTTAAAGTCCAACTTGTTTATCTGGTATCACAAGCTTGGTATCACGGGATCTTGGGTTCATGTCACACGATGTGTAACCCCCACCGTTTGGCCTGGGCTTGCAAAATCCTCCTAACTGTCCTGGCTTGAGACAATTCAACGTGTGATTATCCCTCTCTCCACTCACATTGTCTGTCCCTGTAAAGACTTGATTATCAGTAACGGCTCACATTCCAACCATTATCTTGCACTTGAGTCTCTGCCAATGTATGCCCCGTTTGAGAATCCAATTCTCCACTCACCTGATGAAGGAGCAGCGCTCTGAAAGCTCGCGATTCCAAGTAAACCTGTTGGACTTTAACCAGGTGTTGTGAGACTTCTTACCGTGGCCACTCCAGTCCAACACTGGCATCTGCACACCATGGCTACCACACATCCTCTGGGGTCGCTTGGATGAAAACCAGTTTGTTGGGATGCTTACGCAAGACGGAAAAAGTTCCCAAAGTTTGCCTGTCAGAGATGTGGGAGGCTCTGGTGATGATCAGATATTCAAGGGGCAGGACAGGAATCTTTGTAATGAACAAATTCAGTTTTATTCTTGAGCAAATTATTTCGCACTATGGCTGGGTGGAAAAGCCCTGCAGCAACCAGTCATCAGAACACTGAGAAAAGATTATAAAATGGCTTGTGATCTCTATTCACTCCAATTCCAAAAAATATACCAAACTTCTCAACAAAGTTCTCTCCGTCCACCAGGGCGGCACAGCAGTTAACACTGCCGCCTCACAGCGCCAGGGACCTGGGTTCAGTTCTGGTCCTGGGTACCTGTCTGAAGTTTGTGCATGTTCTCCTCATGTCCGCATGGGTTTACTCCGGGTGCTCCGGTTTCCTTCCACAGTCCAAAATACGCGCGGGTTAGGTTAATTGGCCGTGTTAAATTCTCCGTGAGTGTCAGAGAGACTAGTAGGATCAATCTGTGGGCTTACAGCGGGGAAGAGGGTCTGGGTGAGATTGTTGTCGGCGCAGACTTGATGGGCCAAGTTGCCCGTTTCTGCACTGCAGTGATTCTACGACTCTACTTCACAAGGAGAGACTGAAGAAATTAGCGAAAGATCTTACGATTTATGGGTGAGCAAGTCTTGACTGTTAGCATTCCATCTGTCCAAACTCATCTTCAATGCTTCTCTTGTTGAGTTTTCATTCCTTTTTCCAGAGTTTGCCACGTTGCAGTTTAGCCCCAGGCACACAAAAAGGGATTGCGCATAATTTAAGTGAGCAGCTTTATTACACTGAGTCCTGTTCATCGTGAAAACTAAAAAAAAAAGCAGTCACTTTCTTCGCGTTGCAACTTCAGTTGCAGTTCTTTCTCAGTTTTGCTCCCTGAGGAAGGTTCGCCTCCACCGACCCCGTCTCTCCAGTCTTCCCCGTCACTGTTCCACTCCTGACATCAGGTACCCTCCTCAACATGTGCTGAGTGGGCAGGAACACCATCAGGAATCGGGGGGATTGTTTTTTTTTTACTGTGAGCAACCCTCAGCTGACGAGGCCTGGTCGTGTTCCTCAGCTCAGAGTCAAACCACCGACCTTTGCAGGCTGTAGAGTTCGGAAGCCCGATCAGGCTCGAGCTGGACTTGTCAAAGGAGGGAACTGATGGGGTCGGGAATTAAGAAGTCAGCTGGCTCTGTCCTTGGCCAGCCAAACATTTCACATGTCAAATACTTTGGCTCGAATACCTCTGCTGTGCTGAGATTGGAGGCGTCTTCCAACGCAATTTTGGAAATGGGGACATGTTTGTGTGTGAGCATCAAACCATCGAACATCCAGAATGATGCAATGTGGTCGTCTACACAGGCTGGAACTGATGTAGTCTCCTGGGTGCACATGTATAAACATCCATTTCAATATGTTAAGTTTATTGGTGTCACAAGTCAGCTTACATTAACACTGCAATGAAATTACTGTGAAAATCCCCGAGTTGCCACATTCCGGCACCTGTTCGGGAACCATGATAGAGAATTTAGCACGGCCACCGCACCTAAACCAGCACGTGTTTCGGACCCTGGAAGGAAACCGGAGCACCCAGAGTGAGTGATGCAGAATCCTGGATGTACATGTGTAAATATCCACGTCAATATTTTAAGTTTGTTAAACAAGTAGGCTTACATTAACCGTGCATTGAAGTTACCCCGAGTCGACACTCTCCGGCGCCTGTGCGGGTACACTGAGGGTCAATGCACCCTAACCAGCACGCCTTTCGGACTGTGGGAGGAAACCGGAGCACCCAGAGAAAACACACGCAGACGCGGGGAGAACATGCAAACTCCGCACAGACAGTGACCCAAGGCCGGGAATCGGACCAGGTTCCCTGGTGCTGTGAGGCAGCAGTGCTAACCACTGTGCCACCCTATAGTTCTGAGATGAATTTTCAAGTGTTATAATGATATACACATGACCAGGGCCAGACTGATTCTCTTATTCATTGCGGGATAAATATTGACCAAGAAACCAGGCATAATCCCTTCTCTGATACAGTGCCAGGGGATCTTTTGGGTGCATGGGGCCTCAGGTTCAGTGTCTGATTAGGAAGACAGCACCTCTGACAGTATGGCACAGCCTCGGTACTGCCCTGGAGTATTGTAGAGTAGTGAGTGAAGGGTCAAACACCAGTCAGTGAATTAACAGGGTTGGTTAACAGAATAATTATGCACTTTACAGAGCAAGAGACACAAGATGTGACTTAAGGTCCCCAGGTCCAAATCTCCAACTGCTGGAACAAGCCCAGGCAAGTCTGAATGAGTCTCCAATTCAACTCCCGATCAGCAGGTCATATGGTCCTTGCAGCGAAATGTGCCTTACAGTGCCACTGCGCCACAGTTTTGACAATTCATTGAGACGTATAAGATGATGAATGGGATGGATAGGATAGAGGTGGAGAGACTCTTCCCGCTCAGAAAGGATAGTAGGACTAGGGGGCACAGCCTCAAGATAAAGGGGGGGCGGTTTAGAACGGAGTTGAGGAGGAACTTCTTCACTCAAAGGGTGGTGAATCTCTGGAATTCTCTGCCCGTTGAAGTGGTGGAGGCTGCCTCGCTAAATATTTTTAAGACGCGGGTTGATGGGTTTTTGATAAGAGAGGGGATTAGGGTTATGGGGAGAGGGCGGGAATGTGGAACTGAGCCACGACAGATCAGCCATGATCTTATTGAATGGCGGGGCAGGCTCGAAGGGCTAGATGGCCTACTCCTGCTCCTATTTCTTATGTTATGTTCTTAATTCTGACCCAGGGAGAAGAACACTCAACCTGCCTGACGCAGACCCTTGCCCCCGAATTTATGAAAGACAGGACCAACAGATTGTGGGCAAAAAATGCCAACATTGTCATTCGGGGACCGAGATAAGCAGGCAAAAGAGCAAAGGCACACACCAGTGGTAGATGTCTGGGTTATTCAAGCATGTCGAAGCAGGAAGCGATTCTCCTGATCTCCTGTGGATCCTCTAAGGATGTGTTTGATTTGAGTTGATTGTCTCCTAATACATGTGACAATAATCGGTGAAAAGTATTGTTTCTTGTGCGCTGTACAGACAAAGCAGAAGACAAAGTACAGTTGGCAGCATAGTCGGTGCAGGCTTGGAGGGCCGAAGGGCCTGTTCCTGTGCTGCAATTTTCTTTGTTCATAGAGAAGGAAACGAGAGGGTGCAGAATGTAGTGTTACATCACTAGGGTGCAGAGAAAGATCAACTTAATGCGAGGTAGGTCCATTCAAAAGTCTGACAGAAGCAGGGAAGAAGCTGTTCTTGAGTCGGTTGGTACGTGACCTCAGACTTTCGTATCTTTTTCCCGATGGAAGAAGGGGGAAGAGAGAATGGGGTGCGTGGGTTCCTTAATTATGCTGGCTGCTTTGCCGAGGCAGCAGGAAGTGTAGACAGAGTCAATAGATGGGAGGCTGGTTTGCATGATGGATTGGGCTACATTCACGATCTTTTGTAGTTTCTTGCAGTCTTGAGTAGAGCAGGAGCCCATACCAAGCTGAGGTACAACCAAAAAGAATGCTTTCTATGGGGCATCTGTGAAAGCTGGTGAGAGTCGTAGCTGACATGCCAAATTTCCTTCGTCTTCTGAGAAAGTAGAGGCGTTGGTGGGGCTTTCTTAACTACAGTGTCAGCATGGCAGGAACCAGGACAGGTTGTTGGTGATCTGGACACCTCAAAACTTGAAGCTCTCGACCCTTTCTATTTCGTCCCCATTGATGTCGACAGGGGCATGTTCTCCTTCACACTTCCTGAAGATGATGACAATCTTCTTCATTTTGTTGACATTGAAGGAGAGATTATTGTTGCTGCACCAGATTCTCTCTCATTCCTCTACTCCGTCTCGACATAGTTTGAGATGTGACCACGACGGTGGTGTTGTCAGTAAACTTGAAAATCGAATCGATGCGAAATTTGCCACAAAGTCAGAGGTGGTCTCAGGAGTATAGTAAGGGGCTGAGAACACAGCCTTGTGAGGCACCAATGTTGAACAATGCATTCACAATTCCCCCACCCTCCAAGTGTAAAAGCTTTTTCTCAAATCCCCTCTGGATATTCTGCCTTCACCCTAAATCTATGCCCCCTCGTGACTGATCCCTCAACCAGGGAAACAGCGGCTCTCTGCTCACTCTGTCCATACCCCTCACAATCTTACATACCTCAGTCATGTCCCCCCTCAGCATTCCCTGCTCGAGAGAAAACAATCCAAGCCTGTCCAGTCTCTCCTGATAGCTCAAATGCTCCACCCCAGGCAACAACCTGGTGAACCTCCCCTGTCCCCCCTTGTAGTGCGACCACATCCTTCCTCCAGTGAGGTGACCAGAGCCAGTGCAGTGACACACCCCACATTGCTGCGAATCTGCGGTCAGGCACTGGCCACATGTGTGGGTGAGGGATGCAGATTTCACCCTTCAATGAACCAAATGGGGTTCTTACAACAATCAGTGATGGTCACCAGTGCTAAGAGTAGCTTTCAATTCCAGATTTTATGGGCTGAAATCAAACGATGGGATGAGCACATCATAACATTCAGAGCTATGGGCCGGATGCCGGCAGATGGGATGAGATGGGAATTCAGGTGTTTCCAATGTGCTGGTGTGGACTTGATGGGCTGAAGGGCCTCTTCTGTGCTGTCTGATTACATCAATTGGAAAAGGCCTCTGTAACCCAACTGGACAATGCTTGACTGAACGCACCCCCACCCCCACCCCCACCCCCTCCACCTCCCCCACCCCCTCCCCCTCCCCCAATGAGGCGCGGAGGAGGGCAGCAAACAGTGGCGCGGGGAGGCGAAGGGAGAGGAGCGTGCGGGGAGGGGAAGGGAGAGGAAGGTGCAGGGGAGGGAGAGAGGAGGGTGTGGAGGTGGGGAGAGAGGAGGCGGGGAGAGGAGGGGGGGAGAGGAGGGGGGGAGAGGAGGCGGGGAGAGGAGGGTGCGGAGGGGGGGAGAGGAGGGTGCGGAGGGGGGGAGAGGAGGGTGCGGAGGGGGGTGGGGGAGGAGGGTGAGGGGGAGAGGAGGGTGCGGGGCAGAGAGGAGGGTGCAGGGCGGAGATGGGTGGCAGCGAGGTGGAGGGGGGGGTGAGGGGGTCAGAGAGGAGGGAGCAGAGAGGGAGTGTGGGGGGCCAGAGGGGGATAGCAGGGGGGCGGAGAGGGGGGCAGAGGGGCAGGCGCAGAAGGGGGCAGAGAGGTGAGGCGGAGTGGGGCAGAGAGGGCAAGGCGGGGGAGGGGAATGGGGGGGCGAAGGGGGGTCTCAGAGGGAGGGTTCGAAGAGGGGGAGCGTGAAGATGGGGGGGCAAAGGAGGGGAGAAGAGGGGTGAAGAAGGGGGGTGAAGAAGCGGGGAGGGTGAGGGGGGAGAGGGAGGCTGGGGTGGGAGAGGGTGAGGTGGGGTGGGGGTTTAGGGGGTGGGGGAAGGGGGGGGAGGGGAGACGGGGGAGGGGGGGGTGAGAGGGGGGCGGAGGGATGTGGGAGAGAGGGGAGGGATTCTTTGCCATCTCAGGTTCGACTCCAAATAAACCTGTTGAACTTGAAGCTGGTGTTGAGAGAATACTGACTGTACCCAGGCCAACGCCACATCATCTTACCTGTGGGTCTGGCGGGGGGGGGGGGGAAGGGGCGATGGTAGTGGGGGGAAGGGGGAAGGGTCCATCGGAGTTGGGAGGCCCACAGCAGCGTGTGGGGCAAGAATCGGGCGAGAGATGGTCCCCCTCCCTCGCCGGGACTCTCTGTGATCGCTGCTGCTGCTGCTGCCACTTGGTGGCGATGGCAGATGAAGGAGGGGAGCGTGTGCGGATTGTTTTTTTTGGGGGAAGAGTTTGGCTGAGGAGAGAGTGAGAGAGACAGGGAGGGGGAGAGAGAGAGAGAGAGGGAGGGAGTTGTGCGCTTCTCCTCTGCAATCAGCGCCACTGCAGCTGCACACAGAGCCAGGTGTGGACACACAATCAGACTCTCTCTCTCACACACACAGTGAGAATTAAACACTCTCTCTCACACACACAGTGAGAATTAGACACATACACACTGAGGATCAGACACACACTGAGAATTAAACACTCTCACACACACACTGAGAATTAAACACACACAAACAGTGAGAATTAAACAGTCTTTCTCACACACACACAAACAGTGAGAATTAAACACTCTCACACACACACACACAGTGAGTCTGGCTGAAGACACACACAGAGAATTGGATCATCTCAGTCCGCGGAAAAGTTTGCAGCGACTTCGCTCCCTCCGCTTTGCTTGCAGGATCATTGCTATGCTGAGGTATCTCTGCCTGGGAATCTTCCTGTCTCTGTGTCAAGCTCAGGGTGACCAAAACGAAGACAGCTCCTCCTGCTATGGGGGCTTCGATCTCTACTTTGTCCTGGACAAGTGAGTATTTCCATTCTTTTACTTCACAGAGATGGAGGGGGGCGCGGGGGGAGGTGCGGTGAAAAAGTTCTGACAAAAGTTTTTTTTAACTGACGTTAAATATTGTCCGCTTCGCTTCTTTGAGGATGATAACATTGGTGTTGGTTTTGTTTTGGCCCCTGGACTGGGGGAAGGGGGGTGGGGGTGGGGGGAAAAAAGCTTTGTTTAGAGAGAGTGGGTTTGGTGTGTGAGAGGAATTGGGTTTTT